>NC_084487.1:48591332-48901296 GCF_030035675.1 Rhineura floridana
AATGAGAGAGAGGTAGGTGTGGCATGTGGGTGAGCGCCGCGGGCCCAGGGCAGGCTGGTGCCCATCTCTGCTCTTTTCGGCGCCTTTTGAAGACTTTTCTTTTTCAACAAGCCTTTTAAGTTGAGAGCTATCCCACTCTGTGTCTGTGTCAGAATTGCTTAATATGTTTTTAATAACGTTTTTAACCCTTTTTAAAAAGTTTTTTAAATGTTTTTAACGCTGTTTTGTCTTAATGTATTTTAAGATTTGTTTTTATGATGTTTAAAGTGTTTTTAGTGCCTTGTTTGCAGCCCTGGGCTCCTGCTGGGAGGAAGGGCAGGATACATATTAAATAAATAAATAAATAATAATGCCTGGCACCGGTCCTGCTCAGTTGCAGGCCATATGCTTTGCAGGCAAAGGTCCAAAATTCAGTCTCTGGAAAAGACTGTTGCCTAGAATCCTGGAGAGCCAATGCTAGTAGATGTCATCAATACTGAACTAGATGGTACCCAATGGTTTGAGTCAATATAAGGCAGATTCCGTTGTTCCTAAAAGTGGAAAGAGACCCAAGGGCCACATTGACTCCAAAATTTATTTATATGTTTTATTTACACATTTATATAGTGCTTTATTGTACAAAGCCTCAAAGCAGTTTACAGAAGGAATTAAAACAATAAAATTATTGGCAAAAACAGTTAAAGACAGGTATTTAGCAATATTCAAAATAATACAATTAACAATTAGTTAAAAACAGATAAAAAACACAACAGCTTCTACATGCCCGGGTTGGCTTGCCTGAACAAAAATTATTTTAGCAGGTGTTTGCCTAATGTCAATAGGCAGGGAGTTCCAAAGCATAGGTGCTGCCACAGTAAAGGATTGATTTCTTGCAAGAGTAGCACAAGTACTATGTGGCACCTGTAATATGGAAAGCACACCTTGAACTTGGCCTGGTAGCAAATCAGCAACCAGTGCGGATTTCAGAGCAGAGGTATTATGTGCTGATAGGGACTCATTCATATCAGTAATCATGCCACAGCATTCTGCACTAACTGCAGTTCCCAGATCATGCTATGCTGCATGGGGATTTTTGTGACCTTGTCTGACTGGCTGCCGGGATTTTTTTAGTTCTGGTTTTTGATTAGGAATCCTGACGGGTTTTGGGATGCTGAGTTTTCTGCCTTAATTCATAGGAATCTTATGGTTGGTATGGTATTGCATTTAGGAAATCATCACTGTCTTTTCTTTTTCATTTCATCTACCTTTAACCTCACTCCTTTACATCCACAGAAGCAACAACAGTGGTTCCATGTGCTCACCTCAACCCCCTTAAATCCACTGATGATGCACCTTATTGGTTGCATGATTGTTTGTTTCTTGCCCAATAGAGTAAAAGAGAATTCACATACTGGAAAGTGTGGCTGCAATTGCTGTTGTTCCCAAGCCTGTGAAGGTAGACCAAACCATGGGTGTTTTCTCTCTGTCAGTTATTAATCACTGGAATTGGGCTGGCTATCAAAGTGACTTTATAGCAGCGCACAGGGTAGGCAGAAACGGGTAGAGAATCTTCTTAACATTTACTCATTTCTCAAACCTTTTTCTGAAGTGAAGGGTCAAGTCTGTAAAGAAGTTTGGAGCAGCCATGTTAAAGGATAGGGGCAGGGCATTCCAGGCAGGGGGTTGCCAACCTTGCTTTGATATGGATATCTTTGCAGAGGACCCCCTGCTACCATCTTGGATAATGGCAGGCATGCGCACACAGTGTGCACAACATTCACACTGAGGGAGAGGTAGATGGGGCATGTGAGTAGGCTTACTGAAGCCCATACGGTCTGTGTTGCCGGGGAAGGGGGGTGCCTGGGAGCTTCCTCTCTGCACTCTGTGGCAGGGTAGGGTTGCAGGACACAATGCTGCTGCAGATCACAGAACAGGAGCACCACTGTTTCATCCTAAGGAGAGGCCCTTCAAGGGCCCTCTGGGATGCAAGGGCCCTTAGCCAGGGCCCAAGCTGGCCACTCTCTGGCACCAGCCCTGCTACTCATCCAGCAATAAAGAAGCATGTTTGTTTGCCTACAGTAAGAAGGAAGACTTTGCTTATTCTGTAGTTATAATGAGCAAAGCAGGATTGGGTGCTTATTGCTAAAGGGTGAAATAAAGAGATAACTTAAAGTGATCTGAAAAATTGCTACCCTTTACTTTTTTAAAGCACTTTGAGTAAACCAAAAGAGGTTAATTAATGATAGTTAAATAACTGGCTAGGAGAAATAAAAAGTTTCACAGCAAAAACAAATATATACACACTTTCTAGCCTCTACCCTTAATTCCTAGGTCCTTTCAGGCTCAAGGCAGGTAACAAAATATCACTGAAACAATAACAACAACATATTAATCAAAAACAAAACAGAGTTACCTTCTGGCTTGCCATCCAGTGTGATGTTAGGGTCCCTCTTTCGCAATACAAGTGGTTCCCATCATTATCCCACAGAAAAGAACCCTGAACTAGCTTGAAATCCTTGTTTGTATCCCTCTAAATCAGAATCCCTGCCTCAGAAATACTTCTCCTAAACCTACTAAACTGTTTTGTTCCAGCTTCCCTTTTGCAAGGGAACTATTTGGGCCCATTCTTAAAGTTGCTTTTCATATGCAGACCTCTTTGCCAACCCAACTGATCTTTCATTTTACACTGCAAGGCTAATCAAAGGGGAAAGGGTTCATATACACACTGGACCAATAGGTTGAGGGCACTGTAACATTATTTTCCATTTTGTGTGTGTTGTGATACAAGGTGAGAGCTGACGGTATGTCCCTGTCAATGTGAGTTCATTGACTCCCTCCATGTATACACGGCACATGGGTGCCAGCATCAGCACAGTCCCTGGTTGGTGGGCTTTGGAGGAAGGTTGGAGGCATATCTTCCCTTTTTATGCTATTTGAAGGTTTTCTGGGTTACGTGCTAACCTTTTCCCTCCTGGAATACAGTAGCCATTCCACTGGCACATTGATGGTGTATTTGCCCAAACCTGGTGTAAGTAGAACATAGGATTGACCTGCCCAAGTTTTAGCTAAGTTGGCACGCTGTTTTGTGGGGAAGGTGAGGTTCCACATATGTCTGATTCTCCACTCCCCCCTCATGAATAAACCTTTTCCTTTCCTGTTTTCCTGTTATGAGCGGCCACTGTCCTTAGAACCAGTTTAGTACTGTGCTTAGTATTATCCTTTAGTGGACTGTTCAGTGAAGCTCCTTTATTAAGTAAGAATAGGGCTCACAGATCTCATGTCACTTTGACTCTCTTTTTTTCCTTTTCTTTTTTGTCAATCAGGTATCTGTGCCTACATGGAGTAGGGTGACCAAACGACCAGATAAGTCACAGATCAGAGACATTACTGTGTCAAAAGCTAATGTGAAAAACTGCCCATAACAGAGTCAGAAAAAAGAAAATATAAAGGACTTGAGGATGATGACGAAAGCTGCAAGAAACCAGTGCAGCATGGAGGAGGAGGCACACATTACCATGGCAACAGAAGAGAGAATGGTTATTTTAGCAAAATTAATTTCTATGCATAAATATCCTTTAGAAGTAAAGCCACTCCTCAAAAGGTATGCCTCAACAGTAGTTTCACAATAAAACGTTCTAAAACATCACGTGCCTTTGAAGAATCGCAAAGCTAAACTACCAGGTCACCTGTTTTTCCCAACAGAACCTTATCTTCACAATGTATTACGTTCAAAAATATGAGAAGGCTGATGAGTTTCAATAAAACATTATTAAATCAGAAACATTTCAGCAGCTGAGCATTGCAGACCAATTCAGTACCGATTGACCATTAGCAACCCTGAGTAAGAGATTGTTCAATGGCCTGGGGCACCTGATGCTGTTTCCAAACTTATTTGGTGGTGTTATCCTGATCCCAAAAAACCTTGTTTACATTGGCATGGAATTCTGGTAGGATTTAGTCATGCCTCACTGCATTATCCTCTCTCAGGTTACTCTGTCTATGTGTGTGCAGTGAATTGTAAATGCCACCCACTTCTTAATACTCAAGGTCATGACTATGCTACCATTATTCAGTGCTACTGTTTACATTGTCAAAATTTCATAGTGATTTTTCCTTTGAGATTTTGGCTTGTGAAGAGGCAGAATTTTTCTGCTAATAAGGTGTCCATTTTACCAAGAAAACAAACAAACAAAAAGGTAGTAATTGCAAAACTGGAGATCCTTTTTGCACAAATGCTTCTACTCCATAGTTTGCAGTGACTTCTGTAAATACAATCATATATACAGGCAATCCAATGCCACATACCAAATGAATTGTCATTAGGTATCCATGCATGACATATTCCACTCTTCAAAAAATTAAGCCCAGTGGTTCAATGCAGGCAATAAGATACCATGTAGCACCAAGTATGACATGCTATCATGGGATACAGGATGTCACAAAAACAGTACGTTGATCAACGAGGTTCAAAAATTGATGAAAAATAACTAAAAATTTTGAAATGGGTGTTAACATTTTAAGCCCAAAATGGTACGGCAATTTTAAGTAAATGTAAAAACAAACAAAAAATGCAAGGGCAGTTCCATCTCATCTATTCCATCTTTAAGATGAATTAAAATTATCTAGCTTGTTTGATCACATTTGGCGTCTTTCAGCCTCAGAACACCACTCAATCATAGAAAGTGACTGAGAAAAGGGGCTGTTTTGTGAGGTTAATTGATCGCACATACAAACCCTAAAAGGACATCTCATGACTAGACATTTGCTCTTTCTATTATCATAAAAAGAAACATTCCTGATGCTTTAGTAAGCCAAATAATGGCAGACTGTATAACATGTTGTTTCTTTTACATGTCTCCCTTGCTTTAAGATTGAAATCCTAGCTAGTCAGCTCCATTAGTTCTGAGGCAGCAGGTGCTCAGCTAGCTGATTTAGCAGCAGCCACTGTGAATTGTTGGATGCGATTTACTGACTGTAGTTCCCTACACCCCTCGATGCCACTTAAGGGACAGCAAAATAGGGTTGGAGGGAAATCATACAAGTATGGAGATGGAGAGACAGCGAAAACCTGTTTGGGGAGAGTTATTAGATTCACAAGTGAGCCATACCCCCCACCTCTTTTTATCTCCCAACCTCCAAGAGACACATGTCACCTGTCATTTTCCATTGACCTGTGCTTCCCTATCTTCATACAAGAGTTACACAAACAAGGCCAGAAGTCTCTACCAATGGATCAACCTTAAACTCTTTGCTAACAGGTTTTATGTGAATCTTTATATAGGTACTCAGGAATCATCCTGTGCCTTTTCCATTAAATTCAGCCAGAATCAGCAGCTCAGGCAGCCCAAAAGAAGGAATCTAGAATACAATGTTATGATATGAGTAGTAGAGCTTAATGTATTTTACGGGGGGGGGGGGAAGGGGGGTCCTACGCGCAAAAGAGTTGCTACAGAAGCTGCAGAGCATGAGACTTTGAAATGTTCATCTACAAGGTGGTGAGAGAGAAGGTTTACTGTATTTGTGCCTTAGTGTATATTGTTATCCATGTTTTATTGGATTGAAATTTAATGTTTTATAAATATGTTCTTTTGTATGTTTCTCCATACTGTAATGGCCATTGGCTAAAACCAATAACAATAAAGTCTGTATATTGTAAAAATTAGGTCCCAGAAGGGCTGAAAGTCTGCTTCAAAACATTTTCTTTTCTGCTTCATTCCACTTGAAATTCAGGTCTCATCTAGGTTAACAGACTATAACCAAAGAGAAAAAATGGTAACTTCAGGAAAGATTGGAAGCGAGAAGAATTTTAATTTCATCTAATTTTAAAAGCTGCTGCTTTCATATTTGCTCTACTTTTAATATGTATGACATAAATAATTAAATAAAGAAGTCTTAAGATTTCTGTCCTCTCAGTAATCAGTGAACAGCCACTTCACACATTATGCAGCAACAAATGCATGAGAGCAGAACAGGAAACTGCTTCCAGGCCTAACACAACTGTTGGTGGAAGACATATTTGCCACATGCACACGTTACCTTTTTACATGTATATGCTACATCAGCCTTTCCCAACCGTGCCTCCAGATGTTGTTGGACTACAATTTCCATCAGCCAGCATTGCCAATGGTCAGGAAAGATGGGAGTTGTGGTCCAACAACATCTGGAGGCACACTGGTTGGGAAAGGCTGTGCTACATCAACCATCAGCATCAACCATCTTTAACCTTACAATCAGCAGGTGAGGCCCTGGTGGTGGTGTTGCAATCAGGAGCTGACTGGTTGGTGTTGAACAGCAGTATAGTGGCAAAATCAGAAGTGCAGGATCCCTTCATGATAGTCACCCCACACCGTCTCACAGCCACACCCTCTTCTCCACTGTTCTTCATCTCTCTTGCTTTCTGGTCCATCTCAGAGTCCACATTCCATTACAACAGACAACTCTAGGAGCCAATTAGCATGAAAGGAGAAGCTATGTGTTAGCTACTGAAAAGAGTCTTTTCAGTAGTTGACTCACCTCCGTTCACTCTGGTTGGCTCCAGTCAGCACGAAAGGACAAGGACTCTTCTCACTGGCTAACACTCTCCCCTTTCACGGTGGTTGACTCATTCGTAGGGACCTGGCTGAGACCCTGCTCCCCCAAAAGTAAGGGGTCTATGACTCCCTGCAACCCTGGATAAGTATTCCCCTGGTGTTGAACTGTTCTATGGTAGCTCCCCATTTGTGAAATACTCCTCCCTGGTGTAATGTGTCTGTCTCCATCATTCTTGACTTTTAGGAGGAATATGAAAACATTCCTGTTTACCCAGACATTTGATGGCTGAAGGAGACTGTTCCTGCGAAACTGGAGATCACTGGATGAAAGAATTTTTTTAATTGCAAACTGGTTTTAGAATGTTTTTAACTGTTTTTAGAATGCTTTTTATTCTTAAATTGTTTTGCTGCACTGGGCGCCTTCGGGTGGAAGGGCATCACCACCACCACCACCGCTAATAATAACAACAACAACAACGGGCTTTTTTATGACAGTACTCACCAGTACATAGTACTGGCACCTCTTTTTTTGCTCCCTATGCCAGTCATTTTGTGCTGGCACCCATAGTACTTTTATCAAGATATGATCAATCATTTATTTACCAAAAAAGCAATGATAATAATAATATCAGGGGTAAGGAAAACTTTTCAGCCCACGGGCCGCATTCCTTTCAGGGGCCATAAACCAGTGGTGGGTGGGGTCAGAGGCAAAATTTACAAATGTAAATTTTACCTTTATACAACAAGCTGGCTTCTACACACATGTACTGTACATACCCCTCTCTATCCTCCATTCAGACCAATAAGTGTCATTATCAGAGTTCAAAGACATATTCCAGGCAGAGAAACACTAAAGAGTGGTGTAGAGCAGGGCCAAGTGCGGGGTATGGCTGGGCAAGGATGTGGTGTGGGGAAAGTTTCAAGGGTCGGACAGAGAGGACTGGAGGACTGCGCTTGGTTCCCAGGCTGAGATTCCCCAGCCCTGTGTACTGTGAAGTGGTCGTTACAGCACAGGATAAAAATATTTCCTCCTTTCCAGCAGTCTAAAAAATGTTAGGAAAGATAGGTCTTATATCCACTTCATATGATAAACATTCCCAACAAAGGTGATTATTTCATACCTTATCCTCTGTGAAGAAGGGAAACATCCTTTGAGGATCATTGTCAAAACAGAAGCAAAGTCACTAAAAAAAATTATAGAGAGAGATAGATGCAAATAATTAAAATTTGTCTATTGTATTACATATATATAAAACCAAGCATAAATAGAAGTTGTATGTTTCTTTTATTTCATATATTTTTATCTCACCTTTCTATCAGCCTTGCAGTTTACGGTGCAACCTTGAGCCAGTCACTCACTTTCCCTTAGCCTACTTCACAGGGTTATTCTTGTTAGATTGATATATTCATTCATTTTATTAAATTTAAAACAAATGTTTAAAACAAAACATCTTTAAAAAAAAATTAAAAAGACAACTTTAAAAATATCTTTAAAAGCAATTCCAACACAGATGCAGATTGGGATAAGGTCTTTACTTAAAAGTCTGGTTGAAAGAGGAAAGTCTTCAGCTGGCATCGAAAAGATGTGGTGCCTGTCTAATATTTAAGAGGAAGGGTAGATGCCACAACACTTAAGGTCTGCTTCCTATGTTGTGCGGAACACACCTCTTGCTAAGATGGTATCTGCAGGAGGCCCTCACCTGCAGAATGCAGTGATTGCCTGGGTATATAAGGGGTAAGACAATATTTCAAGTATCCTGGGTCTCAAGCTGTATAGGGCTTTGTACACCAAAACCAGAACCTTGAACTTGGCCGGGTAGCAAATGGGCAGCCAATGCAATTCTTTCAGCAGCAGGGTGACATGTTGGTGGTACCCTGCCCCAGTGAGCAGTCGTGCCACTGCAGTTTGCACCAGCTGCAGCTTCTGCCCCATATAGAGTGCATTACAGTAATCCAGCCTGGAGGTTACCAGTGCATGGACAACAGTGGTCAGGCTATCCTGGTCCAGAAACAGCCACAGCTGTCTTACCAGCCAAACTGATAAAAGGCACTCCTAGCTACTGAGGTCACCTGGGCCTCTAGTGACAAAGATCGATCCAGGAGCACCCCCAAACTATGAACTTGGTCTTTCAGAGGGAGTATGACCCCATCCAAAGCAGGCAACTGATCAATTATCCAAACTCGGGAACTACCAACCCAAAGCAACTCCATCTTGCTAGGATTCAGTGGAGTAGAGCGAAGCACAGAAATAACTGATCTGTTTAAACTGGTAATTGAAAAAATAAAGAATCTTAAGGTCTGTTACTATAAAGAGGTAATGTCATACATGCTGAATCAGCCATTTAGCAGCACTCAGGGAGCCATTACTAACTAAATGAGAACACAGACTGGAAAAAAAATGAGGAAGGGGAGGAGCAAAGCCTGCAAAAACAACAAACATTTTAGATGAGGAATCAGTAGATGAAAGAATAAATTTCCTTTCTATCTATCACATACACACACACATACACAGGTTCAGATCACTTGTAAACATGTGTTGGTGCTTTACTCCTAAAATTCTGAGGATATAATGGTGATGCATTTTGCTCTGAACATCTTACAAGAAAGATGGAAACAAATGAGAAAGACTGACATACAGAACCAAGCTCAGACCACAGCTCACCAGATGGTCTTAGGCAAGTTGCTACCACTGCATCGCCTACTACCCAATATAAGGGTAAATTAAAAATTATGAAACATCTTGTACATTATTAAAAGTGTTGTAGAAAGTGCAAATAAAAATATGTCATCATGAAATCAAAACCAAATCATATCCAATATCTTTATCCTTATGTAAAATATATAGTCATAAAAATGAGCTGTCACACAGCCAACTTAAGAGAATGTCTCTTCCCTGATACATGCAGTGTGTCCCCTTGATTAAGCTCAATGTTACTTGAATGGAGACTCCCTTCAGTATATGGTGAAAGTGCAGATGCAGATGCATAAGAGCTGCTTATCTTGGATCAGATTAAGAGTCCCACACAGTCCCACGCTGTCTCCCATCATTGCCTCAGAGCAGCTCACAAGCAGAGCAAGATGGAGGTAGGCATCCCTTGCTGCTTGCTATCAGCATCTGGTATATTCTGACATACACTGAATGTGGCATTTTTCCGTGATGGCTAATAGCCACTGATTTACCAGCTAAACCTGAGAGAACAAAAACATTCTGGCAAATAAATACCCACCTGGAACATCAGCTATTGGGAAAGAGAAGCAGGTGGATTCCTTCTTGCCAGCTCCTGACATTTGCATTATACTTGGCTTCCTCCGCTCCTTCTCCCAGGACAGAGCATTCTTATTTCAAACTATTTAAGAAATACTTAAAAACCAACTATTCTCACTTAATTATCACACAGCCTGGGAGGAGCATTTTTTTGTTTTTAAAATGTGATCAATATCACTTCCCTTCCAAATCATATAGCTTTCCAGACAAGCTGTCAGCAAGTCAACAAGGGCTGACCTCTTCTGGCAGCTCTATTTAATCAGACCCTGAGAGACAGACAGACAGAGCTTGCCGTTGTTTGCGCTTTCTCTCTGTCTCCCTTCTCCTTCTCTGACGTGATTTACACAGCATTAAATTCTACAAAAGCCAATCTGATTCTCACTGTGCAAATTTCTCCATGACGGCGCTTTGTCAGCGCATTCCATCTCTGACCCACAAATCTCCCCATGTCACTCTTTCAGTGCATCTCTCAGCCTGCCATGCTCTTGTGCATTCCACAGTTCTATCAATACAGTTCTATCAGGCATGAAGATTGCAATGCCCAGTTCTTGATTCTCTCCTGAATTCAGTCAACTTCCTCCCTCTGGAGTAATACAGTCTGTATCACAAGATTTGTTTCAAAAAGTGTCCTCCTGGGGAAAATTCAGACCACAAGGCTAATTTAATTGCAGCTGAAGAGGCAAGAAGTGTATAATACATTCTAAACCAGTGTTTTATTCAAATAAATACAACCCCCTCCTTAGTCTATATTAAATGTGTCAACTCTGTATCCTTTCCACCTCTCAATTATAATGTAGGGTATTCATTTCCCCCCCTAAGATATGCAGGAATGCTTCTAGAAAAAGGACATCTCTACTGGCAAAAAAATCTCAGTCTGAGGCAGATTCCCCCCCAATTATCACAGCTGTGGAACATTCTGTTACAGAGACATGGAAGTAGGTATAAAAACCTCTGTAATACCACCCATTTGGTTTCCTAATATGATGATAGTGGTTGATTATCATTGGTTCCCAGACTTTCCCCCCCATGGACCAGTTGAAAATTACCAAGGGTTTTGGCATATCACTTCATCATTTTTCTGCCTCTGGTAACAATTGTAATCCACTGTGCTACAGGCTGTATGATTTTTATTTGTAATTTTATGGACATGCCACAGACCACTTGAATGAAGCTCACAGACTACTGCTGGTCCACGAATCACAGTTTGGGAAACCCTGCCTCATACTATTCCCATTGTCTCCCACCAAGATTTTCAAGAGCAAACTTCTGTTAGCCACTCAAACATTTGGCTCCTAAAACTAAAAGTAGAGGCCAAGGTGAGTGCTCTGATATGCCCCTTATATTAGAGGGATAAAGTAATACAAACCAATAACCCATATGCATTAATAAAGTCAGCATGTCTACAAGTTTTTTTCACCACAAGGAAAAAAGAATCATGGCACAGAAAAGAAGTCTTTAATCAAGTCTCCTTACCTCAAGCACGGCCTCCCACCACCTCCCACAGAGAGAAACCTGCAGCTCCCGCTGTTATTAAAAGACACTAAGATATTAAACAAGAATTAAGCCCAGAGAAGCATGCTGTTAGAAATGCACAAATGGAGAGTGGATGAAAGTAGAAAGGAAGGCTTTCCCCTCCTGAATTACCTATAGGAGATGCACAGCATTAAATAGCCTGCTGGTGGGGCTTTTTTCTTAGGAAACACAGATATCAAAAGCCAGGGTCCCCAAGAGAGTGAGGCAAGCTTCAGTATGCAGGTTTAAGGAGGCATCATGGGAGGCACAAACATCTCCTTCGCCCCTCTCCATCTTATTCTGGTATATGCCAGGCCCAGAAGAAAACGCCAGCTTTGCTTCTCTTTGCTTTCCAAACACAACTCTCTTTAGCAATTATAGAAGCGAACAGTGGAGATCATTGATTGCCTAGATTTTTGTGTTCAAGGCAATACCTAGTTTGCTGTTCTTGGCTTCCCAGGAATTAAGGGATCTTAAAAGACTCGGAAGTCCTGCATGGTCCTGTGTTTTTTGTTTTAATCCTCCAGGAATCACCACCAACTACTGGCTTTAATTTAGTCTTAGTTGCTGTGATAGACCCATTCTATCCCTTACCCCATTGAGTGACCACCCCCAATCTCTCAAATTACTCCTGCATACCTATAATTCCCCAGGAGGACTGTGTCCACTTCTTAAACCCTATGGCCCCATTTAATTTGGGTGCTGACCTGGGACCTATAGGTTAAAACCCAGTGCTTTTCACTCTATCCCATCCCTAATTTCAAGCTGAACAAATTAAAAACAAAAGGTACTCCTCCCAAAGAACCCTACTTGCTGACTTTTCTGCAGTTTTTAAATTACAATCCCCTTCAAAACTGCCCTTGAACTGTAGAAAAGGTTTGTAGGAAAGAAAGAATAAAATAAAAACCAATTCCTTACACCCAGGGTGCTTCCACACTAGGCATGTTCACTATAACCTTGCATTTTGTCACCTCATTTATTTTTAATAAATCTTTTAATTAATGCTTTTAATTAGTGCCTTTCCAGCTTAATTTTCCAAACTATTAGCAAACTGCCATTTAAATGAAAGAGTGTAATATTGCTGTAACACACCAATCTTTTTAAAAAATATTTTTAAAACCTTTCTGATCACCACCATTAACCACTTCGCTAAAACATCCCTTGTGTGCCATATTTGGCTTCCACCAACAGACCTTGAGTACAGGACTGTACCGTAATATTCATATGTACTGATCAAGATATATGTAGGCATTTATCAGCCTTATGTAGCAAAAGCTTCATGAGGAAAGCAACCGATTACTGCACATATTTCTATTTCCCTCTAAAATGAGCCTTTTAACATTTTGTCCAAATTTTGACAAATATTTGTCAAGAAATATGGAAAACTAAACAATGGCCCACAGACTGGAAGCGATCAATATACATCCCAATTCCAAAGAAAGGGGATCCCAGGGAATGCAGTAATTATCGAACTATTGCCTTAATATCCCATGCAAGTAAAGTAATGCTCAAGATTCTACAACAAAGGCTCTTACATATATGGAGCAAGAAATGCCAGACATCCAAGCTGGATTTAGAAAGGGAAGAGGCACCAGAGATCATATCACAAACATATGTTGGATAATGGAACAGACCAAGGAATTTCAGAAGAAAATCACTCTGTGCTTTATAGATTACAGCAAAGCCTTTGACTGTGTAGATCATGAAAAACCATGGAATGCTTTGAAAGAAATGGGGGTGCCACAGCATTTGATTGTCCTGATGTGCAACCTATACTCTGGACAAGAGGCTACTGTAAGGACAGAATATGGAGAAACTGATTGGTTCCCAGTCGGAAAGGGTGTGAGACAGGGGTGTATTTTATCACCCTATTTATTTAATCTATATGCAGAACATATCATACGTAAAGCAGGATTGGACCAAGATGAAGGAGATGTGAAAATTGGAGGGAGAAATATCAGATATGCAGATATCATACTACTAGCAGAAACCAGTAACGATTTGAAACGAATGCTGGTGAAAGTGAAAGAGGAAAGCACAAAAACAGTACTACAGCTAAACGTCAAAAAGACTTATGTAACTTTGAAGTTGACAATGAGGACACTGAACCTGTCAAGGATTATCAATACCTTGGCACAGTCATGAACCAAAATGGAGACAATAGTCAAGAAATCAGAAGAAGGCTAGGACTGGGGAGGGCAGCTATGAGAGAACTAGAAAAGGTCATCAAATGCAAAGATGTATCACTGAACACTAAAGTCAGGATCATTCAGACCATGGTATTCCCGATCTCTATGTATGGATATGAAAGTTGGACAGTGAAAAAAGCGGGTAAGAGAAAAATCAACTCATTTGAAATGTGGTGTTGGAGGAGAGCTTTGCGGATACCATGGGCTGCGAAAAAGACAAATAATTGGGAACAAATTACACCAGAACTAACACTAGAAGCTAAAATTATGAAACTGAGGTTATCATACTTTGGACACATCATGAGAAGGCGTGATTCACTAGAAAAGACAATAATGCTGGGGAAAACAGAAGGGAGTAGAAAAAGAGGAAGACCAAACAAGAGATGGATGGATTCCATAAAGGAAGCCACAGACCTGAACTTACAAGATCTGAACAGGGTGGTTCATGACAGATGCTCTTGGAGGTCACTGATTCATAGAGTCGCCATAAGTCGTAATCAACTTGAAGGCACATGACAACAATAACAATTTGTTTCCTATGCATTCAAAATTTCTAGAAGTTTTACATCTTTGCCATTTTCCCTTTTCAACCTTGCTGCAGCCTTTAGAGCTGGTATTTACATATGAACAAGTTTCCAATCATATTTTTCATATTTGGTCTTCCAAGCAATCAGAGAGATGAGTAGCTGCTTCCAGTCTCTTCTCAGAACACTCTATTAACTATAAGGCACTATGCCAAATCCCAACACAGGGCGATCTCAGACGCCATCCAGGAATTCATGCAAAGGCAGAAATGTGTTTGGTAGTAAAGTATTACTGCCAGAACAGGGCAATGTCTGAACAACTCAAGACTATGAGAACTGGACCACTATCAGAGGAAAACCACAGTGGGCGTTGTACTTGTTTCTTTGTCAGACGGATATGTGTGACATCTGAAGGCGTGCTTTTTGGTTAACAGCACATAGCATCAGTAATTTAAAGGGTATTAAGAGCTTAGCTATATCCCAACTCCAGAGACATGTTGGGTCTGGCTAATGACATCAATTTTATCTGTTGTAGGTAGCTGTGTTGCAACAGGTTATAGTCATGCAATACTATCTGTATTGTAGTTTGCCAACTGCAGTGGGTTCAAAGAGCCCATCTCACAAAACCAATGTCTCCTTGGTTGTAGTTTCCTGCATAAATGGAAGTGCCTCCAGAGTAGACCACAAGGGCCTGCAGCTGATGGAGGTATTCAGCAGGCAAAGGGAAAGATGCAACTGAGCAACTGCTTTATAAAGAGAAAAGTCTGAACTGATGTGGGCAAAGGGGAAAATGCCATGCCAGAGGACAGGAATCTGACACCAGAGATTAAAGCAAATCTCTAGGAAATGTTTCTCGACAGTAAAGTCTATTAGACTGATGCATAGTCTCGCAAGGGATGCAACGGAAACCCCATCTCTCTACTCACTGGAAAACATGAAGTAAGCAGTAAAGATCTGAGTATAGGATACTAAGCGAAGAGCAAAACAGACCACTAGCTCAGTCTATCTGCTCAAACTTCTATTAGCAGGCTGTGGTCTGTATCCATACCAAATTTCTTTTAAAGCATGACAATTAATCCCATAATGCAGGTGGTGGTGAGTAGCTTTTGTTATATATAATCTGATGTTATCAAAGACATGTGACCAAATATATTTGCAATTTGCTGGTGTACATCTGTTCAAGAGAAGTTAAGCATTTGTTTCCATTCTTATTTCACTAGTCATCAATGCACAGTATTCAGAGCAAACGATTTTAGATTTCTATAATGTTCTTTACATTAAAAGTAGGTTCACACGTGCATAAATCATTGATGATAGCAGAATAAAACAGAAGCTGCTCTGGAGCAAGGACAAATGGGGTGAAGAATGAGATGTGGCCCAGGGGGAGTTGCCAGGTTCATCAGCATCCTATCCCTCATGCCAGGTTTTGAATCACGCCTTGTACCAACCAGTACAACTTTATGCACAGAAAATATGTCTGCAAAACTACACTTTACCATCAACTATGGTTTATCATTGAGAATGAGCCTAGGCAAGCCTCAGGCTTGTACACTCCCTCCCTCACCTCTCCTCCTCCTCCTCCAGTATGGCCATGAAGAAAAGAACAGAAACTTTTGTTTCCATATTGACTAACCACAGTTTAGCAGCATTATGTGTGAACCTAGACAAATTGTAGTTAATCTTTTTTTTAAAAAATTGAAACAAGGTAAACAGTAATTTGCAAAACTAGTTTGTTTCAATAAAACATAGACAAGATTAACCACAGTTTAGGACCGGGATTTAATGCTAAATTGCTGTCAATCCAAAATGGAAGCAAAAGCTTATTTTGTGTGGCTGCACAGGAAGAGAGGGAAGGGAGATAGCGCACAAGCCCAAGGCTCACATAGGCTCATTCTCATAACAATAACCCATAGTTTATTGGTACATCCAAATGCAACCCATGAGTCTGAGTCAAAAAGCAAATTCACTATATCCAGTGGTCTCACTGAGAGTTACTGATATGGAGTTTTTCTATAACGTAGGGTTGTTTTTGTAGGAAAATGTCCATTTCTCAAAATGCATTGTTTCATAAAATTAATGAATGTGTTAAAAGATACAATACCAGTAAAACTGGGCATTCAAAATTATTTGTTTTTCCCCTAGATGATTGTACCTAAAAAGTATCTATACATCTAATGCTCAGCTCTTTGGGCATGTTAACAATTAGTAAGTAAACAGTTTCCAGTGCTTTTTTCCCTTCCCTTTATAGTTTAAACAATGGGAGACAAATGAATGTTAATGAATTGTGGTGTCTTAAAATATTTACCAGTAGTCCAATAAAAACAATGTCCAAGTGAAGCTTTGGATTTATTTAAGTATAATATTTAGACCAAATTATGTGCTTTATATTGTTTCCTAATAAAACATTTCAATTAAAATACCCTGGTTATTAGAAGAACAAATAGAGCATGTAAAAACTAACATGGTGTTAATATTATCTTTAGTTTTGCTTACTAAATATAGATCAAATAAACATGTTAAATCAGATCCCACTCAATTTAGAGCACTGGAAAATTTCCTTGAAAAAATCCAGGAAACATAACAATTCATCAATTGTGGGAAACCTACTGCAGTTCTCATGGCCTTGGATACACTCCTAGCTAAATGCTCGGTCCAGGAGAAGCACAGACAGATGAAGCACAACATCAAAGAGTGACTAAAGAAAAGTTCAAATTTTCTAGATATAAGCCTTGAAACACAATCACACCTAGCCACTTCTGTCCAATAAATGAGAATTCCAATGCAACATGCTCAGCTATAAAGATGGATACAGTCCCCCCATCTAACATGCCCCCCAAAGATAAGCCTTTGAATGATGAACTTGTGAAACTACCAGCAGCATCCGTGGACACAGGAAGGAGAGCGTATGTAGCTCTTTGTCTTTAGTGCATTTGTCTTCAGTCACTCTCTGATGCTGGATATCCTCTGTTCTCTTGCTTGACTGAGCATTCAGCCAGGTGTGCTAGTGGGTGGGGAGAACTTGGTATCCATGGCCATGAGAAGCACCATGGGCTGTTGTGACCAATACATGCCTAGGGATAGGAGGGGTCACTTGGGAACCCTTCTTGCTTAGCCCAGCCTCCAATCCTTAAGTGTATATGCTCCTGGCAAGATAGCCACTGCTGCACTGTATCTTCCACAAATGTTACTTGCACTTAGGTTTCATGTATGTACACAGTTTGAAAAGGAGTGAGAAGTTGAATCTGAGCACTAGATAGCCGTAAACTTTGCACAAGACTAAAACTTTACATTAAGTGAAACCTAGAACAATTCGACTGTTGTAAGAGTAGGCACTATCTAGATATTGTTTTATAATTCAATCCAAGGATTTATAAAAAGCACAGATTAACAGTTAACAGTTTTCTGAGATGCTCTTTACTTGAATTCCATTAGTCATGTTGCAAAAGAAATTTACCATGCAACATGTCACTTTTTCTCCCTAGGAATGTACTCCTTTTCTGTATGACTGTTCCAAATTATTTACATACTTGCATCATGCTCTTCTGAGTAAATCACGTTTCAGCAGGGCCAGACGATTATTCAATTTGGAACTGTTTCTGTCTCAGCTGCTTTAATCCTAATGTGGATGCAGCCTGTTTGAAATATGTATCCCACCCACGGTGTACTGTTTTGGGAATCTCTGTAGGGAACTCTGGGACAAGTGCCCAGAAAACCTCTGAACAGAGTCTTAGATGACTTTTAAGTCAGACAATGCTAATGTGAATGCAGAACAAGCCTATACAGTTTACTCTGAGCCGACTGCGCTCAAGATGTGGCCACGCAGCCAATTGAGTTTCGTAGGTTGCTAAGGCTTCATCCACACATTGAAAGGTGGTGGCAGTGTACTACAGACCACTTGTATTGACTTACGCACATAACATTAGTCACTATAACATGGTAAGACAGAAAAAGATGAAAGGAAATTGGGACAATATATTGAGGGAGAAAATAGCAGTAGATCTTATTGCCAGCCATGAATTATGGCAGGGGTCACCAACCTTTTGTGACCAGGGGGCACATTTCACACTCTGACAGAGTGCTGGGGCACCAGTCGCAAAATGGCTCCCATGGGGGCCATGGCATAAAACAGAATTAGCGAGTTGTCATGGTGAAGGTTTTCCCACAATTGTATTTCCATACTAGAAAAGGCTTCACTTGTTGAATTTCTGCTTGCCATACAGTTGTTAAAGGCACAAGCACCCCATTTTTCCCCAGTGCCAACCCTAAACCAAGGCCTATGCTGCCATCCTGTACCACGTAAGTGAATTCTTAATGAGTCCCTGGAGTTTAGCTCCTGCAAAGCAGGAGACATATCCAAGCCTCTTCGCAAAGTTTTCACATTCGCCTTTTGGGGGGAAGACGATTCTTTAACATTCACCCACAATCATAGAATCATAGAGTTGGAAGGGGCCTATAAGGCCATCAAGTCCAACCCCCTGCTCAATGTAGGAATCCAAATCAAAGCATTCCCAACAGGTGGCTGTCCAGCTGCCTCTTGAATGCCTCCAGTGTCGGACAGCCCACTACCTCTCTAGGTAATTGGTTCCATTATTGTATGGCTCTAACAGTTAGGAAGTTTTTCCTGATGTCCAGTCAAAATCTAGCTTCCTGCAACTTGAGCCCATTATTCCGTGTCCTGCACTCTGGGACGATCGAGATCCCGGCCCTCCTCTGTGTGACGACCTTTCATGTACTTGAAGAGTGCTATCATATCTCCCCTCAGTCTTCTCTTCTCCAGGCTAAACCTGCCCAGTCCTTTCAGTCTATACTCATAGCGCTTTGTTTCCAGAGAGGAGTTCAGGTCTCCTGCTCCCCTGATGCATTCACTATAGCTGCCCAATTTCCCTGCTTTTTAAAGTTTGATAGATATAGCTGTGGGCTATATGTACATTCTTAAACCGCAAGGTTTTTTGCCTATTAGTGGATTTCCCTGCTTTTTAATCCAGGAGGTAAGAAATGGGATCCTGTGCAAGTTAGCATCAGCAGTAACAGAAAGAGTTCAGCAGTGTATTTTAAATGTTATATTACCATCAAGAATGTCTTTACTTTTACAAGAGGGTCATGGCTTAGTGGCAGAGAACATGCTTTGCATGCAAAAGTCCCCACATTCAATACCCAGCATCTCCAGTTAGGGCTGGGAGAGATCCTTATCTGAAACCTTGTCAGTCAGTACTGAGCTAGGTGGACCAATGGTCCGACTTTGGTATAAAGCAGCTTCCTAAGTTTCCGATACTCTACAGGGGATACACAAAGAAATATGCTTGAGACCCTTTCTTTAAACATTGTGCATCTTGCAATCTATATTATTTTGCAAAGTATCAGCAGTTACTACCTCTTCTGCTTTAATCTCTGAATACCAGTCATAGGGCTCACTGTGACAGATTACACACTTAAGAAGCAACTGTGTGTTCTGAGATTCTTAAACCTGAAAAGAGTCACATAGAAAATACTGATTAAAATTAAATCGTAGCAGACAACAGCAGTGTTGCAAAGGAAGGCTATATTACAGCCAAGTCACTTTCCCAGCTAACCTCTGACTTATTTATTATTTAAATTGAGCGAGTGAGCAAGCAGAGACGCAGGAAGAGAGAGCAGTTGCCACACACACCTCAAACAAAAAGTATTTGAGCGTTTGTCATTTATAAACCTATTTAAGAATTTATACCACCAGCACCAACCCAAACACAAGAAGCCTCTATTTTTCTCCCATGAATGGGAAAGCAATGATCCCTCCACCCATTGCCGCCCTGGGCTCCTTCTGGGAGGAATGGTGGGATATAAATTTAATAAATTAAATAAATGCTGCTGCTACAGTCAATTTAAAAGTTCTTTTCAAAAAAGAAAAAGAAAAAACACAAAACCAAGAGACTGAACAACACTGGACTACACTTCAGGGCTGTCACACACAACTCCTTCTCAGCCCCCCTCAATATCTGTACAGCCTATGCATTTTCCAGCACTATATCCACCCCTCCCCACTGCTGCACTATGAACATAAGAACATAAGAACATAAGAAGAGCCTGCTGGATCAGGCCAGTGGCCCATCTAGTCCAGCATCCTGTTCTCACAGTGGCCTACCAGGTGCCTGGGGGAAGCCCGCAAGCAGGACCCGAGTGCAAGAACACTCTCCCCTCCTGAGGCTTCCGGCAACTGGTTTTCAGAAGCATGCTGCCTCTGACTAGGGTGGCAGAGCACAGCCATCATGGCTAGTAGCCATTGATAGCCCTGTCCTCCATGAATTTGTCTAATCTTCTTTTAAAGCCATCCAAGCTGGTGGCCATTACTGCATCTTGTGGGAGCAAATTCCATAGTTTAACTATGCGCTGAGTAAAGAAGTACTTCCTTTTGTCTGTCCTGAATCTTCCAACATTCAGCTTCTTTGAATGTCCACGAGTTCTAGTATTATGAGAGAGGGAGAAGAACTTTTCTCTATCCACTTTCTCAATGCCATGCATAATTTTATACACTTCTATCATGTCTCCTCTGACCCGCCTTTTCTCTAAACTAAAAAGCCCCAAATGCTGCAACCTTTCCTCGTAAGGGAGTCGCTCCATCCCCTTGATCATTCTGGTTGCCCTCTTCTGAACCTTTTCCAACTCTAGAATATCCTTTTTGAGATGAGGCAACCAGAACTGTACACAGTATTCCAAATGTGGCCGCACCATAGATTTATACAACGGCATGATGATATCGGCTGTTTTATTTTCAATACCTTTCCTAATTATTGCTAGCATGGAATTTGCCTTTTTCACAGCTGCCGCACACTGGGTCGACATTTTCATCGTGCTGTCCACCACAACCCCGAGGTCTCTCTCCTGGTCGGTCACCGCCAGTTCAGACCCCATGAGCGTATATGTGAAATTCAGATTTTTTGCTCCAATATGCATAATTTTACACTTGTTTATATTGAATTGCATTTGCCATTTTTCCGCCCATTCACTCAGTTTGGAGATATCTTTTTGGAGCTCTTCGCAATCCCTTTTTGTTTTAACAACCCTGAACAATTTAGTGTCGTCAGCAAACTTGGCCACTTCACTGCTCACTCCTAATTCTAGGTCATTAATAAACAAGTTGAAAAGTACAGGTCCCAATACCGATCCTTGAGGGACTCCACTTTCTACAGCCCTCCATTGGGAGAACTGTCCGTTTATTCCTACTCTCTGCTTTCTGCTTCTTAACCAATTCCTTATCCACAAGAGGACCTCTCCTCTTATTCCATGACTGCTAAGCTTCCTCATAAGCCTTTGGTGAGGTACCTTGTCAAACACTTTTTGAAAGTCTAAGTACACTATGTCCACTGGATCACCTCTATCTATATGCTTGTTGACACTCTCAAAGAATTCTAATAGGTTACTGAGACAGGACTTTCCCTTGCAGAAGCCATGCTGGCTCTGCTTCAGCAAGGCTTGTTCTTCTATGTGCTTAGTTAATCTAGCTTTAATAATACTTTCTACCAGTTTTCCAGGGACAGAAGTTAAGCTAACTGGCCTGTAATTTCCGGGATCCCCTCTGGATCCCTTTTTGAAGATTGGCGTTACATTTGCCACTTTCCAGTCCTCAGGCACGGAGGAGGACCCGAGGGACAAGTTACATATTTTAGTTAGCAGATCAGCAATTTCACCTTTGAGTTCTTTGAGAACTCTCGGGTGGATGCCATCCGGGCCCGGTGATTTGTCAGTTTTTATATTGTCCATTAAGCTTAGAACTTCCTCTCTCGTTACCACTATTTATCTTAGTTCCTCAGAATCCCTTCCTGCAAATGTTAGTTCAGGTTCAGGGATCTGCCCTATATCTTCCACTGTGAAGACAGATGCAAAGAATTCATTTAGCTTCTCTGCAATCTCCTTATCGTTCTTTAGTACACCTTTGACTCCCTTATCATCCAAGGGTCCAATTGTCTCCCTAGATGGTCTCCTGCTTTGAATGTATTTATAGAATTTTTTGTTGTTGGTTTTTATGTTCTTAGCAATGTGCTCCTCAAATTCTTTTTTAGCATCCCTTATTGTCTTCTTGCATTTCTTTTGCCAGAGTTTGTGTTCTTTTTTATTTTCTTCATTTGGACAAGACTTCCATTTTCTGAAGGAAGACTTTTTGCCTCTAAGAGCTTCCTTGACTTTGCTCGTTAACCATGCTGGCATCTTCTTGGCCCTGGCGGTACCTTTTCTGATCTGCGGTATGCACTCCAGTTGAGCTTCTAATATAGTGTTTTTAAACAACTTCCAAGCATTTTTGAGTGATGTGACCCTCTGGACTTTGTTTTTCAGCTTTCTTTTTACCAATCCCCTCATTTTTGTGAAGTTTCCTCTTTTGAAGTCAAATGTGACCGTGTTGGATTTTCGTGGCAATTGGCCATTTACATGTATGTTTAATTTAATAGCACTGTGGTCACTGCTCCCAATCGGTTCAACAACACTTACATCTCGCACCAGGTCCCGGTCCCCACTGAGGATTAAGTCCAGGGTTGCCGTCCCTCTGGTCGGTTCCATGACCAACTGATCTAGGGAATAGTCATTTAGAATATCTAGAAACTTTGCTTCTTTGTCATGACTGGAACACATATGCAGCCAGTCTATGTCTGGGTAGTTGAAGTCACCCATTACTACCACATTTCCTAGTTTGGATGCTTCCTCAATTTCATATCTCATCTCAAGGTCTCCCTGAGCATTTTGATCAGGGGGACGATAGATCGTTCCCAGTATTAAGTCCCTCCTGGGGCACGGTATCACCACCCACAACGATTCTGTGGAGGAGTCCGCCTCTTTTGGGGTTTCGAGCTTGCTGGATTCAATGCCTTCTTTCACGTATAGAGCGACTCCGCCACCAATACGTCCTTCCCTGTCCTTCCGATATAGTTTATATCCAGGAATAACCGTATCCTACTGGTTTTCTCCATTCCACCAGGTCTCGGTTATGCTCACTATATCAATGCTCTTCTCTAAGACCAAGCACTCCAGTTCTCCCATCTTGGTTCGCAGGCTCCTAGCATTAGCGTACAGGCACTTGTAAGCAGTGTCTCTCTTCAAGTGTCTTTGGCACTTGTGGTTAGGCCTGTGGTAATTTTGGTCTTCTGAATTTATATCCTGTGCCCCTGCTCTCACAATGCCTACTTCTAGGCCTACCCCTTTTAAAATTTCATCATTTCTTTGGTTTTTATCCCAGGGGGGAGGTTTATTCCGAACCGGACCTTTCTCAGCTCCTGTCGGGTTTCCCCCCTCAGTCAGTTTAAAAGCTGCTCTGCTACCTTTTTAATTTTAAGTGCCAGCAGTCTGGTTCCATTCTGGTTCAAGTGGAGCCCGTCCCTTTTGTACAGGCCCGGCTTGTCCCAAAATGTTCCCCAGTGCCTAACAAATCTAAACCCTTCCACCCGACACCATCGTCTCATCCACGCATTGAGACTGCGAAGCTGGGCCTGTCTGGCTGGTCCTACACGTGGAACCGGTAGCATTTCAGAGAAAGCCACCTTGGAGGTCCTGGCTTTCAGCATCCTACCTAGCAACCTAAATTTTGCTTCCAGGGCTGCTAGGCCCTCAGCACTAGTGGATGATCATGAGGTAGGGAGAAAGGCCTTAGTATATGCATATACTAATTTGTGTGTGTGTGTGTGTGAGAGAGAGAGAGAGAGAGGGGGGGGAGAGAGAGAGAGAGAGAGAGAGAGAGAGAGAGAGAGAGAACCAAGAGCTAAATTCAGGATTAAAGTGTTACAAAGAGTCTCATACAATCTCAAAATAGCTACAACAATGTTATGAGCACAGGTCAAACAGCCACACACACTGCAAACTAAAAGTATTTGAGCTTTTGTCATTTATAAACCCATTTAAGGATGGGGTGGGGGGTGGCAGGGCGATTGAGCCAGCGGAAAGAGCAGGCTGCGGGAGACAGCAGGGGTGGGAACATACACACACATCACCGTCACTCACCTCCATTCTACTGCAGCCTTCTCCGTCATCCTTGCCCTCTGGCTTTCTCCCTCCACCATCCATTTCTCTCTCTCTCTCTCTCTCTCTCTCTCTCTCTCTCTCTCTCTCCTGACCATCTGGCTCTCCATTTCCTCCCTTGTGCTTCCTCACACAGAGCACGAGGGAAGAGCAAGCTCAGCAGAAGGCCAGTGTGAGTCACATGTCTGTTGCCCACCAATCACAGGAGCAGAAGACTTCCCCTGCTTCCTCCAAGTAAATGGAAGGGGAGAGGGGAGAGGAAGTGAAACGGAAGAACTCCTGGTTTCTACTGCTCCTGCGTGACTTTATCACCCACTGTAATGCATTTTTTTATCTATTAATTAAAAACAAACCATGCTGTTTTTTTACTTTAAACCTACTGAAGCTGAAGCTCTGTGTTTGGGGCAAGCTCAGGGATTTGATTAGAGACACCTTACAGTCATCTCTGAGTTTTAATGAACAACAACAGATTATGAGAACTTCTCAAGAAAAAAGTCCAAACAGCTTCTTGTTTTTTTCTCTCCCGTTTTTCACTTTAACCTGTGAATTCTCCGTCGGGGGCTTGTGTATCACCAAGAAAACTTTCAGAGTTGTAGAGCAAGCGATTCTGAATCCAACAGTATAAGACTGGTAAGTTTTTGTTTTGAAGTGGGACTATACAAAGTACCAGAAAGGTGTGTGTGTGGGGGTTCTTTTCATTTAACATGGTAGAACGCAAAAAATCCCTACTGGCTATAGTATAAAGCCGCTCTCGTGGCTGTATAATACCCATCAACTACTGCTTGCTCCAGCAATAGCTAGCTAATGGTTGTCATCACAGCCCACAGGATCACAACCCAGAGGCGCTGTGTTCGATGCAGAAGAGGGTGCTGCTAGGCCCTCAGCACTAGTGGATGATCATGAGGTAGGGAGAAAGGCCTTACACTTAACAAAAGGCTTATCAAATAGCCACCACCCCTTTCAATAGGCGCAATTGGAGGATATGATATATTCTTGAGCAGTTGCTATGAAATATATACACCAGAGAGAACAGCCCTCGAGAAACAGTGGACACAATTCAGCCCTACCTGCACAAGACAGGATTCCCATTGAGTAGGTACTGCCTGGTCTGAGTTGTTGGGCTACACACTGGACATAAGGGGGGCATGATGACTATTTCTTCATGGCCAGAGGCTCCAGGTGAGTGGAAGGGGCTTACATGTGTGCTGACTCAGAATTCACAGTAGCACAGCTAAGTGCAGTGGGTTGCGGCTGCGCTAGATGCTGGAGACCCTGTGGGTTGTATCCTCCACTGTATTAGTGTGCCCCAATCTGATGCCCTTCATGCTGGCTGGGGCTAATCAGGGCATTAGGTTGGGAAAGACTGATCCACCTGTGAACAGGTCTACACCATACATTTAAAGCACATCCAATGCACATTCAAAGCACATGACATCCCCCAAATTCTGGGAACTGAAGTTTGTTAAGGGTGCTAGGAATTTGTAGCTCTGTGAAGGAAAAGCACAGTTCCCAGGATTCTTGGGGGGAAGTAGCGTGCTTTAAATGTGCATTGGATGTAAGACCATAAAACAGCCGGCTGGATCAGACCAGTGGCCCATCTAGTCCAGCATCCTGTTCACACAGTGGCCAACCAGGTGCCTATGGAAAGTCCACAATCAGGCCATCAGCACAAGAGCACTCTCCCCACTTGTGGTTTCTAGCAACTGGTATTAAAAAGCATACTGCCTATGACTGTGGAGGCCGAGCATAACCATCATGGCTAGTAGCCATTGATAGCCTTATCCTCCATTAATTTGTCTAATCTTCTTTTAAAGCCATCCAAGTTGATGGCCATCACTGCCTCTTGTGGGAGTGAATTCCATAGTTCAACTATGCCCTGTGTGAAAAAGTACTTTATTTGTCTGAGTGTTCTAAAATGCAGCTTCATTGGATGTCTACAAGTTCTAGCATTTGAGAGAGGAAGAAAAACTTTTTTCTGCCTACTTTCTCCATGCCATGCATAATTGTATATACTCCTATCATGTCGCCTCTTACTCACCTTTATTCTCTAAACCAGTGGTTCCCAGCCTGGGGGCCATGACCCCCAGGGGGGCACGAAGTAATCCAGAAGGGGCCGCGAACAATAAATAAATGAATTATTTATTTATTTATTTTAAAAAGTCTTCACTACCTAGATGCTGTCTGTTCCCCACTGCCGCTGCAGATGACACCTCCCCCTTGCTCCAAACAAGAGGGGAGGCCTTTGCCAAAGTGCCAGAACGTCTTTCAGGTGCGCCGAGGGTAGGCATCTGCCTATACCACATATGGCAGAAGTCAAAGGAGGCTGAGGGAGGTGCTACCAGGAAGAAGAGGGGATTACTATCCCAACTCCTGCCTCCTAGCACTGCCGCTGCTGCTGATGCCCTTATTCAGAATGAAAGGAGAGGGCTTTTTCTGAAGCAAAAAGAAGCAAGGCTGCAAGGAAAGGCTGCTCTCCCCCATCCTGACAGCCAGCCTGCCTGCCTTTCTTGACTCCTGCTTCGCTGCCACCTTCTTTTAGAAATTATCCTTATTTGCGAGGTTGCCCAGATGGAGACAAGAACCAGTGACAAAGCTCAGGCCTTGCTTGCCCCCCATCTCTGAGTGTGTATGCCAGTGTCCGCCCTTTCTTACACCTACATTCTGCCCCCCCACCTCTCTCTCCAAGATGCTGCAGCAGTCAAGGGTTTCCCCCCTCCCACATGCCCAAATGCCTGCCTGCCTGCAGATGCTTGCAGGAGGGGCAGGTGTGTTTGTTTCTGTGTGTGTGCTGATCTGTCTTCTGCTCCATTCTCATTCCCCAAGTGCACACTAACCAAGTCATCAGTTCTGATGATCATCCCAAGGCCTAAAAGCACTACCCCCCTCCTCAATCTATCCACCCTTTTGTCTTTACAATCTAGCATCCCCACCACTACCACATTGCTGCTTCCTGATGATGATGATTTTAAAAAAGCTCAGCAGGTTGGCTGAGGTTGGGGTCCACATACTGCAGCTGAAATGTATATATTTAATTAATTATTGTACTGATATCCCACCTTTCCTCCAAGTTGCTCAAGGTGGTGCACATGGTTCCACCCCCTCCATTTTATCCTTACACCAACCCTGTGAGATAGGTCAGGCTGAGAGACTGTGTCTGGCCTAAGGTCACCTAGTGGGCTTCATGGCTGGGTGGGAATTTGAACCTGGATCTTAGCCCAACACTGTAACCCAGTGGTGTTGGGAGACAGGACGGTACATCTTCAGACTGTCGGGGGGGGGGAGTGCGATCCCAGTTTGACTGAACTTTTGCTTTATGAAAAGAACGCAACACCTTCCTGTCTGCAGGGAGCTTTTTTCCACCCACAATTTTTTCAATTAACAGAGACTAAAATTACAATTAGCGGGGGGGGTGTCACAAAATCTGTTGAGCTTACAAAGGCGGCCCCATACTCATAAAGGTTGGGAACCACTGCTCTAAACTAAAAAGCCCCAAATGCTGCAACCTTTCTTCATAGGGCTTTATGTGTTTTAAATGTATTGTGTGGACCTGCCCACACTGTGGTCACAATCCAAAAAACCATGAAACTAGTTTTGCTAGCCCAACAGAGGTTTTGGCTGTGCTTTACAAAAGTTTGCTATCTTCTATGCTAAGCCACAGAAAACTGGGTTAGAAATCGCTTTTGAAACTCTCCTCAGGGTCATTTTTAACAGATACAGTTGCCTCTAACACCAGGTGCTAAGTGACAAACAACTGTGGCTGCAAGCTTCCTCTGCCCCGTGGTTGTCCACTTTCTCTTCCTTCCTCCTCCCTGACCTTTGTTGTGCTGAAGCCTTCCATGCCATGCTGTGAGGAAAGGGTCCCTCCTCAAAGCAAGGCATTGTGGGTATGTGGCTCTGGAGATTATCTGGAAACCACTTTGCAGCAATGGTGGATTGGACATTCAAAAGGCAAAACACAGAAGTAAGTTGTAAAATATTTTTGATTGATTGATTGTTTTTACCTGGTTTTAATGTACTGATGTGTTTTAGGTTTTTATTTATTGTTTGTTTTAAGTGGTTTTAATGTAAGTCGCTTTGGGTCACTTCTTGCAATATTTTTGTAAGCCATCACACATGGGGGTGAAGCGCAGCAGCAGGATGGCAGGCAAGCAAGACGAAGGAGAGAGGGAAACAAGGATGGCAGGCAGGGGGCAAATGGCAGGCAGGGCCCAGCAAACTATGTGGGGGCCAGCAGAGGAGCAGGGGAGTGGGCAGCAGCAACAACACAGGAGGCAGGTAAGCGATTGAGGTGGGGCGGCGGCAGCAGCCTGACAGGTGGGAGACCCATAAGCTACCTAAATGGTGTGGCAGCAAGTGCCTGGAGACCTGTTTGGGGAGTTGCCTGGGGTGGGGCCATTTGCAAAGTTGCCTGTGGAGTGGGGGGCATTTTTGGAGTTTCCTGGGGAGGAGGTTTCAGCAGTTGCCTGTGTGTGTTTTTGGGGGTACCTGGTATGTGTTTGGGGTGTTGTCTGTGGTGTGCGTGGGTATGTGTGTATGGGGGTGCTGTGGGTTGAAGTGTTTGGGGATGCCAGGGGTGGGGTTGCTGGGGTTGGCACATGTAGCTCACAGGGCAAAGCCCCTAGTAAATATTAATATTAATAACAACAACAACATCCTTTTGCAATTCAAGGTACAGTGTGGCCAATTTGGTGCCTCCAGATATTGTTTAATTCAACTCACATCAACCCAGCCAGTATACCCAACAGTGAGGCACAACAAGAGTTGTAGTCCAACACCATCTGTTGGCTGTTGGTTACCCTTTGACAAATACTCAAAGTCACAACGTTGCTAACAATTACTGAATTATTCTGAAAGTGTGGTTAGACTTGCTTCATTTTGGTCTAATTTTAGGTTGGCCATTAAAAGTTTTTTGTTCCACACAGCATTTGGTTGATTAAAATGTCATTTAACTTAGCTCTGTTTTTTGTTTTTAAAAAAAAATAATTTATTATTATCGACAAATAAAATTACACTGGAGAAATATAGCCAATTCACACAGACACATTAACTTCTTATAATAAACAAATTATATGGATACACATTGTCTTGAAATTTATTGTTCCAGTATATCAAGAAGGTAATCCAACATTCCATAAACCGATTTGCCGGTCCACATTGTCCTTTCCTTTAGTAAGTCAACTTAGATAGTGTACCAATATCCCAGATTCTCTCATACCACTGAAAGATAGGAGGCAGTGTTTTATGGTTCCACACTTTTGCAATGTTTATTTTGGCAGCAATCAAAGATTCAGTATTGTCTCTAAGTAATCTTCAAGAACAATATCTCTTAAATAACCTAGTAACAGTATTTTGGGATATTTTGGTATAGAATAACCAATATATCATCTCACAGATCCAGTTCTAGCAAACCTGTATCTTTGGACAACTCCAAAATATATGCAGAAGATCAGCATTAGACCCTTTACATCTTCAGCATCTGTCCTGAACACCTCTATAGATCTTGCTAAATCTACAAGGGGTTAGATACCATTGGTATAAAGCTTTATAATGATTTTCTTTTAAGTCAACTGATGTTAATCTAGTTGTAGCCTTGCCCCATATCCACTTCCACTCTTCCACAGAAATTTTTGTTGAAGATATCTACTACACTTTCTCATATTATTTACCAGTGTTTCCTCTAAGTTCAATATTATATTATAGAGTTTACTGATTAAACTTTTATCATTTTCTGATAAAAGTAACTTTTCTGCTCTGTTTTTCAATGCATTTTTTTTTTCTTAATCCATTTGTCATTATATCATTTTCAAGTTAAAGTTATAAATCAACTTGGGGACCCATTTGCAATTGAAAGACAACTCATAAATAATTGTATATATAAATATTTGAAGAGTGAGCTATAAATGGAAAAATATATTCATATATATAACATCTAAATATGAACATGTACATTCTGAAAATTCTAATAAAAAGTGCTGATGGGTCATGCCACACATCTTTATAGAAGTGTCTTGCTCATTCGGCTTGTTCACTGTTATACTCAAAAACCTTTGTCTAATGAATGTAAAACAAGAATGTTGCTGTGTTCCTTTGTCAAATGCTAAAGGGCAGGAAAGATACAGGTGTGTTATAAAAAGCACAATTCTCAAGCAGTTTCCCTGGAATGAGAGGGAGAATTGAGTCCCTAGCATGTGCGAGTATGCAACATGGATTTCAAACCACAGAGAGAACATCTTCAAGAACAACCATGCCCCAATATTGTACCATAAATTTCCAATGGAAAACTAAGTGCTCCCCCACTTGCTCCCATCCAACTCCTCTAAGTTGTGGCAAATTGTTACAGGAAAGATAGTATAGCAGAACAAGAGAGTAGCTGTCTCTAGGAGCCAATCCTTAAGCACAGCAACCTGGTACTGAGTTTTCCATGGCTCTTTCAGTTTCATAAATGGGGAGGGGGTACTTTTGCTTACTCAGATGGTCACTGTGTGCTCTGATGGCACAGAGAGAAACAGCAACCTCTGCTGAATGGTCTCCACAATTTTTTAATGATTCAATGGGAGCAGCTCTATTTCCATTATACGTCCCTTTACTTTCAGCACAACTGCCAGGGTGGTCATGTTTTAATCAGCCATATATTTGCACAATCCCTGAAGTGAAGAGCAAATTCTAAGAACTTCATAATCACATACAGTTCCATCACTCCATTGAGTGGCAGGGTGTGGTGGTGCCTCGCTAGGCCATCCAAACTGAGAGGCTTAGTGGATGTCACCCAAATTTTGTTTATGTGGTGAAGCAGAGTTACATATTACAATGGTGGTGACTGTGGTGGAGTCACGAGGCACAGGCCATTTAAGCAGCATTCAGGTGATAGCAGTAAGATGTAGATCCATCCTGAGAGGCCAAAGACAACCCACACAGAGCTCAAGAGAAAGACCTTCTAGGTCAGGGTTGTGGTGGTTTCCTGGTGTCCTTATCTACAATGGTTTTTGGTTGATGCAACTGTTTAAATAAATCTAAATTCGGGTAGCTATAAGCCATGTCACCTCTATTTTTAGAACTTAAATGTAGTCAACCCTGTGGTCCATTGCTCTGGACTCCAAACAGAACTGAAGCAGATTTTTTTAAAAGTCTATTTTACAGCTAAGAAAACATATGAAATTACAAGAATTGCACAATAAATACAAATGAAGTATCAGGCAGGCTAGAATAAAACCATTACTCTCGGGGCCACTACTCAAAGGCAGAGCACATGCTTTCCATGCAGAAGATCCCATGTTCAATTCCTGATTATCTCGTTAAAAGGAACTTAGTGGACCTACAAAAGGCCTCTGTGTGGGACTTTTGAGACACCCTGTCACTCACAGTAGACTGTACTAGGCTACGTGGTCTGATTTAGCATAAAGTAAGCTTCATATATCCAGAGGTAACCATTATTTTAATTGAACAGCTTTTTGTAGCTGACAGTAAAAATACAGATATAAAATTGTTAATCTAGGTATATTTCTATTTGAAAAATGGTTGTTATCCTTCATGAGCCCAGTGCTTAATTGTGGTCCTTCTAAACACAGTGCAGTCACAAAAGAGAAGGGCCCCCCTCTGGCCCCCTGTGATTTAAGTACTGCTTGAACCTAATGGATGGAATGGAATAGAAATGTAATAATGAAACATAACCAGCCAGGTGACAGGTTCCTTGCAGAAACATTTAGAAATTCCACTAAGACCTGCTGTGGTATACATCTTAATTAACAATCTAAAGCAAAGGATGAACAATGAAGTCCAAAATATGCTGATAACACAAAGCTGTTCATTACAGAAGAGTCCAAAGCAGTCTCTGAAAGAGTTACAGAAAGATCTTGTGTAACTGGATTACCGAACAACACAATGGCCACATGAAATTTAATGTTGATAAGGGAGAAACAGTGCATGTTGGAGGGGTGGGAATAATCTGTTCTCTGTGGTTGGATTTTAAATAAACTCTTGAAACTTGGGAAAGGGATTTTGAAGGCATTGTATATAGACGATTGAAGACACCAGTTCAGCACACAGCAGCTATTACTACCACAGTGAATTGTAAGAACCATTACAAAAGCCGAGGAAATAGCTCATGCACCTATAAAAATCATTGGGCATCTAATTAGACCTTGAGGACTCTGTCCCATTTCTGTCACCTCAGGTCAAATAAAACACCCTAGTATAAGAAAAGTCACAAAGAAGGAACAAGTTTTAGAATATTCCAGCAAGGAATTATCGTTTTAAAAACTAGACATTATTGGAGGACATGGAGAAAATGGCTAGGTACTGTTACTTGCCTTTGGCAGAGCAATCCTATACTCACATTATGTTGGGACCAGAGATATGTCATCACTATGCCAGCGGAATGGCCACTGTATCCAATAACACAAGCAGAAAATACAAAAATGGTGTAAAAATGAGACACACCCAGCAGCCCTGGAAAATCCTCCAATGCCTTCAAGCCAGGGACTGAGATAATGAAAATGCCCACATACTACTACCCACTGAGAAAGCCAGTAAACTCATCATGATGAGTAAACAGCCCAACTCACCTCTACAGCACCACATACACTCAGCATGCAAGAGGATGCCACAGCACCCCTGCTGCATCAGCCCCAGTGGCACACCCAGCAACGACCCTACTACTGACAGTTCCCTAGGATTCATGCAGGCAGGAGTTTGAATCCACCATTTTGGAGCACAACAGACAAAGGGGAGGATGAATAGACCGACGCAGGATGCAAAAGGCTCTCTTGCCAAGCAACCGCAGGGAGGATCAAGAACGTGCAAGAGTGGTAGACACAGACACACACTGATCACAATAGCCTCCACTGACTCACTCCAAAGGACATGGAGTTGGGAACCAGGGTATGGGAGTTCAAGCCCCACTAGGTGAAAGGGGGTGGACATACCACCATTCGCCTTTTGTACGTGCAAAGATAATCATGGCCAAAAAAAGAGGGAGGTCCCAGGACTTGAACCCACACTGCAAACAGAGCAGCATTTCCCTAACCACTTAGCCACAGCACCAGACAAGAATCAGACACCATGGAGTATTTGTCTTCACCTTTGCCTTAAGCCCCAACACACATTCATAGACGTCAGGAGCACAGTGGGGTGGGAGTCCTACCCAATTGGAACATGTTGGAGGTCCCTGGTTCAAATCTAGAGTACAGCCTCACATTAGGAAAGGGAGGAACCCACACACACAAGTAAGCATGTGAACTGGAGCCAATCAGGAGGAATGCTGCATAGGCCAACAGTCTGTCTCCTGCTGGCAAAAACTCCCAGTCCTTTTGGGCTAACTAACCCATTTGGCCCATCCTAACCCCTGGCAACCCAGGTGACAAGTCCACCACATTTCTGCTATTTTGTTTGACAGGCCAGCCCTGTTGTGTAGAATCCCAGCCGGCCTCATTGCCTCTCTCCATCATCATAATCACCATCTCTCCCTCATCTTTTTCTCCCACCCACAATTGACTGCTACATACACACGGGCACTAGCACCCATCCCACTTGTGCATCCTCAGAGGTTTGCCAGGAGAACTGAGTGAGCCAAGAATGGAAGGGGCATTGCCCCCGGTTCCATCAAGCTCCCTGCACCCCCCTTCAGTATCCTAGGATGAGGCCAGATCATACTGGAGTAGGGGAAAGGGATCCCTATCTACCACTCGCTGGCAACAAAGAAACAACACATGCAGCCTTTATTGAACAGCATACTGAATAGAGGAGATCCTAAATGGGAAAACTACATGTGTGTGTGGGGGGGTCTGTCAACCCAGTTACCCTAGCAAGGCACCTATACCTTGGACAGTGGCTCTATAGAGAGCAGGGTAACAGGCCCAGTGTCTCTTATGGCACCAGCTCCATGGTAGGAACACCATCACCTGTCTGTTATGGAGCTTTCAAGATGCAGTATCCTGCCTGGGGCAAGTAGCTTAATAACCCCCACAGAAGAACAGCTGTGAGTGACCTGGTCCTGCTGTTGGTCACTGGGTGGGCCTTCCCTGGGGTCAGTATGGAACAGCGTGTGAGGTGGATCCTGTACCTAGCAGGGAGAAAGCAGCTTATGGAGAGCAGAGAGAGAGAAGAACATGCAGTAGTTCCTGGGCCTAGATGTACCGTAAATATTTGTGAGGAGGTAAGAGAGAAGGTTAAATGAGAGAGAAAAGGCTGTGGTGCCACCAGGGTGCTCAGCCTGTACTCACATGCTTTAGCCTGTTGCCCCCAGAGGGGAAGAGAGGACTGCAGTGACTGTGAGTATACTTAGCCCATCCCTTGTGGTTTTTCTCATTACAGGGTTGCAAGAACACCTGCACTTGGCTGACTTTCTCTTCTCCTAAAGATATAGGATCAGTCTCAGGCCAAGAACCTGGCAACCCTATTATTGACCTATGACATTCACAAGTACAGGACATCCTCACTAGTACAGGTCAGTTTTTTAAAATGGGACAAAGATTCATACATGACAGAGCCACCAGTGGCTGTTAATCATCAGGAGAAGAGAAATATACGCTCAAGGTTTCTTAAAGGCCAGGGGTGAAAAAATCCAGGTGCCAGAAATCCAGAAGCTGCCGGTGCCAGAAACCAGATTGCTGAAGAAGGCAAAAAAGTTTTTTTCTGAAGAAAAACTTACTCCAGAAGAAAACTGGCTCCTTCAATGGTAGCGAAGTCTTCTGAATTTAAATTGCTCCATAATGGCCTTATTTACAATATTTATAAACTCTACTTCAGTTAACCTGATGGTACAAGATAAAAAACATGTTCTGGGAAGACAAGAGTCTAGAAGTCAAAATAATTTATCACTAGATTAGAAAATAAAGTGTAATCTAGTTATTACATTTTATTCTACGTTTCGTCCAAGGAGCTCAAGGTGGCATAGATTGTTCCCCTATCATTTTAACCTGATGACATCTCTAGAGAGATGCCACCTTGAGCTCCTTGGAGGAAGCATAGAATAAGATATAATAACTAGATTACATTTTATTTTCTAATCTAGTGATAATTTATTTTGACTTCTGGACTGCTATCTTCCCAGATCCAGTGTCTCCAATCTCTCCTGCTGTTTCTCCCCAGCAAATGGCATTCAGAGACATGCTGCCTCTGTTCCTGGAGGTAGCATATAGCCATCATCATGACAAGGAGCCATTGACAGCTTTATCCTCCATGGATATGTAAAATTCCCTATTCATGCCAACTAAACTGGTGGCTGTTGTCACACCTTGTGGAAGTGAATTCCATAATTTAACTCTGTGCTGTGTGAAGAAGCGCTTTCTTTTAGGTCTAGCTGCCCCAAAGTTCTTTTAAGTAGTTACAGCAGCAAAACAGGAAGTGGCAGATGGAGCAGCAGAAGTGTCAGTTGCTGTTTCCAAGAGTTCCTCCCAATGACCTTTTTATTGAACATTCATCCTGATTTGCGCGCACAAGGCTTAAGTGGTGGTTAAACTAAGTCCGGTCTTTATTGAGAATTTGTTCTGCTTTGTTTATGGGGCTGTTATAGGACAATGAGCATTCATTCTGATTTGCTTGCCAAATGTTTATACAGCTTTCCATTAATCATTTGTTCCTCTCAGACTTTTCAATGCATTTCCCTATTACTTTCCAAACTGCAAAAAGTCTGTTTTTTGTAAGTGGATTTGTTGTGCTAGGGCAACAGAGCACTTTAATCCATGTTAACTGGGCAAACCTAAAGTTGTGGTATACATTTAAATCTCTCCTGCAAATAGCGAGAGTCTGGAGGCACCCATAGAGATCCTCCTGCCCCAATGGATGTCACATCCAATCAGAGAGGAAGCAGGGTAGTAGAGAGCCTGCTGGGGTTGAATTTTAAGGTAGGCAAGCCTCTCCTCTTAGTGGTTCTCATCTTCACATGCCAAGTGTTCTGGCTGCCCCAGGTTTTTTACCTGCCAAGTGTTCTGGCTGTCCTAGTTTTGTTTTTGGTTTTTTTACAGTAGACAACCAAAGAGAGGAGCAGTAAGACCAGCCAATATTGTTGTTTCTGATACCAAGAATCTCTTCCCACAGCCACCCCAGCACCCAAACAATATATTTGCATGTCACCTACTCAGAACTGCAGAAAGAAAAACCCACCCACCTTTCCACTATCTTAGTATGTGTTTGCTGATCATTTGGTAAATGCTTGTATATAAAAGTAGTTCTATGCAAATCAACTCAGCACCATTTTCAAACATGAAATTATGTATAATTCTGATGATCTATCTAGGAAAAACCATTCCACTACTGCTTCCTGACTTCACCTCCATTTTTATCTGAAAATGTGATCAGGGCTAGTGAAAAGTATCATGAAGGAAGAGGCCACACAGATTATCTAAACAACAACAACAACTTTACTATAACTAATCACATACTGAGAACAAGGCCCACAGCATGGTGCTGCTTGTAAGGCAGGCCTGGAACAAAAACTATCACAGCCTGGGGCTGACTCAGCAGTTCCTGGTATGGAAAGCCTGGAGGGCCAATACACTATACCCCTTCCCCCTAGCTCTCATAGTTCTGAAGATACTTGGAACAAACCCTGGTGTGGGTCGATCAACGACAATTTTGCATTGAAGCTGATAGTGCAGCCCCTAGTTCCTCATTTGGCTCTGGTTCATGCTGGTCCATTTCAGGGTCCAGTCACAACTGCTCTTGTCCGGCATCAGGAGCAGCCACTGGCTCATTTTCTCTTTCCACCTGAGTATTTCCAGCACCCTCAGAGAGAACTGATGGAGCTGGGCTTCACCGTCTCATCTGGTCCACATGTCGACGTAACACAAGGCCGTCTGGTGTTTGAGCCCTGTAGGACAATGGGCCCGTGGCTTGGGTCACAGTGGCAGGAATCCACGTTTCACCAGCACCGTAGTTCCTGACATACACAGGGTCACCTGGGGTGAACATCCGTGCAGGTTCTTGAACTGCAACGGACTCCCTTGGTCGGTCCTCGGTCAAGTCAGGATGCAACCGATCAAGCAGAGTAGTTAGTCGTCTGTTCATTAATAGCTCAGCTGGGCTCCTTCCTATTGTGGCACAAAGTTTGATGTATTGTGTCAGGAGAAAACCTGCAAGGCGTCGCTCTCAGTCACCTTCTACAATCCATTTCAATGCATCCTTTGTTGTCCTAACCATCCTCTCAGCCTGGCCATTGGTTGCTGGATGAAAAGGGGCTGAAGTGACATGCCGAATCAGTCAATTATCCAGGAATGTGCGGAATTCCGCAGATGTGAACTGGGCCCCATTGTCTAAGACAATAGTGTTTGGCTATTGCTAGTCGGGCGGTATATAAATTTAATAAATAAATAAATAAATAAAAATAAAATTGTGAAAAGCCTGTGTAAGGTCTTGATAGCAATACGAGATGTCATTGACGATACTGGAACCACTTCTAACCATTTGGCCAGTTGAGAACACGGCCAAGAACTGGGTCCTTGGACGACACAGTGGTAATATTCCCAGCGTGGAAGGGTGGTTATGGTAATGACTCTAATAACAGCACATCCAGTGGAGGGGTTTCATCAACCCCAGCAGAAGGGAGAGGGAGGTGGCTCAAAGCATTAGCATGGGCAATACTCCTGCCAGGCTGACATTGCAATGTGTAATCATATGTGTTCAGGAAAATCACCCACCGCAACATGCGTGGAGATAATATTTGAGGCGTCTGCTGGTTAGGGGCAAACAATCCCAATAATGGCTTGTGGTCCGTAGCAATAATGAATGGTCGACCATAGACATAGTCATGGAATTTTTGTATGCTAGCCACAATAGCCAGGGCCTCCTTATCAATTTGGGCATAATTCCGTTCTATTGAAGACATTGTTCTGGAGTAGAAAGCGATAGGCACCTCACAAGAGTCCTCAAGTTGGTGGCTCAGGACAGCTCCAATACCATATGGAGATGCATCACATGTGAGAATCAAGGGCTTCTGTTCATCATAGTGCACCAAGACACTGTCAGATGATAACAGGTTTTACATCACGGAAAGCCTTATCATGCTGGGCTGTCCACTGCCAGGCAGCATGCTTGTCAAGAAGGCGATGCAATGGTTCTGCCACTGTAGCCTTGTTTCAAGAAGGCGTGATAGAAATTCAAGACTCCCAAGAAGGCTTGGAGTTCCTGTTTATTACAGGGCACTGGAGTTTCATGAATGCTTTACATTTTTCCAGGGTAGGCTGAATGCCAGCAGCATCAATACTGTAGCCAAGGAATTCAATTTGGGAAACACCAAATATACATTTCTCATGCTTGACCCGGAGACCAGCAACAGCAGAACAGTGCAGTACATCCCTCAGCCATGAGGCAAGTTCAGCAATGGAGTTGCTGGCAACAAAGACATCATCAAAATACGGTATGGCACCTGGTACTCCTTTGAGAATGTCCTCCATTAAGCTCTGAAAAATTCCAGGGGCCACAGAAACACCAAACTGGAAGCATTTTACTCTGAATGCTCCACAATGAGTGGTGATAGTCTGAGCATCGGCAGTAGCATCATCCACAGACAGTTGCTGATAGGCCTGGGCCTGGTGAAACTTCGTAAAAACTTTTCCTTGTGAAAGTGATGCCAAAAGGTGACTCACCACTAGGATTGGATATGGATGCTGATGCAGGGCTTTATTGATAGTGCACCTGTAGTCACCATAAATGCAGATGTTGCCATTGGCCTTCAGTGGAGTGACAATGGGTGTGTCACTAGCTCCAAGATGCCTGTCAGCTCTGCACTGAGACAGCAGTGCAGGCGGGGCTGGAAATTCCTGGGTATTTACCAGGGCGGGAAAGTCCTTAGCTGGCAGCTTGGTCGTAAATCTGCCAGGCTAACAAGGATGAAGCATGATCAGGGCAAGGCCCTTTCCAAGCTTACGTGCCAAGCCAGAAGTCCAGAAGCGAGGTCAGTAGAGGTCCGGGTTCAATTGCTAAGGGGTCAGTCTGAGATAAGGTTCAGGGAATCTGGAAACACACGAAGCCACACCTGACATTGTAGTCAGCAACAAGCTGAAGCCAAAGTTTGTCTTTTAAGGAGCAGGTTTGTCAGCAGGTGTGAGCCATCAGTGTTTTGGCCTTAAGTGGACAGGCCTGCTCCTCTTCTGCCTGACCTTCTGTTGTCTACGTTCTGCAGGTGAGGGGGGAGTATCCTGTTAGCTGTCTGCATCTGGCTGAAGGGCTTCAGCTGTGTCTGGGGTGCTCTGCAGCTGAGGGGGAGAAGGAGCTGGGTTCTCAGGAGTTTCCTCCATTTCTCCTTCTGGGTCTGCTGCTGTTACTCCCAAGTCGTCTGATGAGTCCTCCGAAGGGGCCATGACAATGCCTTGCTCTATGAGGCGATCAAGTTCAGCATCAATCTTTGCACACAATGCGAACAGAACACAACAGGGTTTCATACGGATGGGGGCCACAGTAGGATGCAAGAACAACGAAGACCTGTATCAAAAACAGCTTTGAAATCATTTAGAATGCTATCCCATAATGATTCAACAATCTGGTGGACCCCCATGAGAGCAATGCCCAATGGCTCAAACCAGTCTAGGACGAGTAGACTGGTGCAATGCCTTTGAGCAACCAATAACTGTAAAGTTCCATGGAAAGTTTGGTAATGCACCTCAACTTCACAGACACCCTTTATTGGAACCTGATTTTTCCTGATAATCAGTAAGTTTGGAGTGGAAAGGGACAATTTGTGGGCCCCTGTAATGTTCCTGTATTAATGTAAATATGGTAAGTGCTGTTTGTATAGAAGATACATGGTAAGTGGAATGAAAGAGGGGGGGAGTAGATGAGCAGTAGAATGCTGGATGATTGGCTGAGCGTTTGAATGGCTGAGAGTATAAATGGAAGAATGACAGTTGAATCTGAGAGGTGTTTTGAGGTGTTTGAGAGGTGTTTGGAGGTGGCAAATGTGATTGGAGGTGTGTGGGTGTTAGTTGGTGGATGTCAGGAGAGTGTGGAGAAAGAGGGAGTGCGAGTTCTAGTTAATGATGATTCAAGTATCACAGGAATAGATGAAACCATATGCTTAAGTACCATTAGAAAAGTAATCTTGTTATTTCTGTTATTTAATAAATACTACTTTGGTTTACCGAAGGCCTGATCCTTGGCTGGGGTTTTACAGACCAGAAGGGAGGGTAAGGTAATTACCAAGGCTGAAGGGTAACAGTAACAAATGGTGGCAGCGGTGAAGAGGAGAATAATAACATTACAAGTATCCAGAGCAACCCCGAGTTATATGAGTTATCTACATTGATACAAGGGGGTTGGGAACAGCATAACCACGCAGTCACAAAAGTAACCGGATATAGAGAGACTCAGGCAAGGTCTCTGGGAACATTGGTTATAGAACGTGACTGGTGGTGCTGCCTAGCAGGGGGATCTAGTGAGATCTGTGCTAGAGCGGAGAGAGAAATCATAAAAAAGGACAGTCCGGACTGGTGGAGTCCCTGGTGGTGCCTAGTGAAAGGCAGTAGCCACAAGCAGGTAGGAACCTGACAGGGAGAGCCAGGGAAGGGCATCACAGGTGGTGGCTGTAGCGGTGGGATACGGACAAAAGAGAGTCCCTAACAGTGGTGTGGCAAACAGAAATAACAAATAAAGATTACTTGTGAGAGTGACTGGCAAACAGTGTGTGGCAAAGAGTGAGTGAACTCCAACACCATGGCTGAATATATAAAGATGAAAAGAGAAGAGCTGGTGGAGAAGTGCATAACATTCAATTTACCTCATGAGGGTAAAGGGGTAGATGAATTGCGGGTAGCACTGATAGCTTTTACAACTGTCCAGCAAAAACAACCTGTGAGGGAAGAGACCCCAGAAGGGTATTCAAGCAATCCCGCTTATATAGAGTATTTGAGAGAGAAGTTAAGATGGGAACGTGAGTTGGAAACTGAGAGATTGAGGAGGGAGGCTGAGGAAAAAGACAAGCAGAGGGTCTTTGAAACGGATGAGAAAGAAAAGCAGAGGGAGTTGGAATTTGAGAGAATGAGAGTGGATGTTGAAATACAGGTGGAAAAGTTAAAGTTTGAAAGAGAGAAGTTTCATTCTGATGAAACAAGAAAGGACAGAAATGAAACCAAAATAAAGGTTACACCAAAAGATTTTGCAATGTTTGAGCCTGGACAAGATCCACAGATTTACCTCAGCACCTTTGAAAAGGCAGCTCAAATGTGGGGGCTACCGGAGGATAAATATATGCAATATTTATCAAACCTGATCAAAGGGGAATTGGCAGAGGTATACCAATATTTTGTTGACGTGTGTGCATTGTTGCGTGAAACAGCATACATTACGTTGGAGTTAAGTTGAGCAAGAAACTTCTTCAGAGCATTAGAGCATGTTAAGAGTCTTTATTAAGACATTATGGCCAAAGGCTTAAGAGAAAATACATGTAGAGTTTCTTCAGTCACCCCCCTTCTGGTACCTCTCTCTTCAAAGGTAAACACAGAAGACAACCTCTCAGTTCAGAGGCAATACACAGAAGACACAGCTTAACACAGATAGCTGCTAGAACTTTTCCCAGTTTATCGTGGTGGCTACCATAGCAACGGCCTTGGCAGTCCGTTCCCAGACTGGGCAAAGACATAACTCCCCCTAGTTACAGTTTTTCAGACTTGATGGAAAACAAACTCAGTGACAGTGCGGTTCAATGGTCAACAATCCCCCCTTTTTTCCCATCATGTCTGTAACTCATTACAACAATAACAACAATACATTTCTCCAATACATCTTGCAATACAGCTTACATTTCAGTACAGTACAAAACATCTCTGTACATTTAGCTAACACTTTATTTAATCAAACTTTGGCTCATTCCAAGCCTTGTCACCAGTTTGCCAAATTTCTCCTCACACAATGGCTTGGTCATTATGTCAGCCACCATGTTGTTAGTGTCACAAAATGTCAGGTTAACGAACCCCTGCTGCACACAATCCCTTACGTGAAAGTATCTGACACTAATATGTTTTGTTCTTTTGGTATGAGCTTCTGATGTGGCTATCTTGATGCAGGTCTGATTGTCTTCATATACAGTAATCGGAAATTGCATATCAATGCCTATCTCCTGCATGAGCATTGCGAACCATTGTAGCTCATTACAGGCCTGTGATAGAGCCACATACTCTGCTTCTGCACTTGAGGTGGCCACCACATTTTGTTTCTTGCTGCTCCAGTCAATGCATGACCCGTGCCACATCACAACTATGCCAGAGGTTGACTTACGACTGCTCAGTTCCCCTGCATGATCTGCATCCACAAAACATTCAAGACCTCCTGTCTTTGCTCCTGACAAAACCAGACTCTTTGTCTTCGTGCCTTTCAGATTTATGTCAAGATCTGGTTTAAATGTTTGCGCTTGTGTTTCTGGACACCAAACTCTGAAATATGCATTCTCTTGTGCTCTAGGTGCACGTTTGCCACATCTCTTACCCTGTGGCTTGTAAACTCGGCTGCGATGCACTCTTTCAGGCATCAGCCTGACTGCATTACATGAATACTGTGGCTGTGTGCTTTTAACAGCTGTCTTCTTACAGCTCTGACCGTCATTCTCTTTCCGCCCCATTAAACTCAAGGCATCAGCACACTTCACACCCACGGACATCCTAAACAGCCCTTGTGTCATAAAACCCTGACAGACAATTTTGCCTCTTCTCTGCACAAAACATTTTCCTCTATCAAATGTTACACAATACCCAGAATACACCAGTTTTTGAACTGATAAAATATTATGAGCCAATTCTGGAACAAACAAACATTCTGACATTATCCCAAGTTTATTAAATCTCACCAGTCCTCGGGCTTCCACCCGTTTCTGTGATCCATCCACAAGTTGCATAAAATCCTGCACTTCTTCTGAAGCATAAAACAAACTTCTGTCTTTGATTAATATATGGCTTGCCCCGCTGTCAACAAGCCAGTCAATAGGTGCTAAAGTTTGTGGCTTCTGTTTACAAACAAAGTTCACACTTCCCTGCCTCAAGCCTCCGTCCCTGGAGTTTCGCTTGACTGCACAGTCTTTTCGGAGATGCCCACGAGCCCCACAGGCATAACAAGACTTCAGCCTTTGATGCTTGAAATCCTGTTTGCTTTCGGCTGCCTCCTCCGGTTCGGCACTTTTCTCCTCCTTGCTTCTGACAGCTTCCATCAGCTCGGCTCTCTGCGCCTTCTGCCTCCGCTGCCATTCCTGGGACAAATCCTGCGTCCCACATCTGTTTGGCCGACGGCTCATCTCTCACACACATCAGTTGAGAATCCGATAGAGCCAAGATTATAAACGCCTGCACCCTCTGATCTTTGCGCTTCCAGGCCGCGGTCAATACTGCCGGGGGTGGTCTATCTATAATGTCCCATAAATCCTCTGTTATCAGCAAAGCCCGCATCCTCGGCTTCCAGCTGCCATAATTCTTTCCCGTCAATCTTTCCATTGGCAAGCCTCCCCCAGACAGGTTTACAGCCATGTTGCTCACCTCTGTCTGGTACAATCAATCAAGCTGCCCTCTGGAACTCCGTCTGCCGTTCAGACCAGCAACTTACTCCCATGTAATGCGCTGTGGATCTGGGCCCATTACCCTGTTGACGTGTGTGCGTTGTTGTGTGAAACAGCATACATTACGTTGGAGTTAAGTTGAGCAAGAAACTTCTTCAGAGCATTAGAGCATGTTAAGAGTCTTTATTAAGACATTATGGCCAAAGGCTTAAGAGTAAATACATGTAGAGTTTCTTCAGTCACCCCCCTTCTGGTACCTCTCTCTTCAAAGGTAAACACAGAATACAACCTCTCAGTTCAGAGGCAATACACAGAAGACACAGCTTAACACAGATAGCTGCTAGAACTTTTCCCAGTTTATCGCGATGGCTACCATAGCAACGGCCTTCGCAGTCCGTTCCCAGACTGGGCAAAGACATAACTCCCCCTAGTTACAGTTTTTCAGACTTGATGGAAAACAAACTCAGTGACAGTGCGGTTCAATGGTCAACATATTTCCCCTCAGACAGGCCCGTCACACATGCCGAGTTTAAAGAGGCAGTATACAAAAGATTCAGACTGGGACCTGACTATTTTAGAAAGTTATTCCGAAACTGTCAGATCCAAGCAGGGAGGTCTTTTGTTGAACTAGGACCAAAGTTGATGGATATATTTGGAAAGTGGATGAGTAGTGCCAAAGCTCAGTCAGTGGAAGAGGTGAAAAGCCTCATGATACTGGATCAATTATTCCATCAGTTACCACCAGAAATAAGGCTCCTGGTCAAAGACCGTTCCCCTACATCGGTGCAGGAGGCCGCAGAGATGGCGGATCACTTTGCCTCCAATAGAACTGGCTGGGTGGGGAAAACATCAAGAGAGTTTAAACCCAGACCATATAATGGTGGCAGAAAGGATGTAGTACCACAGCGAGTGAGTCCTCCAATAAAATCTGAAGGGCACAGGACACACCAGAGTGGATCTGTGTACCCTAAAATGGAGGAGAAATTATGCTATAATTGTGGTAGACCGGGGCACCTACGTTTTCAATGTGAGGTTGCCAACCCCATTGGTAATCCTGCTCAGGGAAGGGCAGTGAAAACAGAACCAAAAGAACTGGAAATGAAAAAGGTTCAGTTCTGCCAGATAAACTGGACAGAAGTAAAAGACTTGGATTCGAGTCTCAGAGAAGAAGTGAGTGTGCAAGGGGCAAATTATTGGGCATTGCTTGATACTGGTGCCACTCAGACGTTACTGAGGCCAGATTTAATAAAATCTGAGGAAATATTACCTCAGGAAACGGTGACTATCCAAGGAGTGAGGGGTCAACCAGAAAGCTTACCCATGGCCCTAGTAAACATACAGTGGAGAGGCAGAGAAGAAAAATATAGAGTAGGTATTAATGCCCAACAACAAGAACCAGTGATACTGGGAAGAGATGTAATGGGGGCACAAGGAAAAATATATGTGGTAACCAGACGACAACTTGGCAGAGAAACAGAAGCCATGTTAAAAGGGGCTGAAGAAAACAGGGTGGAACCTGTTATCGAGCCTAAGGTCGTCATAGCAACCCCTGGAAGACCTGCTGAAAGAGACAAACAGTATCAAATGGTCTCTAGTGAAGAGGCAGAGCAGTTCAGGGAAGAGCTGGATAAAGATACAAGTTTGAAGCAAATAAAGGACCAAGCCCTGACACAAAAGATTCCCTTTACTGACAAACTGAGGAATCAAATTGTGTGTGAGAATGGGATTTTATATAGACTGTGGATGCCTGCTGAGAGAGAGAATGAAACAAATGATGGAAGTTGTGCAAAAGAATTTGAGTCAAGCTCAGGAGAAGCAAAGTTACTGGTATGACAGAACAGCCAGGGAACGTGTGTATGATGTGGGAGATATGGTTATGGCATTCATACCCAGGAAACACGATAAATTACAGGCTAACTGGGAAGGACTATATACCATAAGGGCAAAGCTTGACACAGTGACGTATGTAATTACCACAGACCAATTAAACAAACACAAAGTGGTTCATGTAAATATGTTGAAACCTTATCATACCAGGGATGCAAAGGTGTTGCAAGTTACCTTATTCACTGAGGGAAGTGGGCCTGAACTTCCAGATTTGGTACAGGAAAGCAAAGACAAAGGAGGGGTAGATCAATTGGAATGGTCGGAGGAGGTGAAAGAAGAAGTAAAGGAAGAGATTCTGAGAGTTTTGAAAAACTATGGAGATCTCTTTAGCAATAAACCTGGCCGAACCAGTATAGCCAGACATTCCATTGATACTGGAAATCATGCCCCAATCAGATCTGTTCCGTACCGTGTGAATGGGAAAGTTTTGAGTGAAATTAAAAAGGAGGTCGAAGATATGCTGGAACTAGGAGTGATCAGGGAATCCATCAGTCCCTGGGCCTCAAGTATTGTGCTGGTTCTGAAAAAAGATGGAACCACAAGATTTTGTATTGATTATCATTTAATCAATAAAATTACTGTCCCAGATGCGTATCCTATGCCTAGGGTGGACGCAATGTTAGAGTTGTTGGGGGCAGCAACCATTATCTCTACGATAGACCTCTGTAAAGGATTTTGGCAGATGGAACTAGACGAGCAATCCAGAGCCAAAACTGCCTTCAGTACACCAGATGGGTTATATGAGTTTGTGACCTTACCCATGGGACTAAGGAACTCACCAAGTTCATTTCAGAGGCTAATTAATACTGTGTTGCGAGGCATGTCAGATTTTGCAGTGGCCTATATAGATGACGTGGCCATTTTCAGCAAGTCAGTGCCTGAGCATGTCCAACACCTGACGGCAGTATTAGAGGCATTAAGAAAAGCAGGGCTAACAATAAAAGCTAAGAAATGCCAGTTTGGATTGAATGACGTAATCTATTTAGGACATAAGGTGGGGAGTGGGAAAATCACCCCCTTATGGAGCAAAGTTGAGGCAATACAATCATGGCCTATCTCCTTAACAAAGAAACAAGTTAGGGCATTTTTAGGTGCGGCTGGATTTTACCGAAAGTTTGTGAAAGATTTTGGGGAAATAGCAACCCCCTTGCATGAGCTGACAAAGAAAAAGTGTGCTGAACGTGTGTTATGGACGGATGAATGTCAAAAGGCTTTTGATCTTCTGAAGCAAGCCTTGTGCCAAGGACCTATATTAATAGCACCAGACTATGAGCAACCATTCATCATGGCTACGGATGCGTCGGACCTCGCACTGGGAGTCATCTTGCTGCAGGAGAGAGGAGGCACCAGACATCCGGTGGCGTATCTTAGTCACAAGCTAACATCGAGGGAGAAGAATTATTCGTCGGTCCAAAAGGAGTGCCTAGCGGTCGTGTGGGGACTGAGCAAGTTGCGCCCATACGTGTGGGGACGAAGATTTACGGTGACAACGGATCATCGGGCCTTGTTATGGTTACAGACTATGAAAAACCATAACACTATGCTGCAGAGGTGGTCCTGGGCTCTACAAGACTATCAAGTGGACTTCAAGTTCATCAAAGGCAAGGACAATGTATTGGCCGATGGACTTTCAAGGCAAGTGGCCGGGACTGCAGTGATGTGACGCAGACGTAGGAACAAAAAAGACATTTTCCCCATAAAGACTTGGTTTCATTGTTAATGCGACGTATGAATCCTGGAGCAGGAATAATACTTTGCCGTTATTTTTAAGGGGGGGAAATGTGATGTTCCTGTATTAATGTAAATATGGTAAGTGCTGTTTGTATAGAAGATACATGGTAAGTGGAATGAAAGAGGAGGGGGGAGTAGATGAGCAGTAGAATGCTGGATGATTGGCTGAGCGTTTGAATGGCTGAGAGTATAAATGGAAGAATGACAGTTGAATCTGAGAGGTGTTTTGAGGTGTTTTAGAGGTGTTTGGAGGTGGCAAATGTGATTGGAGGTGTGTGGGTGTTAGTTGGTGGATGTCAGGAGAGTGTGGAGAAAGAGGGAGTGCGAGTTCTAGTTAATGATAAGTCAAGTATCACAGGAATAGATGAAACCATATGCTTAAGTACCATTAGAAAAGTAATCTTGTTATTTCTGTTATTTAATAAATACTACTTTGGTTTACCGCAGGCCTGATCCTTGGCTGGGGTTTCACAGACCAGAAGGGAGGGTAAGGTAATTACCAAGGCTGAAGGGCAACAGTAACAAATGGTGGCAGCGGTGAAGAGGAGAATAATAACATTACAAGTATCCAGAGCAACCCCGAGTTATATGAGTTATCTACATTGATACAAGGGGGTTGGGAACAGCATAACCACGCAGTCAGAAAAGTAACCGGATATAGAGAGACTCAGGCAAGGTCTCTGGGAACATTGGTTATAGAGCGTGACTGGTGGTGCTGCCTAGCAGGGGGATCTAGTGAGATCTGTGCTAGAGCGGAGAGAGAAACCATAAAAAAGGACAGTCCGGACTGGTGGAGTCCCTGGTGGTGCCTAGTGAAAGGCAATAGCCACAAGCAGGTAGGAACCTGACAGGGAGAGCCAGGGAAGGGCGTCACAGCCCCCACAAAGAAATATTTGCTGGTAGGTTTCCGATGATAGTATAACCTGAGCCCAAATCAACTTCCACGGTGCATGGAGTGCCAAGGATGGTGACTGTCACCTTCACCTTCCTCACATTGGCGGAGTACTGCAACCTTGGCTTGATGTGGTTAATCACCTTCTCTGCGTTGTCATGTGTGGAAAACTTCTGTACAGTGTGTGTGGTACTGCTTTGTGTCCTTGATGGTGTTTTCCCTTCCACCACACGTATGGGGGAAGCTGCTGCCACATTGGCTTGGTATACTCGCTCAATATGCCCAACTTTTTGACAATACCGACACCGTGCACCTCTGGAATGGCAGGCACACCATTCATGGGATCTGCCACAGCTCTTACATTTCACTGGAGAAACTTGTCTGGATCTCGGAAGTCCTGCAGCACCTACTCTGGTTGATGAGCATTTGCACTGCAGCCTGTGGATCTCTAGAAGTTGATCTGAATCTTTAGCCAGCTGGATTTCTGAACAGGGTGAGTTTCTTGCCAAGTGCACTTCTCGGGTGCTTGCTGCTGCTGCTTCAGTAGCCAGAGCTTCCTCTAATGCAGTCTTGAACGGGAGCTGTCCTTTTCCAAACAGACGCTTTTGCAGGCCCTCATCATGCAACCCACAGACCAAGCGATCATGCAGCATCTCCTCAAGGTTTGGGAAATTGCAGTGTTTTGCCATGCGTCTAAATTCAGCAACATACAGTGACACACTCTCCATTGAGCCCTGATTTTGTTTGTAGAAAGAATTACGTTGTGCTATTTCAGACAGTCTTGGACAGAAATGTAAAGCATTCAGGATATCCTCATAAGATGTATTACCAAGTTTTGCTGGTGCTACAAGGCCCTGGGCTAGGTCAAAGGTGTCCAGCCCACAGACACCGAGTGACACAGCATGCTTCTTCTCTGACTCTGTAATGCCATTTGCTGCCAAGTGAAACTCCAGCCTGGCTGCATAACTTTCCCACTTGCTGGGACATAGGCAATGATAAATTCTTCAAGATGCCCTTAGGTGGCCATATTACACAAGATACACACTGACCTGAAGTGCTTTCCACAAGGCCCAAGATGATGTTCTAATCTAAGGAGAAATGTTCTCCCCTTTTCAGCCTCTAATGCACGAAGAAAACACTCTGTGTGCCTCAGTACAAACCATCCTCGTTGCCAATGAAAAGTATAATGAAGGAAGAGGCCACACAGATGATCTAAACAACAACAAGAACTTTACTATAACTAATCATATACAGGGAACGAGGCCCACAGCATGGTGCTGCTTGTAAGACAGGCCTGGAACGAAAACTACCACAGCCTGGGGCTGACTCAGCAGTTCCTGGTATGGCAAGCCTGGAGGGCCAATACACTACAGCTAGGTTAATGAATGAGGAACTAAACTTTTGGGACCTTTACAGCTCTACATCTGTAAGAACACACAGAGTGGTATGTTGTTTTCTTACATGCCCAATAGCACAACACAGAAACATACAGCTGTATAGCAAGTATTTCTGATATTAAGTCCGTTCCTTATATTTTGAAATCCTGCATAGTTGAAAACAAGAGCTGTGTTCCCCTGCAGTTGTGCAATAACATAACAGTTCCTTCTTTTAGAGGAAATTAAAGGAGTCTGGAGTGGAAAGCATTATGATTGTACCTGCTATTTGGGCAGAGATTGGAAGTAGGGTTGCCAAGTCAGAAGCATCTCAAACCCTGAGATTTCAGTGGCGGATCCTAGTGATGTCACAGGGGCAGGCCTGAGTGATGTCACAGGGGTGGGCCTGAGTGATGTCATTAAGCATGATACATTAAGCATCAACCACAGTTGCTGGGAGCATCCGATTTAAACAAAAATTCTCTGATTGGAAATTAAGATAGAAATCTTAGCTAAAAGATAGAGCCTGGGTAGAACATTAAATTTAGTCTATTTGCTTCAGGCAAGAAGGGTTTAAGTGCCCTCAGTCACCAGGCCAGTCACCAGAAGGCCATTGTAGGAAGGAAAGAACCTAGTGTTGTGGAGATGTATACACTCAGGAGTAAAGATGGATGCCCCTAAAGGCTGCAATTCTAAACACACTTACTAAGGGAGTAAGCCCCATAGAACTCAACAGGACTTACTTCTGAGTAGATACAGTTTGGATTGTGTTGCTGGTAAAGCTTGACTAGGGATCCTCTGCAAAGATACCCATATCCAAGCAAGATTGGCAACCCCCTGCCTGGAATGCCATGCCCCTATCCCTTAACATGGCTGCTCCAAACCTCTTCACAGATTTGACCCTTCACTTCAGAAAGGTGTCTGAGAAATGAGTAAGAGCAAGAAGATTGTCTACTCTTTTCTGCCTACCTGTGAGCTGCTATAAACTCACCTTGACAGCCAACCGATTCCAGTGAGTAATAATTGACAGAGAGAAAACACACATGGTTTGTCTACCTTCACAGTCAGTAGCTTGAGAACAACAGCAATTGAAGTCACACTTCCCAGTATGTGAATTCTCTTTTATCACTATTGGGCAAGAAACAAACAGTCATGCAACCAACAAGGTGCATCATCAGTGGGTTTAAGGGGGTTGAGCTGAACTTGTGGAACCACTGTTGTTGCTTTTATGGATGTAAGGAGTGAGGTTAAAGGTAAATGAAATGCAAACAGAAAAGTAAAACAAAACACAGTGATGATTTCCTAAATGCAATACCATACCAACCACAACAAGATTCCTATGAGTAAGGCAGAAAACTCAGCATCCCACAACCAATCAGGATTCCTAACCAAAAACCAAAACTACAAAAATCCTGGTAGCCAGTCAGACAAGGTCACAGAAATCCCCATGCAGCACAGCATGACCCGGGGGCTGCAGTTAGTGTAGAATGCTGTGGCACAATTGCTGACATGACTGAGTTCCTATCAGCACATAATACCTCTCCTCTGAAATCTGCACTCGTTGCCGATTTGCTACCAGGCCAAGTTCAAGGTATGCTTTCCATGTTACCGATTCCACATAGTACTTGCTCTGCTCTTGTAAGAAATCAGTCCCTTAGTGTGGCAGCACGCATTGGAACTCCCTGCCTATTGACATTAGGCATACTCCATTGTACTTTTTTCAGCACCTGCTAAAATAATTTTTGTTAAGGCAAGCCTATCCCGGCATGTAGAAGTGATTGTGTTTTTTATCAGTTTTTAACTCATTGGTTTTATTATTTTATTTATTATTTTGAATGTTTTTAAATACCTGCCTTTAACTGTTTTTGCCAATAATTTTATTGTTTTAATTCCTTCTGTAAACCGCTTTGAGGTTTTTTACAATAAAGCAATATATAAATGTTGTAAATAAAATACATAAATAAATTTTGGAGTCACTGTAGCCCTTGAGTCTCTTTCTACTTTTAGAAACAAAGGAATCTGCCTTATAGTGACTAAGGCCATTTGGTACCACCTACCTCAGTACTGATGACATGGACTAGCATTGGCTCTCCAGCATTCCAGGCAATAGTCTTTTCCAGAGATTGAATTGTGGACCTTTGCATGCAAAGCATATTCCATACCTCTGAGCTACAGCCCTTTTGCTGTTTAAAAAAGTATCTTTTAAAATTGTTCTTTTCAATTCACTAATGAATGCACATCATACCTAGAGCAGATGCACACCATTCATTTAAATTACATTCAACACACATTTGAAGCACATGAATCCCACCACAGAATCATGAGACCTGTAGTTTGTTAAGGGTGGTGAGAACTATAACTGGAAGGGGGAAACTATACTTCCCAAGATTCTTCAGGGGAAGTCATGTGTGGATCTACTGAATAAACTTTGCCTGCATGTAAATCATTTCAATTAATTCTTCAAAATGGAAATGAGCTATAAAGTTTACTGGCTGAGCACGGGCTACTCACCGTCTCTCCACTTAATTTGACCCTCAAGATGAAAACAACAGAAGGGAACCATGACCACCCCAAGGAAGAAGAGCACACTTAAAATGTAGAGGAAATAATGATCTACAACCATAGTGTGAAATCAAATACTTATTGGGACACAGTATGAAGAAATATTTATATAAGCATGACTGTCAAAGATGTTTATTATTTACACAACCTGTATATATATATATATAGTGCAATACTATGTTTGTTTACTCAGAAGCAAGTCCCAATGTGTTCAATGGGGCTTACTCAAACAGGGAAGCATGCAGAGAACTGCAACCTCAAGTGACAAGGAACTTCATTCATCCAACCGAAAATTCAGAATCATGCCACTTTAAGCTGTTTTGCAACTGTTTATACTTGTTTTTATGGTTACTGGATTTTAAAGGATTTTATTTCTTATTGTGAGCTGCCTTAGTTTCCAATCACCAACCCTACCTCATAAGGTTGTTGGAAAGACCCTATATACAAAAACACACTGCAGATGTAAAAATACATACACCCCATATAATAGTTTGTCAAACCAGTCGGTAATTGCAGAAATTTTTTTAAAAATCAGTATTAATTTTCTACATAATAAAAACTGTGATACCAAAGTAAGCCCTGCCTAATTGCCTTAAAAATAGTATTGGAGAGGGAGAGAGAAAGATTTACAACACAAACAGAATTCTTTGCTATGTTCACTCAAAAGTCCCATCAATTTGCAGCGCAATCCTAACCATGTCTACTCAAAAGTAAGTCCTATTGAATTCAATGGGGTTAACTCTGGGTATTTGGGGTTAGCATTGCAGCTTTACTCCCAGAAAAGCGAGTATTAGATTAAAGCTTCAAATTGGGAAGGTTTTAAAAATGCTGCCCTTTTCAACAGCCCAGGAAAATTTAAACTTGTTTGACTTCTGCACACAAGAGAGAGAAAAACTGAAAGCTATATACTTACTCAATTTATGAGATTTTCAGATAAACAAGACAAAACAACTATTTTCTGGCATTGCAATGGGGTCTAGGCACTGCCCGGGGGTCAACAAATCACAACTCTGACTTCACTTATTCGCTACAAACCTGAAAGGGCGGGGATAGAGCAGCCTGCCTTGAGATGATTTAACAGAAGTTGCGGGAGGGCGGCTGATGTTTTGGTGTATATCTCGTGAACCAGACCACCTAGAAACTTTTTTTTTACATTAAAGCTGAGACTCCAGAGATTAAGGTGATTCACCCAGAGACCTGGAGAGGACCCCCAAAATCCAGAGTTTCCGGGCAAAAACTGGACACCTGGCAACCCTACTTGGAAGTAATTAGTTACAAAAAACAAATTACTTGTAATTTATTACTTTTTTGAGAAATGTGTGGGTAATCTCTTTACATTTTGATTGTAATAGAACAAGGAGTAATTTTATTATTTGAGGAGAAATTGTAATGTTTCCAGCAATCCTCTTGATGTTACTGGGGAGGGGGAGCAGGGGAAGTCTTCTGCTCCTCTGATTCGAGGATGAAAATCATGTGCCTCAAACTGGGCTTCAGTGAGCGTTGCTCTTCTCATGCTCTCTGGGTGTTTAGGAGGCAACGATGGAGGAGATGGAGAGCAAGACAGGGGTGGAGTGGAGAAAACAACTATTAAAAATGGATGGTGATGGAGAAGAATGGAGTGGAGGGAGAAAGGAGCCAGAGGACAAGGATGTGGATGAAGGAGGCAACAGCGGAATGGAGATAAAGAACTGGAGATGAGAGACAATGATGTACATGTGTGTGTTTTAACTTTTTTGCACCCTAGGGGGAAATGTTTGCTTGGGTGAGTATGCCTTACCTGATGACAGGGCATGGTCTGGGAGGTGCATGCGTGAGAGAGATGATGCTTGCTGGCTGAAAGTGGGTGGGTGGGTTGCACTTGGTCTGATGTGCAAAGATCTGAGCAGTGGCCTCTGCCTGCCTCCCTGTCTCCATTACCAGCAGAGAGACCACCACTGCTATCTAATGGATAAAGAATTATTCTACTACCTCTGTGTGTATGTGTATGTGTTTATGTTTAATGTTGTTTTAGGCTAGTGCAGCAGCCAAGGCCTGAACCTTTTAGACACTCTAGTTTTTTTTTAAGTAACTTAATGTAATTGTAGTGATTACTTTTGAGAAACAGGAAAGTAACCAATTCTTTTCAGAACAATTGTAATTGTAATGATAATTTATTCCTTTTTGGGACCATGCAACCTTTTTGAAAGTAATCTTCCAAGTTCTGCATTTGGGAGATCTCAAATATTTGTGGGCAGGGGGTTGGGACGACAGCAAAGGGCCAAAAAAGGTTTGTATTCTGTTCTGCCTTAGTTATGATTATGTCTCCCTCTGAATCCACAAAAGACAGGATAGGTTCTGTCAGGCAAAGAGAGGGAGAAATCCAGTAGTAATTAACACTGAGATAGCCATCTCCCTAACTTTCAAAAGATGTCAAATCCTCTACCTGATAGACATGACTGATTTCTGGACACAGCCATCTGTCAGTCAAGATCCATCTGGTCCCAAACACTTAAAAGTGGACTGTGGCCATACAATTTTTGTCTCTCATCTATGCTGCTACATGCAAAGACACCAGAAGCTTGTCTGTAAGTGGTGATATTAGGATAGCTAGACTTGAACAAACAGGTTCTCTTTCTTTGTTATTTTCTTGAAGCAACGTTCTGCCTTTTCCATTTGTCCTCTTTCTTTTTATTTTATTCTTATTAAATTTCATAAAATTTGGATGTTGGGGTCCTGGGTGAATTACCCAGACATTCAGGGTACTCCAGCTTCTCACACACCTAATCATTTGGTTCATACAACATTTTGGCCAGAGTAGGCTTTGACAGAGAAAAGCAAGTTACCCTGATCTGCAGTGAGAGTGTGAGCTGGGCGCTATTTCTGCTTCCCCTTGTAAGTATAGACCTTGGATTCCTAGAAAGCACTCATGTCCAGGGTTAGAGGGCGGGTTAAATGTTGTCTAAGGCCTTTTCAGTTGTGGCTCCCTGTCTGTGGAATGCACTCCCCAGTGAGCTCTAGCTGGCGCCTTCATTAACATGACTTCAGGTAATGCCTTCTTTTTTCCCAGGCTTTTTATAGACTAAGATGATATTGTTTGTTCTTAGTGTGCTGCCAAAGCTTCTTGTGGCTGTTAAGGGGGTTGTTTGCTTGTTTGTTATGGCTTAAGACAGTTATTTGTGTTTTTAACAATGTTATAAGTCGCTTGGAGACCTTTGGGTAACAAGTGACTAACAAAGCTAACAAATAAATTAAAAAAAATAAAAGGGAGCATAAGTGGAATGTGGTGGCAGCCTACTTGGAAGTGGTAACCTCTGGCACGACTGGCCTACCCAAACTGGCAGTCATGGAAGGGAGGGAGTAAAAGGGTTCTTTACGCCCCCCCCTTTCTATTACAGGGGCCAGTTTGGTGAGGATCTATTCTAACTGAAACCTTCTGAATGACGTGTAACAGATATTCAGCAGTTAATTATTTTCAGATTTTTGTATCGCATTTCCCTTGTATGTTTTTTCTTGGCAGGAGTGCTATACGTATTATCATTTCTAGTCAACATAGTAGCACCTAAATTGTTCTGCTCTTTCATTCCTGGTAAAGCCATGTTTCACAAATTCAAAATGGCTGACGAGAAAAGAAAAGATGTTAAAGAAACCACAATGTCAAAAACAGAAATTTATTGTAACAAGACATTACAAAGTGCACACAGTACACTAGCCAATGTATTTGAGATATATTCTGTCTATCAGCCTTCAACTGTGGTTCCTCAACAACATGCCTCTTTTATCCTGAAATCACTTTTCAGTCTCTCTCATTTAGCTTAATGCATGAAAAGCTGCACTAATTCAGATTTATTCTGCCTCTCCATTTAATGTCTTTCAAGCAACATAAAGCACGTTCGGAAATAAAAAATTGATGCATGACTAACACACGCCACCAGTATATTGGCGCAAAAGTGAGAATCTAGAAGAGGTACCTATTAGATTTAGCCCTAATTTCTACCCACCCACCCCAATTAGCTGCAAAAGCTTTTTTTAGAGAGCAAGTGTATGAGGTTTGCAACTGAGGTGTCCGGAGAGGTTGAATTTCCTGCTCGCATCAGCATAGATACACACAGACCTATTCTCAGATTTAGTCCATTAGGATCATCTGAGGAAATAACCATCCTGCAGATTTCTCAGGCTTTCCTCTGATCTCATTCCTTCAAGTGACAACCCCTAGCTGCAACCCCCTGCAACAGGGGACATGTGGAGGGTCTGGTTTCTCTCTATGGCTTCTTGCACTTGCCATCAAACTTTCTGCTCCATCTCATTTTTTTGTCCTTCATTTTATCAATTCCCTCATATCCAAACCATCTAATGGTGACAAATTTAGAATACTACTTATTTTGTTTTATTATTATTACATTTATATCCCACCTTTCCTCCAAGGGACTCAAGGTTGCATACATGGTTCTCCCACTTCCCATTTTATCCTCACAATCACCCTGTAAAAGTTAGGATTAGGCTAAGAGACAGTGACTGTCCCAAGGTCGCTTAGTGAACTTCATGGCTGAGTAGGGATTTGAACTGTAGTCTTCCAGGTCCTAGTCTGACACTAACCACACACCACCACTGGCTCTCAAATACTTAGCATTTGTAGAGCACTTTAACGTTCAAAGTGAACATAAGGAGAGTCTTACTGGAAGAGTGGCCGTTAATTCGGCCAGATAGGCGGCCTAGAAATAAAATTTTATTATTATTATTATTATTATTATTATTATTATTATTATCAGGCCAAGGGTCTGCCTAGTGAAGCATTCTGATAGTAACTGTGACCAGCCAGATGCTTCAGGGAAATCTGTAGAAGGGCATGAAGACAAGAGTCTTTCTTTGCTGTTTGCCTCTCCTCACTACACACACAAGGTGGAAACCAGAGAATACCACATCTAAACCTGAGGGTAACATGGTTTATTCCCACTGATAGACCTGTCTGTCATAAATGTGCCTAATTCCATTCAAAACTCATCTGAACCAGAGGCCATCATAACACCTTGTGGCAGTGAATTCTATACATTTTATAGGCATTGTATGAAGGAGTATGTCAATTCTGAATCCACTGGTTGTATTCGACTGAGGCTTACTAAGAGTAGACCCATTGAAATTAATGAATCTAAGTTAGTCATGTCCATTAACTTCCATAGATCTATAGTAGGACTAGCATTGAATACCATCTACGATCAGTATATTTAACAGGGTGGTCCCAAGTTCTAGTATTAAGTGGCTAACCTGTGGCCTTCCACATATTATTAGACTTCAGCTCCCATTAGCTCCACCCAGCACAGCCATTGGTCAAGAATGAAGGGAGTTGCAGGCCAACAACATGTGGAGAGCCACTGGTTAGCTACTCCTACTCTATCATGTCCTGCCTCAGTTGCACTTTTTCTGAGCTAAATAACTCCTCAAAAGAGAAGGTGCTCCATGACCTTGACCATTTTGGTTGCTCTTTTCTGCACTTTTTTCAGTTCTACAATGACCTTTATGAGATGCGGGGACTAGAACCATACACAGAATTCCAGAGGCAGTCACACCATGGATTTATACAAGAACATTCTAATACTAGCTATTTTATTTTCAATCCATTTCTAAAATCCGCCAGCATGGAATCTGCCTTCTTCATTGCCATTGTACACAGAGGCTGCACTATCCACCACAATTCCTGTTCCTGTATAGTCATATCTACTTCAGAGCCAATTGGGATATATGTAAATTTAGGATTTTTTGCCCTTTGACTAACACTAAACCTCATTTGCCACTTTGTTGTCCATTCCCCCAATTGGGTGATCTCCTTTAGAGATTTTCAGACTACTTAGTTTCACCATCCTGAATAATTTGATATCATCCACCACACATTTGGCCACCTCATTGCTCTCACTCATCCGATTCCAGATGACTTTTTAAGAAAATTAAGTAACACTGATTCCAATACAGATCCTTAGGGGACCCTACTACTTACCTCCCTCCTTTGTGAGAACTATCCATTCTGACCCACTATTTCCTGTTCTTAACCAGTTACCAATCCATAAGATAACCTGTCCTTTTATTCCATGACTGCTAAATTTATTCAGAAGCCTATGGTGCGAGATTTGGTCAAAGGCCTTTGGGAAGTTCAAGTATACAATGCCTACCAAACTGCCTCTATTTATATGTTTGTTAACACCCTCAAAAAATTCTAAGAAGTTCATGAGGACTTCCCTTTGCAGAAGCAATGCTGATTCTTTCTTGTTCTTCTCATTTAACAATTTTGTCTTTTAATCATTCATTTCACGAGTTTACAAGGGACAGATGTTGGCCAGTTTGCATATACCGTAAAACCATAGTTTAATTTAACTACAGTTTAGCAAGAAATCACAGTGAGCTAGTGCAGACTATTAAAAAGTCCCCACAGCAGTCCTTCCTCACTATGCTCTTCATAGAGGAAGAAACAACCCAGAGGATGGCTTGCCATTACATGGTTTGTAACTGCAAGCCTACACTCATGGTTGATACTAAGCCAAGAGTAAACCTTGGCTTTCCATTATGGTTGCTAGGAGAGAAACAAAGTTTGCACATACTGGCAACCCACTTTGGGTTTGTTTCCTTTCTGGTGTGCTGAAGGAAGGAGCAGGAAAGAAACAGCAGGGAGACTTTTGAGCAGCATGCTCCAGCATGTTTGTTCACTTTAAATCATAGTATAGTTTAAACTAAAGCAAAGGTGGCCTCCCCAAGCAAGTTTTTCTGGCCCTCCAAGACTCCACTGATTTTGGTGGTAGCAGAAGCAAAAAAAAAAAAATTAGACACAGAACTGGGGCGGCAGAGCACAACACTTTGGTCATCAGATTGATTATACGATGAGTAGAGAGGAAGGTTGAGAGCCAGTATGTGTAGTGGACTATGACCTGGGAGACCAGGATTGGAATCCCCACACAGCCATGAAGCTTACTGGGTGACCTTGGGTAAACCACCTCTGAATACCACTTACCATGAAAACCCTATTAATAGAGTCGCCATAAGTCGGGATCGACTTGAAGGCAGTCCAGAGAGGGAGACAATAATTGTACCCCTCAGCTAATTTGCATGGATCAGCAGAATAGAGAGGACTGTGTAGAATAGATGCTGTGTGTGCATGTGAGAGAGTGTGTGTTTGAGAGTGTGGACTGGACACACCCACATTTGGCATGCAGCCCCCCCCCAAGTGGCCAAGGGTGAATACAGTCCTTAGGCCAAAAAAAAGGTTAGCTACCCCTGGTTTAAAGTGACATGCAAACGAGGCTTTAAACAAGCTATTACCATCTCTTCCCTTCTCAAGGACTGGGATCACTCTGCCTTCCGGTCCTCCTTCACAAAAAAACCATTTTAGTGACAAGCTATATATTTTTGTTATACGATCAGCAGTTTCACATTTGCATCTCTTCAGAACTCTTGTGTACTAGACCCAGTGACTTGTTAATGTTTAATTTGACAGTATGCCCTATAAGTTAATTTTTTGTAACTTTTATCATAATGTTTATGATCATATACTATTAGCAAACTCAGGTGCTTGAGTTTTTTTTAAAAAAACAGCTCAGGAAGAACTGACTGTGTTTAGTTACAACAGAATGCTGAGTGCCTGAGTATGAAAAACCAGGGGGAAGGGGGAATAAAATGGGGTGTCCCAAAAGAAGACATGGCAGGCTGGCCCACTGATCATTATGTTGTGGTTCTCACTTATTTGGCTTAATTCTTCCAACAACCTCCCAAAACCAAGCACTTCATTTTCATTATCTTGTTGTAATCCTTGCAACAACCATGCAAGATAGTTCAGTATTATTGTTGTATTGCAAGGGGAAGGGGAGTCAAGCCCAAAAGACAGTTCACGGCAATGTTCAGACTTGAGGGAAGGTCTTCCTGTTTCATAGCTGAGACTCCCACCAACACTCATGTAATTTTTATGCAGAATCTAAAAACAGTACTTGAATATTTTTAAACCAGGTTAAAAGCCACAGTTGAATAGACACTGGAAATGCTAAAAAAAGAAAAAGAGCACAAATTGCTAATTTAACCAATAGTCTATAGGACAGATGGGGAATGATCTTTTTAGGTTGCCAGTTTAGCAGTGCATTCCTGCTGCATAGTTGTTCTAACAGAGCATACTGGAATCATAGCAGTGAGGTTCATGGAGAAGAAAAGCAAAGAGATCCTATGAAATCATAGTAAGACATGTAGGCAAAAACAGGAATTGGTATTGTATGCTGCAGTCTTAGCAGTATGAAATAGCATCACAAGTAGGGTTGCCAGGTTCAGGGCCTCATACTGATCCTGTATCTTTAGGAGAAGAGAAAGTCAGCCAAGTGCAGGTGTTCTTGCAACCCTGTAATGAGAAAACCACAAGGTGGAATCCTCCCTTCCACCTGCACAACTTTTAAAGATACAGAAGACCTCTTGGAGAATTCCACCTTGTGGAATTCCACCATGTGGTTTTTCTCATTACAGGGTTGCAAGAACACCTGCACTTGGCTGACTTTCTCTTCTCAGGCCAGGAACCTGGCAACCCTAATTCACAAGGCAAACAAAAGAAAGATGAAAAGGTGAATTAAGGAGAGGAAGGAAATGCATGCATGGAACATGGTCACAGGGAGGGGTCCAGTTTATTTAAAATAAAAAGGGATTTTTGACACATCAGCTGATGATGTCCATGTGCCCTCTCCATCTAACACATCAAAATCATTCAGAACAAGAATGTTTCTCTAAATTAGATATGTCAGGTGTCAGTAGACCCTGACAGAATAATGCTAACTATGAAAAGTGGAGGAGCTCCAGATGCAGGTGGGGACTGTTTCCATAGGAATTTCTTATGAGGACTGCAGAAGACCAGCACCTGTAACTACCTCCCTAACATAATCCTGCCTGACAGTAATCTCTGGCTCAGCATTTTCACATAGTAAAGAAGAAACAACAAACCTACATTTGCCAGTTTGACGTCCAGTATCTATTTTTAAATGTATTAATTCAGTTTATATCCTGATTCCCAACCAAGGTTCCAGAGGGTGCTAACAAGTATATTTTGAACTGCTGATTCCTGGAAGGTCTCCAAGTTATCTCCCCTTACCCTCATCCCATTGCTATTTCTTCCACCACACAAAGCTATAAATATGCATCTGTACAAGCTTTTTAGAGACATGGGACGGACTGGGGATTTTGCCAACTCCACTGCCACCATATTGCAGAAAAGCCTCTGAAATCACCAAGTTAGTCTCTGAGGGATTGTTGAGGCCAGATTTTCAGTGCTGGATAGGGGCTTTGCAATCTCCTTTACAATGGGTCTATTCTCAAAACTGGGACAACACTTATTAAACAGAAAGAAGAAAGATTACTTCACTTTCCTAGTCAGGCCATAAAAGCTTCTGAGGAGACAGATCCCTAGACTCCTATGTGGTGGACTGGAAGACTGGTCTCAAGGAGAGACTTAATGAGCTATATAGGATCCAGAACTCTTTGGGGGTTGCATCCATTGACCTTGACAGCTGGTCTGTTGTTGGTCTCTAAAACTCTAAATGGCTAACAGCTGCTTCTTGCAGCAAAATAGATACATATGATTGTCACATGAAATTATTTATTTCATGTTGAAAATATGTAACATGTGAAATGCTCCTTGGTTTTTTCTAAGTGTTTACTTCCTTATGTCCAGTTATCAGAGCTTGGAAATAATTAGTTAAAAAATGAATTACTTTGTAATGTATTACTTTTTTGAGGAATGAGTGGGTAATTTCTTTACATTGCGATTGTAATAGAACAAGCAGTAATTTTATTACTTTTGAGGAGTAATTGTAATGTTTCCAGCATTACTTTTGGGTGTTACTGGGAGGGGGAGCAGGGGAAGTCTTCTGTTCCTCTGATTTGTGGATGAAAATCATGTGCCTCAAACTGGGATTCTGTGCAGTGTCGCTCTTCCCTCATGCTCTGTGGGTGTATAGGAGGCGACAAGGGAGGAGGTTGAGAGCGAGATGGGGATGGGGATGGAGAAAACAATTGTTTCAAAAACAGATGGTGGGAATGAAGAATGGAGTGAAGGGAGAAAGGAGCCAGAGGGCAATGACATGGATAATGGAGAAGAAGAGGCAGCAGCAGAATGGAGATAAAGAACTGTGGAGATGAGAGACGACAATGTGTGTGTGTTGATATTGTATCTGCACATGGTGTACGAAGCGGCCTCTGCCACATTCCCTGGGTGATTTGCTGCATTTGCAGTGTTTTAACTTTTTTTGCACCCCAGAGGAAAATATTTGCTTGGGTGGGTGTGACTTCATTGGGGGCAGGGCAAGATCCGAGAGGTGGTTGAGTGAGAGAGATGATGCTTGCTGGCTGAGAATGTGTGTTGGGGGGGGTTGCACTTGGTTTGATGCTCAAAGATTTAAGTGGTGGCCTCTGCCTCCCTCCCCACCTCCCTTACCAGCAGAGAGACCACCACTTAAAACCTTCTTGCCAGAAGCAAGTAGGCTAAATTAAATGTTCCTTACCCAGGGTGTCTAAGCAGGTGAGAAGGAAGGATCTCGTCACTTCAGCTGATCCTGGGAACACCCTCGTTAGCTAAGATTTCTATCTTAATTTCCAATCAGAGATTTTTTTTGTTTGAGTGGTATGCTAATGTTGATGCTTAATGTATCATGCTTAATGACATCACTAGGGCCCACCCCCTATGACATTGCTAAGGCCTGCCCCTGAAATCTCAGGTTTGGGATGCTTCTGACCTGGCAACCCTACCGCTGCCTGTAGTTTGAAGTGGTACACTCTATTCTGCATATATATATATATCTGTGTGTGTGTGTGATGGATATTATTAAACCATCCTTCAACATGTTTGCAGGGTGACCTTTAAATTACAAAACAGAATAAACATAAATTAAAATATTATATCTGTAAACATTAGAAGTAGTAGTTCTAAAACAAGCAGCAAAAAGTCACAAACCAAGCTAAAACAACTTTTTAAAAGCTGGAAAAATAAAAAGGTCTTTGCCCGGTGCCAGAATGACAACAAGGTACACAACAGGCAGTCCCACCGCACCTTAAATGGCAAAGGAACCCAAGGAAGGGCCTATGCTGAAGATCTTAATATGTGGAGACAGGTGGTCCTTCAGGTGCCTTGGTCCACAGCCATGAAGGGATTTAAAAGCCAAAACCAGCACTTTGAATTGAGCCTAAAAGCAGGCCAGAAGCCAGTATAGTTGACAAAACACTGGGCCAGTAGGATCATAATGCTTGGTCCCAGTTAGTAATCTAACAGCTACAATTAAATATCCAAATTGTTTGTACCAGGCTATAGAGAGATTCTTGGGGCTGTCCCACAAATGTTTTTTAAAATTATTTGATTGATTTTTTCATCAACCTACAATATTGAGATGAATTAAACAACAAACAAAATTAACACTAATGCCTGAGTTTCACAACTGCTTTATATATTACAGCAAACTATGAAAGCATCTGAGAAATACTTATTTATTTATTTCCATTTCTATACCGCCCCTAGCCAATGGCTCTCTGGGCGGTTCACAGCAAGGAATAAAATACAATACAGTAAAAAAGAAATCAGATAAAATCCCTAAAACAGACAGCTTAAGCGTTTAACAACTTGATATAAAATTAACTTAACATTAAGCAATTAAAATGCCTGGGAGAATAAAAAGGTTTTAACCTGGCGCCAAAAAGATAGAAGAGTAGGCGCCAGGCACACCTCATTGGGGAGACTGTTCCACAATTCTGGCTGCTGCATTTTGCACTAGCTGTAGTTTCCAAATTGTCTTCAAAGGCAGCCCCACGTAGAGTGCATTGCAGTAGTCCAATCTCGAGGTTACCAGAGCATGGACGACTGAGGCGAGGTCAACATTATCCAGATGGGGCGCATTCTGTGCCACCGAGGCCACTTGAGCCTCAAGAGACAGGAATGGATCGAAAAGGACCCCCAAGCTATGAACCTGTTCCTTCAGGGGGAGTGTAACCCCATCCAGAACAGGTTGAACATCCACCACCTGGGTCGAGAAGGCACCCACCAACAGCATCTCAGTCTTGTCAGGATTGAGCTTCAGTTTGTTAGCTCTCATCCAGTCCATTATCGCGGCTAGGCAACGGTTCAGCACGTTAACAGCCTCACCTGAAGAAGATGAAAAGGAGAAATAGAGTTGCGTGTCATCAGCATACTGGTGACAACACACTCCAAATCTCCTGATGACCGCTCCCAGCGGCTTCATATAGATGTTAAAGAGCATAGGGGACAGGACCGATCCCTGCGGGACTCCACAATGGAGAGTCCAGGGCATCGAGTAATGTTCCCCAAGCCCTACCTTCTGGAGACGATCCGCCAAGTAGGAGCGGAGCCACCGCCAAGCGGTACCTCCAACTCCCAATTCCGTGAGTCTCTCCAGAAGGATACCATGGTCGATGGTATCAAAAGCAGCTGAGAGGTCAAGCAGAATCAACAGGGTTACACTCCCCCCGTCTCTCTCCCGACATAGGTCATCATACAGGGCGACCAAGGCTGTTTCGGTGCCGAAACCGAGTCTAAAACCGGATTGAAATGGATCCAGATAATTGGTTTCATCCAAGAGTACCTGGAGCTGGTTGGCAACCACACACTCTAGAACCTTGCCCAAAAATGGGATGTTCGCGACCGGTCTATAGTTGTTCAGATTATCTGGGTCCAGGGAAGACTTCTTCTTTCAGACAGCAGGGGACCACTCCATCTCTCAAGGAGGCATTTATCACTTCCCTGGCCCAGCCAGCTGTTCCAACCCTGGCAGCTTTCACTAGCCAAGAGGGGCAAGGATCCAGTACGGAAGTGGTTGCACGCACCAGTCCAAGTACCTTGTCAACGTCCTCAAGCTGTACCAACTGAAATTCATCCAATAAATGAGGACAAGACCGTGCTCCGGATACCTCATTAGGTTCAACTGCTGTAATATTGGAGTCTAAGTCCCGTCGGATGCATGAGATTTTATCTTGGAAGTGCCCAGCAAACTCATTGCAGCGGGTTTGAGATGGTTCTAAGATATCTGGAGGGCTAGAGTGAAGAAGCCCTCGGACAACTTTAAAGAGCTCCGCTGGGCGGTTGAGAGATGATTTAATAGTGGCAGCAAAATATCGCTTTTTTGCTGCCCTCACCGCTTCTATATACTTCTACATGTTGAGGTCCCAACACCATGCCCACAGTACACATAAGCAGTTTGCCATAGAGATCAGACTCAACAAGATATGTGTGGCATCTGCACAAAGAGTCTTCACACAAAAAGGGCCATTCACATGCTGACCACTTATATATTACTATGGTATGGAGCTTACACTGCACAGGAGTATTTCCAATGGTCTCCACATGGCCATCATAATTCATGAAGGACCCTAAGCACCTTTCAGAAGCATTATAAGGGTTTTGTGGCTGGATTTTGGTGACAGGTCTAAGCAGCTAAAAAGAACAAATCTCAATGAGCATATTGTCTACATCTGATTTCTCTGGACCTTGGGTATGCATTTTCATTTTTAAAAATGTTACCTGTCCCAGGACATCAGCATAAGGCACACTGGGAATTGAATGAAACTTCAGTAGGGCTTGGAAAGGCTGGGTTACCCAGAGTTTATCCTAACACCTCCACCACCCCACAATTACTCCAAGTTTGTTCTATCAGTTGTCGGCTACTTCCTCACATTTTCAGTTTTGACCTCGTCTTCACAATGAGACTGCCTTTCTCTTTTCCCTCTTGTTTTCCAGGAACTTGGCCAGAGCTATATGTCTGCTTAAGAGGGATGGGGGCATGCAATCACACCACTGACAGACATGATCCCTAGCTGCACTTCTGAAAATTTCTAACACTTGTACTCATAGAGCAGATGGCACATGCAGGAGTTGAGCAGGGAAGCTGTGGGAGACAGGACTTCAAAATGAGGGAAGTAAAAAGTGTGGCAGCCAAAGCAACCCATGCAAAGAACAAAAGGGAAGGAAACAAGCACTGAAAAATTGTAATTTCATCCCTCAAAGGAGACTTGGCTCTTAGACTTTCTCCAGCCTGTGTCACTTTTTTGACAATACTGCATCAGTTTTTCCACTTTTTCAGGAAAATCTAAATTCTTCCACAACATTACCCCACTACTTGAAGACCACAGCAATCCATTATTCCATGAACTTCCTCATACAAATCACAAATTTGGCAACACGTACAAGAAGAAGAAGAAGACCAGCTGCATGTTAATGTAAAATTGTTTAGGGCGCAATCCAACTTGCATATGCCGAACTGAGGGGAGCTGAATGTAACAGATCTCCAGCTGAGCTGGCTGAGTCCCAGCTCAGTTGGGTTACACTGGCATAAATCCCTCAGCCCGGCTTAGCCAGGGTTCATCCAAGACTAGCACAAGTGGGACCGGTGTAAGCTGACATAAGACTCAAAAAGGGGTGTGTTGGAGGTGTCAGGGGAGTGGCTGAGGTGAAGGGAATTAGGTCACATCCAACTCATGTTCGGAACACTCCTGCAGGTCCCAATCCAGGCAAAAGTTATGCTGGGAAAAAGGTCGGTCTAAGAAAATAATTGCAATAGAAGTCAATGGCGAGGGCTTGCTCTCTAGTAGTGCTATTTGGGAGAGCAAGTTTTTACTTTCTGATTCCTGTGTGCAGCTCCTGGCTGAGCCAGCATTCAGCCAGCTCAGAGGCTCCTGAATGGTAATTGGATGTGGCAGAACTTTACACTGGCTTCTCTTGCTCCAGGACAACTTACGCCAGTTTCCCCTGAGTTGGATTGCTCTGCCCCTGTATTCTGGGTTCAACTTATATTCACTTTCCTGGCTTATGCCCAGTTTTCTATCATGTTGGCCTAGGATTATTGGAATCCATCATTTGAAGCACGCCTGTAACAGGCAACGTGAATAGTAGTGCCACAGAGCAACCCAGAGTGCCAATATGAAAAAAGAATGAAAAGCACTATGGAGAGAAACAGAATACTGTTGATAACTGTTCTGGGGGGGAAATGGTTATAAGCTTTGACAATGACATGGTCAGTGGGTGAAAGTGGTTGATAAGATGGATGTAGTCATTTTTCTTTGCTTTACCTCTTTTACATTGCTGAGCTCCAAAAGGAAGGTCCACAATGATGTATGACTAAAAAAAAAATGTGTGTGTGACTTCATTTGGAGGATGTTTGTTGAAAGATGGTGGATACTGAGAATAAAAATTAATAAATTGGCAATGTCTTGCATCTGTTATTGTTTGTGATTTATATAAAACCTATAGTATATGAAGCAGTTTTCAGACTTAATTCATCCTCCAAACAAGGTCATAAATGTTCCCATTTTACAAAAAGGAAACTGATGTCGAGTGATAACAAGACTTGATTTATGACCAGACCACTCAGTGAATACAGGGTTGTGCTGGAATTTGAACCCAGATCTCCTAGCTGCAAGCTTAATTCTCTGATTACTGGATCACATTCCTGTGTTTGTAGGGAGAGATTGATTTAAAGCAGTGGTTGCCAACCTTTTTGGGCCAGAGGGCACATTTCGAATTTTGAGCGTGCTGGGGTGCTAGTCACAAAATAGCTGCCGTGGGGGCATAGTATAACACAAAATGGAGGCATTCAAGAGGCAGCTGGACAGCCATCTGTCAGGAATGCTTTGATTTGGATTCTTTCATTGAGCAGGGGGTTGGACTCAATGGCCTTATAGGCCCCTTCCAACTCTACTATTCTATGATTCTATGAAAATGGCTCCTATGGAGGGGCATGGCATAACACAAAATTAGAGAGAGTACAGCCATTGCTGCTTCTGCCCTCCCCCTCCCCGTCCCCCTCCCCGTCCCCCTCCCCGTCCCCAACAACCTCATGTTTACCATTGGAAGTCCAAGGGTGTAGTTGCTCAAGTTCTCAGGGGGTCTTAGACCCCCTACTTTTTTGAGAGCTGGGTTCCAGTGGGGCCCGTATGTCTTCAGTGTCCTCTGAGTCTTCTAAAACAGTATTCATGACTGGCCAAATTGTTCTATAATCTTAGATCGTTATATAATTTTAGAAGGGATTATGGTGAGGGGGCATGGCTGTGACTATTATGAAGGGAACCTGCACTTCTGAATTTGCCACTACACTACTGGGGAAGTAAGCAATGTACTACTGGTCCTAATTTTGAAGATACAACAGTTAAAGGCACAAGAACCCTGTTTTCCTCAATGCCAGTCCTACACCTAAGCCTAGGATGCCATCCTGTACCTATTTACCTTGGGATAAGCACCATTTAACACAAAGATACTTATTTCTGAAGTATTATTTATTTATTTATTTTATATCCCTCCCTTCCTCCCAGAAGGAGCCCAGGGCGGCTATACAGTATACTAACTACACAGTCAATCCTTAATGCATTCTTGACATCAGGTCTTGCACAGAAGGAAACATGCCTAAGCCTCTTTGCAAAGTTTTCGTATTTGCATTTGCCATTTGTGGAGGGGATTCTGTACCATCCACCTGCACTTATTGTGTAGAAGTATTTGCAGAAAATAACTTACAGGGAGTACCTGATCTCAGGAAAAGTGCACTAAAGAGGAGGAGAAAACAGAAGCTATTTAGGGATTCCTGGTGCCTGGTGCCCAGACAACTCACATAACAATCACAGCTCTGACTTCACTCATTGACTAAAGACCACTGACAGGTGGTTCATTTGACAGAAATTGCTTAAAAGAGTAACTGCACATTTTGCTTCAAAACGTTAAGAGGGCTAGAGACCCCAGAGTATGGAGTCCCTTCTTGTGGAGACCAGTGAAGGCCTTTGTGATGCCCTTCCCTGGCTCTCCCTGTCAGGTTCCTACCTGCTCGTGGTTACTGCCTGTCACTAGGCACCACCAGGGACTCCACCAGTCCGGACTGTCCTTTTTTATGGTTTCTCTCCCCGCTCTAGCACAGATCTCAACAGATCCCCCTGCTAGGCAGCACCACCAGTCACGTCCTATAACCAGTATTCCCAGAGACTCTGCCTGAGTCTCTCTATCAGGTTACCTCTGTGACTGAGTGCTTAAGCTGTCCCCAATCCCTTTGATCTTTATATATAAAGCATACAATCCTGGTTTGCTCTGAATACTTGTGGTGTTATATTCTTCCCTTCACCGCTGCCACCAATTGTTACAGTTTCCCTTCAGCCTTGGTAAGCACCTTGCCCTCCCTTCTGGTCTGTATAACCCCAACCAAGGATCAGGCCTTTGGTAAACCAAATATAGTTTTTATTAAATAACAGAGATAACAAGATTACTTTATAAAGGCACATAAGCATATGGTTTCATCTATTTCTGGTACTTGTCTTAGTATTAATCCGAACTCCACACTCTCCTCACATCCACCAACTCTCCACACAATCTCCTCTCAAAAACCCACTAAAACAACCCACTCACGTCCACCCAGATTTAACTGTCATCCTTCCATTTATACTCTCAGCCATTCTAAACACTCAGCCAATCATCCAGCATTCTACTGCCCATTTACTCCCCCCTCCTCTTTCATTCCACTTACCATGTATCTCCTATACAAACAGCACTTACCATATATACATTAATACAGGAACATCACAGCCTTCCCAGGTGCTGGCTTTGCAATCCAATTTAAAGAGAAAACAGCTACCTCCAACACACAACAAATATGAAAGAGAATACAAGTTTTTGTAAACCATGATGCTTGGAATATTTAGGTTTAAGTTTTCCTCAATAGTCCATCCATCTGTGCCATTCTGCCTGTCTTAATATTCCACCTTATATTTTGCTCTCAGATTATACAAAATGGAGCAGCAGATATGATGATAGCATTAGTCACTTAAGTGTTCAGCACATCAACTCCATTTCTATGTTCATTCCTGTATATCTAATGTACCTCTTTTGAACGTTTGGTATACAAATCTAGCTTGGTCTGAATAATTGAGGAAACTGTTTCAGTAAAGTAAAAGCACAGGTTCTTTTACAGCAGAATCTTATACATGTATGAAAATGTAAATGTACTGCCTTCAAGTAGATTCCGACTTATGGCAGCCCTATGAATAGGGTTTTCATGAGGCTGAGAGGCAGTGACTGGCCCAAGGTCACCCAGTGAGCTTCATGGCTATGTGGGGTTTCAAACCCTGATTTCTCAGGTCATAGACCAACACCTTAACCACTACACCACACTGGCTCTCAAATAAAATTCAACAGAGCATCCTCCCAGGTATGCGGGTACCAGATTGAAGCCTGAGGATCACAGAGACAATGGAGATTTCATCAGTGTAATTAAAAACTGGGAAGCAGCTTGTTCCATACTAAGAACTGGACAGAACTGGACCAAGGTATGTTTTGTGGATGTCACCTTTCCTGCTAATATAATATAAGGCACTTGAATAAATACCTCAAATTTATCCATCAGAGTAGCCAATGTGGTGCCCTCCAGATGCTGGGGATTACAACTCCCATCTTCCCTTATCCCTGGCCAAGCTGGCTACAGTTAGTGGAAGCTGGAATCGACAACATCTGGAGGGCACCTCATTGGCTATCCCTGTGTTATATGGTCTACCTCTGCTTCCTTACTATGCAGAGGCCCTCTTGCCTCCTCATTACATTTCCATCATTGCCTGGCTATCACAAATATTTTTTTTATCAAGTCATAGTCCAAAAGAGTCAATTAGAATTCAACTCCCATGATGCTAGTCTGTGTACCAACAGAAGGAAGCATTTGCAATGCCAAGACAACCCATTCTTCTTGGGTTTCCTTAAAGTTCAAGCATGAAGCAAATAATGAAAGTGATTTTTTTAAAAGCATTTGTATAAGAATATCAGGTACAAAATTATATACGAGAAAAAGAAAGCAAAATTCTAGCCTATTGACTCTACATTTGCATGACAATTGCAATTTGTGCTAGAATTAATAGTTCCCCTTTACACCTTATATGCTCACTTTTTATCCTTCTGGAGTTTTTAAATCTCCTGAAGACTGCAAACACCTGGAACTAATGAAAATGCAGCAGTAGGCGAAACTACACTGACTATAATGTTTATGTTTGAGAAGCTGCTCTGCCATGTTTGATGGGAATGTCCTAAGAAATTATTGGTTGGTTGCTAGTAACCAGGAACATTGGCAGGAAGTGGCTTGCAGGGGGGAGCCCAGAATCTTTTGGGTGCAATCCCCAGTTTCTGTGGCCGGTCACCTCATGCCACCATAGCGTGGGGCCAGCAGCTGCAGAGGGGGTGAAGAGTGAACTGCAGGTGCCAAATGGAGTCCTAGCGGTTACTGAAGGAAACCCCTCCGCTACTTGCAGATAACAACTTGAACGATTAATCTAGCAGCTCCCTGGATCACTATCAAATCTTCTAGTAATACAGAATTACTTCCTGGCATTCCAGCTCACAAATTCAGACTGGATTAATTTCAAGATACATCTTAAGGTTCCCTTTGTTACCAAGGTTTTTCAGACAGGGAGAGCTGAACACAGTGTTAAATTCTCTCTATCTTCAGTTATTTTTTTAAAAAATACAAAAGATGTTTAAGTCATCTGAAATTTGATAAATGCATTTTAATTAAATTGAAATAAGTAAATCAGAGCCTGTTGCCATGGTGAATGAATATGATGTCACAGGCTCCAGCATCCTGGTTTCAGGGCAGGATCAGAAAACAAAGCACAGTGGAGGATGCGGAATTGTAAACACCTATTTTAAGGCAAATAGGTTTATCAATTAGCAAGAAATTTGGTACAGAAAAAAATATTATTACAAAAATATGCCATTTGGAGGGGAGGGATTTACAAGGTGGATGGAAAGCTGTTTCAAATACTATAGAAGAATAATTTTCTAAACATCCATTCAAAACTATTTTAAAAAACCCAGCAACTATGTTTACAATGACAACTGGATTGACTGGCGTATAGGATTTATTTTTAATCAGTTTTTCATGTGTATAGCCTTGGGATCCTTTGGAAGGAAGGTTGGGAAATGATAATGATAATAATAATAATGATAATAAATTTCTTCGTTTCCTTGACATGTTTTCAGATGTTTTGCCATTTCACAGTGAAGCCTGTTGGAATGACACAAAAATTTCCTTGGCAGTGCCAGGTTTTGGGGGGCCCTTGGACAAGATATTATCAGTGGAACCCTCTCCCTGAAAACAGCGACCTCTTCTTCCTCACCACTATGGGCACTGCCCAGTTGCTTGCCTCTCCCTCTAGATACAATCTGCACCATCTTCCAAAGGAAGAGGAGAAGGCATATCATGGTTACTGCCCCTCTCATGCTTGCTTGCTTAACATAAGAACCTAAGAAGAGCCTGCTGGATCAGGCCAATGGTCCATCTAGTCTAGCATCCTGTTCTCACAGTGGCCAACCAGATGCCCAAGGGAAGCCCACAAGCAGGATCTAAGCACAATAGCATTCTCCCCTCCTGCAGTTTCCAGCAATTGGTATTTGGAAGCATACTGCCTCCGACCATGGAGGCAGAGCACAGCCATCATGGCTAGTAGCCATTGATAGCCTTATCCTCCATGAATTTGTCTAATCCTTTTTTAAGGCCATCCAAGTTGGTAGCCATCACTGCCTCTTATGAGAGTGAATTCCATAGCTTAACTATGTGCTGTGTAAAAAAGTACTTTATTTTATCTGTCCTTCAACAGTCTTTTAACACTCAGCTTCCTTGGATGTTCCCGAGTTCTAGAGTTATGCATGAGGGAGAAAAACCTCTCTCTATCCACTTTCTCCACGCCATACATAATTTAATACACTTCTATCATGTTGCCTCTTACTCCCCTTTTCTCTGAACCAAAAGCCCCAAATGTTGTAACCTTTTCTCATAGTGGAGTCACTCCAGGGGTATTCACATATTACTGTGTACCCAGGTAGAAGCCCCCTGTACCTTGGTACAGCTGCTCTTGAGAAAGAGACTACACATGTACCTGTACCCTGAAAAAAGATGTCTTTTGTTCACGTGCTGATTCTCCCTGCATGCTGTCCAAGTGGAGCTGATCGTGAGCAATTAAGTTTTTCTCCCCAGGGATAGCCTGAGGCTTTGTTCTGCTGCTGCCACTCAGAAATGAGCTCAAGGAAACATCAGTTGCTGGCTGGACCCATGGAGTACGAAAGAGGAATAAAGCTGAAATGGAGGCAAGGGCATGAAAGAGGGAAGGGAGACCAGCCTGAAACAATGAATGAGCTTGAGGAAGGAAAGAGGCAAAAAATGGGTGGCGGGGGGAGCTTTGAAGGACTCACTGAAATTTTTTAAAAGTCTACTCAGAAGAAAGTCCCACTGAGTTCAGTGCTTCTGTGTGCTGACAATGATTGAGTTTGAGGGAAGGAAGGAGAAAAAAATGGGGGAGAGGGAAAGCTTTGGAGAATTCACATTTGAAAATTTAAAAGGTCTACTCAGAAGTAAATCCTACTGAGTTCAGTGGGGCTTACTCCCAGGTAAGTGGAGTGGAGCTTCTGTGTGCTAGCAATGAGCTTGAAGGGAAGAAAGGAGGAAAAATGACTACTCAGTATTAAATCACACTGAGTTCAGTGGGGCTTACTTCCAGGTAAATGGAGGTAAAATTGCAAGAGAGACTTGTCAGCAAACTAGAGCTAGGAGTGAACTGTTTAAATTGTTGATTTTTTAAAAAAAGACTTTGTTTTACAAATTTAAATGGAGTTAAAGCCTCCTGTGGGCTCAGACAAGTGGAAACTGGTATTTTGAGAGGGCAGAAGGAAAGAGTAATCAAAAAGTTAGTGAAGAGAGAGAAGGCGGAGAGATTCTGAGGGCTCACACTGTAATTCTAAAAATGTCTACTCAGAAGTAAGTCTCACTTAGTTCAGTGGGGCTTACTCACAGGTAAGTTGAGTTAGGATTGCCTAAAAAAAGCAAGTGTTCTGTCAGAGAAGCTAGAGCTAGGCAAGGACTGTTTACATTGTTATTTTTTACAAAATTAAGTTTGATTACATTCATGGTACAATCCTAACCCCAAGCCTAGTCTAAAGTAAATCCCATTTTTGGTGGGACTTAGTCCCAGGTAAGAAGGATTAGGATTCCAGCCCCTTAGAAGAAACAGTTTGGGGGGCAGAGAAAGGGAGGGGAGTTTGCCTATGTGTTTGCTCACAAAACAGTCCTAGCCAATGTTTACTCAGAAGTGAGTCCCACTAGCTCAGTGGAACTTACTCCCAGGTAAGTGGGGTTGGGATAGGATTGCAACATCACTTTGAGGAGAATGTAGGAAGAGGTGAAAGAACAACAGGTAAAGTAGAGAGAAAAGGCGGAGGGGGACCCTAAGACTCTGAAGCAGAACTTGTGTGGCCCCTGTGGGCTCAAACAAGTGAAAATTGCTATCTTGAGAGAAGGTGGGAAAATGTACCAGTAATCTAGTAAAGGGGATGGGGAGAAAGACAGGAATCTGAAGTTACAGTGTAGTCCTAAACCATGTTTATTCAGAAGTAAGTTCCACTGAGTTTATTGTGGCTTACTCCTGAAGTGAAAGTGAACATAGAATTACAGCCTTTAACTTCTAAATTCAATCCTTTCCTTGAAATACTAGGTGATTTATCAATAAATATAAAATTTATGTCAAATATTCAGTGTGTCATCATGTGACTCATTGTTTCTTGTTACACCTACTCTTCAGGTTAGTGGCACAAATAGATTCCAAAAAGTCTGCTTTAAACTTGCTCCAGATAGGGTTGCCAGGTTCATGGCCTGAGACTGATCCTGTATCTTTAGGAGAAGAGAAAGTCAGTCAAGTGCAGGTGTTCTTGCAACAGTGTAATGGGAAATACCACAAGGTGGAATTCTCCCTTCCCCCTGCACAACTTTTAAAGATGCAGAAGACCTCTTGGAGGCCAGGCCTGGCAACCAGGTAATGGCTAGGTAACTCATTGCTCAGAAATGATAGTTATCAATAAATAATAGAAACTTTGGGTAATAGCTATCCCTTGTATCTTAACAACATAATCCCAAGCATGTTTATTAAAAGTAACTTTCACAGTTCAATGTAGCTTACCCTCAAGTAATTGTGCATAGGATTGTAGCCTTAATCTTATTTAATGCCTTATTTCCTTTACATATCAACTTTCCTGCAAAGAGCTCAGTGTGGCATATGTAGTCCTGCACTTCCCCAATACATCCTCAGAATAGCCCTACGTGGTAGTTTAGGCTGAGAAGGTGACTAGCCCAGAAGTCACCCAGTGAGTTTCATGGCTGAATGAGGATTTGAATCCAGGTCTCCCAGGTCCTAGCCCAGTACTCTTATCACTACACCACACTGGCTTTTGCAGAACCTGTACACTACAATACCTCTATAAATCCAATATAAATTACCCACTATACTTTTCTTCCTTAGTCTTTTAAAACCTATTGAAATCAATGGTAATGTATATGTTGTGTGCTTTATATTTCCTCCTAAAGGTCAAGAAAGAGAAATATAGCCAAGACTCTTCCAATAATTTGATGGCATAGGTCAACAATGATACATGGGGGGGGCAGAACGGCAGTGGCACAGAGATGGCAAGGTTGGGGGTACTTTGGTGGAATGCAGCACAAGCCTACAGGTGTGTGCCCACCTGCTGCAGGATGATGGTGCCACCAGCCCTGAATTTGCAGGCACCTTGCCCCATCCCCATTCAGTGAGTGGCAATGCTGCCATTACTGAGAGAGCGCTGCTGCTGCAGAGTCTAGGATCTACTCTGTGTTTTACTAGAACCTCAAAAACCACCAACTACAGCCAGCTGCAAAAAACATATGTCTAGTATGAAAGAACATGGCATCTCGGAGAAGTTGCTGAGCACAGGGTTATCAGAACTGAGATGAGCTCACAGTCTGTCCACGCATAGATCCATTCCTACTTTCCACAAGTATTCTTAATTTCAGTTGTCAAATTTCCAAATGGCTATGTGTCCTTTTGTTGCTATTGTTCAACAACTGGAAGCCAGAAGCTCTTGCCAATTAACTACAAATTTCCCAGGGATCTACCAATAGATTACAGTCTATCTTCTGGCCATCCCTGCACTAAATCATTTGTATGGGCACAGGACTACCTTGCAGGCTTGTTGTAGCATGGTTTAAAGGAGTGTTTGCAAGAATGAAACTACAATAGCAGAGGTAAGACTCTTCAAAACATTGCCAAAGAAGGGATTCTCAAAAAAGCAATGTCACCTTTCTACTGTGTATCCAGAAATTGCGAAGAAAAAAATTGTGGATTTGCTCATCGCTGCAGCTCTTACCTTCTATGTCAAGTGTCATGCATCAAAATTAAACACATGATGGTCAAATGCATGATAATGGCTGCCTCCATTAGAAACTGCTGTCAGACATAGCTGCATCACATGGTTTTATGGTAACACAAACCTACCTTGTATGGTTGTAATACGCTAGATCAGGATGGCTAGACTTCAAGTTTTTGGTATTGATTTTTTAAATCATTATTATTATTACAAAAAGCCAAGATCCACCAACCAGAGCAAGCCACAAAATATATACACTTAGAGTTAAATAATTCTTCACCCAGGAATTTGTTTTGAATTCCAAAATTGAACTGAGCTCACAGTATTTCCACACAAAAGTCCACTCCTGATTACCCCCCTTTCTTCTTTTCAGCAATATAATGGTGGGGTGATCACTTTCTTATTTTCATGGTGAAATAGGAGTCTGAAATCCTCACCGATCTTCTGCAAGTCATCCTGAGATACACAAATACATTTTGATCTACTTTCTGCCCACCCTGCATTTAAAGTGCTATCCAAAACCTAAACATTATGACATAGATCATAAAAAGAGATACTGATGATCACTTTTTGATACTGAGCTACAAACATCTCCGCTGAAAAACCATAAAAACCGCAGCCCAGAGCTTTCCTGTTTCCCAAATACCAGGAAAGGCTTTCCAGGGAACAGAGTATGTTACAGTGAGAGCAGCAGGCTGGAAAGCCCAATTAATAAATAATTTCCCCCACATTTATATTTTGAGTGTAGTTTTGTGTATTAAAACGCATAATGTCCTCATGAAAGAACCAGGTGTACCATGTTGGAAGAATCATCTCAGTCCATACACTTTTAAGCAGCTTGTTTTTTGTTGCAGCCCCCTCCTTCTCAAAATATTTTCATATATAAATATTCAATATATTTAGGTCTGCATTTTCACAGATTTATCTATGAGTAAGTCCTGTTGATATCTATAGGACTTATATAGACATGTATAGGATTCTTCCATGAAAGCCTACATCAAAAAGCATACATATTCTAAGAATAACAGGCAATGAAAAATGCAATATTTTAATAACTATAATTATGATAGTTACAGGTTGGTATTTTCTTTTAAAAAGCTGGTGTTTTGATTTTAAAAACTTAAGAATCTGCAGGAAAAATTAAGAGTAAAACTACATTCTAGGGTTACCAGGTCTCCAGTTTTTGGCTGGAGTCTCCAGTTTTTGGGGGGTCCCCTCCGCTCCCTGCCCTGCCACCAACTAATGGAAACTCACCCAAGAAAACAATTTCCCCTGAGATGCAAAAAAGTTAAAATACTGCAAATGCAGCACAGTAGCCAGAGAGGGTGGTGAAGGCCACTTTGTATGCCAAGTGCAAGCACACACATGTTGTCATCTTTCACCTCCACAGTTATTTATCTCCATTCTGCTGTTGCCCCCTTCTCCTTTATCCATGTTCTTGCCCTCCAGCTCCTTTTCCCCTCCACTCCATTTTTAAAAACAATTGTTTTCTCCACTCCACCCTGTCTTACTCTCCACCTCCTCCCTTGTCACCTCCTACCCACCCACATACCTTGATGATAATGAAAGTTAAATAGGAAAGCACAAAAGCAGGACTACAGCTGAATGTCAAGAAGACTAAAATAATGACAACAGAAGATTTATGTAACTTTACAGTTGACAATGAGGACATTGAACTTGTCAAGGATTATCAATACCAAAATGGAGACAATAGTCAAGAAATCAGAAGAAGACTAGGACTGGAAAGGGCAGCTGTGAGAGAACTAGAAAAGGTCCTCAAATGCAAAGATGTATCACTGAACACTAAAGTCAGGATCATTCAGACCATGGTATTCCCGATCTCTATGTATGAATGTGAAAGTTGGACAGTGAAAAAAGTAGGTAAGAGAAAAATAAACTCATTTGAAATGTGGTGTTGGAGGAGAGCTTTGCGCATACCATGGACTACGAAAAAGACAAATAATTGGGTGTTAGAACAAATTAAACCAGAACTATCATTAGAAGCTAAAATGATGAAACTGAGGTTAGCATACTTTGGACATATCATGAGAAGACATGATTCCCTAGAAAAGACAATAATGCTGAGAAAAACAGAAGGGAGTAGAAAAAGAGGAAGGCCAAACAAGAGATGGATTGATTCCATAAAGGAAGCCACAGACCTGAACGTACAAGATCTGAACAGGGTGGTTTATAACAGATGCTACTGGAGGTCACTGATACATAGGGTTGCCATACATCAAAATCGACTTGAAGGCACATAACAACAACAATAAATGGCATGGTCACTGCACATCTTGGAGACCATTGCCTCTCTTATGTCCTGCTCTAAAATAAATGAAGTATCGTTTACTAAGCTTTTTAAGGGTGAAATGACATTGTGTCCAGAACCAGAAATAAGGAGGTGAGTCTCAGGTAAATGGGTTGAATTAGGACCACATTTATTTCCAAGCACATCGGCAGAGGAAACATAGGGGAAGGGTTGTGACTCGGCTGCTTTGCATACTGAAGGCCCCAGGTTCAGTCCCTGGCATCTCCAGGCAAGGCTAGTGCTGCATACACACCATACATTTAAAACATCTTATTTCCCCCAAAGAATCCTGGGAACTGTAGTTTACCCCTCCCAGAGCTACAATTGTCAGCATCCTTAACAAATTACAGTTCCCAGGATTCTTTGAGGGAAATAAAGTGCTTTAAATTAATGGTGTGTATGCAGCCTAGGGAGGACTGCTGCCTGAAACCCTGGAGAGTCACTGCCAGTCAGTGTCAAAAATATTGGGCTAGATGGTCCAATAGTATAAAGCAGCTTTCTATGATCCTGTGTAACGGGAAGCTAGCTCTTCCTTCTCCTGCAGGCATTACCTACAGGTTATTTGGATGAGTCTGCCTTTGCCCAGGGACGGGGCATCAGTTCTCATTACCCATTTCCCTAAGACATACCCTTTCTGGTAAGTAAGTTAAAGTTAAAAGGGCCAATTCATATGTTCTTGTCTGTGGTCACAAGGCCCTCAGTGACTCTACTGCCTCAGTTCCATATAAAGTAGTGTTACAACTTATTACAATCAGATAAATAGTATAAATTCAACCTTTTTAAATAGCATAATAGACAATTAGGCAAGAAAATCACTCACTTCCTAACCGCCATACAATCAATCAATCAAACCATTAAACAAACCAATACAATTAAATTCCCAGCCCCCTATATAACAACTTCATCTAACTAGAGCTGGACATACATATTATTCTGTTAACTCAAAGATACCCTTACATGATCAACATCCATCAAACACAATCAATTAAATTTTTACAAGTGTAAAACTAATTATAAAAAATATATCCACACATAATTAAAATACACCATGTCATCAAAACATTAAAAACAGTGATTATTAAAATGTACAATGAAACAAATATCTGGCATGTTCCAGCTTCTCCAATATGGTAGGTTGTCCCAGAGGGCTCCATGGAGCCCTTTTTCTTTCTGTCCTTCTGTCCTGAAGTTAATGCTATGCTCCAAAGAGCTGATAGGAAACTACCATTATGCTATGTTATTATTACTGGAATGAATTTATATGGGAATCAGCCAGAACTCCGTTAGGGGTTCTAGATGCTCACTGAGGGGAAACAGTTTTTTTTTAAGTTTCTTAAACAGTTTCTTAGAAATGATGAAATATTTATTCAGGATTTGTTCACTGGCGTTTTATAGTAGGTGGCAAGATTTTCTTCTTTCTCACATCCCTCAAACACCACTACCAATCTGTTTTCACAAGACTCAAAGCTCTGCGTTAAACTGAGCCCCTGTTCCATTTGCAGATGGGCTAAGCAGGACCTAGGTTATATGATGAAGCCCCCTGCAGTTGAGATCCATACTCTGCTGATGGGAGTAGCAGGGGAGGAAACGGGACGAGTGGGGGGACAGTGGGACGAGAGGAGGAGGCAACGGGAGTAGCAGAGGAGACAACGGGAGTAGCAGAGGAGGCAACGGGACGAGTGGGAGGGCAGTGGGACGAGCGAAGGAGACAATGGGAGTAGCGGGGAAGGCAATGGGATGAGTGGGAGACAGTGGGATGAGCGGGAGGCAGTGGGATGAGCGGAGGAGACAACAGGAGTAGCAGAGAAGGCAATGGGAGTAGCGGGGAAGGCAACGGGATGAGTGGGGGGCAGTGGGATGAGCAGAGGAGACAACAGGAATAGCAGAGGAGGCAATGGGAGTAGCAGAGGAGGCAATGGGAGTAGGGGGGAAGGCAACGGGAGTAGCGGGGAAGGCAACGGGATGAGTGGGGGCAGTGGGACGAGCGAGGAGACAACAGGAGTAGCAGAGGAGGCAACGGGAGTAGCAGAGGTGGCAAGGGGAGTAGCAGAGGAGGCAAGGGGAGTAGTGGGGAAGGCAGTGGGACAAGTGGGGGGCAGTGGGACGAGTGGAGGAGACAACAGGAGTAGCAGGGAAGGCAACGGGATGGCAACAGGACAAGTGGGATAAGCGGAGGAGACAACAGGAGTAGCAGAGGAGGCAACGGGGGTAGCGGGGGAGGCAACAGGACATGGGGCAGTGGGATGTGGGGAGGCAGTGGGACGAGTGGAGGAGACAATGGGAGTAGCAGAGAAGGCAACAGGATGAGATGAGGGGGGCAGGACAAGTAGGCTGGAAAGGGTAACACACACACATTGTCACTCACCTCCATTCTGCTACTGCTGCCTTCTACTCCTTTATCCTTGCCCTCTGGCATGGTCCGGCTCTCTACTTCCTCCCTCGTGTTTCCTAACACAAAGCACGAGGGAAGGAAGAGTGATGTTGCCCAGAAGCCCAGTTTGAGGCACATGTGCTTCATCTACCAATCAGAGGAGCAGAAGACTTCCCCTGCTCCCCCCGTAACGTCCAAACGTAAGGTCAGAAACGTTACCATTGCTGCTGAAAGGTAGGGAAATTACTAGTCGTTCTATTACTAGAAAAATGTAATGCAGTTATCCATTCGTTACTTTAAAAGTAATTAATTACAAGTAACTCGTTATTTCTAACGAGTTACTTCCAAGCTCTGGTCATGCTTATATAAATATTTTGTCATACTGTGTCCCAATAAGTATCCAATTTCACACTATGGTTGTACAATAATTCCTCTACATATTAAGTTTGCCTTGGGGTGGTCATGGTTCTCCATTGTTTTCATCCTGAGGGGCAGATAGGTTGAGAGATGGTGAGTAGCCCATGGTCACCCACTACAGTTTATAGCTCATTTCCATTTTGAAAAATTAATTAAAACAATTTACATGCAGGCAAAATTTATTAAGTGGATTCACACAATATGTTTAAAGCACATCCAACTCGCATTTAAAGCGCACAACTTCCCCTAAAGAATCCTGGGAAGTGTTGTTTCCCCCTCATAGTTATAGTTCTCACCACTCTTAACAAACTGCAGTTCCCATGATTCTGTGGGGGGATTCATGTGCTTCAAATGGGTGTTGAATGTGCTTTAAATGAATGGTGTGGATCTGCCGTAGGTATGATGTGCATTCAACAGTGAATTGAAAAGAACAATTTTAAAAGATACTTCTTACTCTTACTCATTTCTCAGACCTCTTTCTGAAGTGAAGGGTCAAGTCTGTAAAGATGTTTGGAGCAGCCACGTTAAAAGATAAGGGCAGGGCATTCCAGGCAGGGGGTTGCCAACCCTGCTTGGAGATGGATGTCTTTGTGGAGGATCCCTAGTCAAGGTTTACCAACAGAACAATCCAAACTATATCTGCTCAGAAGTCAGTCCTGTTGAGTTCTATGGGGCTTAATTCCTAAGTGTTTAGAATCATAGCCTTCAAGTGCATCCATCTTTACTCCCCAATGCTCCTATCTAGCATCTACACAACACTAGGCTCCTTTCTCCCTACAGTGGCCTTCTGGTGACTGGCCTGGCCTGAAGGCACTTAAACCCTTCTTGCTGAAAGCAAGTAAACTAGATTAAATGTTCCCTACCCAGGCTCCATCTTTTAGCTAAGATGTCTATTTTAATTTCCAATCAGATTTTTTAAAAATTGTATGCTCCAAGCAACTGTGATTAATACTTAATGTATCATGCTTAATGACATCACTCAGGCCTGCCCTGTGACATCACTCGCCCCATGACATCACTAGGGCCCACCCCCATGACATCACTAGGGCCCGCCCCTCAAATCTCAGGTTTTGGGATGCTTCTGACCTGGCAACCCTACTACATTCCCATTTCTGCCAAAACTCTATTGAATGTACCTCTTGACAGAAAACAGTTTCAGGAAGTATAACAGACCCAGCATGCCTTGCCTTGTTGCCAGAAAAAGGGAATTGCTTCAATGGCGCATTTTCCTGGCAGCATATGTGTATATAACGGAGACTGTACACTCGTTGAATGTTACATGTGAATAACTGTACAAGTGTACAGCCCAACTACTTGTGTACCCAGGTACACAGACTGTACACTCATTGACTGTAACGTGTGAACAGGGCCTCCATCTCTTTGATCATTCTGGTTGTCCTTTTCTGAACCTTTTCCCACTCTACAATACCCTTTTTGAGATGAGGCGAACAGAACTGTACAAAGTATTCCAAATGTGGTGGCACCATAGATTTGTATAGTAGCATTATATCAGCAGTTTTATTTGCAATTCTTTTCCTAATGATCCCTAGCATTGAATTTGCGTTTTTAAACAGCTGTTGTACACTGGGTTGACATCTTTACTGAGTTATCTACTATGACTTGCTTGCTCAGAGAGAGCAGGTGAAGAGGCAGCAACAGCAAGAAAGAAGAACAAGAAGGCCAGGGGGCTCCAGGAATTGGCAGTGTCCCCCCTACTAGGTCAAAGCTCAACAATGCTGATCTCTGATGCCAGCCCTACTTGAGGGTTCTAAACCTTGTGCCAAATAATCTTGTCCATGTCACAGTGCTAAAAGCTTGTACTTTTTCACCTATTAAAATCATCTGTGACACAGATTCTTCAGTGCACTGTCCAGGAAGCCACAAAAGGGGAATAGCTGCTTATCATAAATGGGCTTATACCTTACATTTTAATGTCATTGTTCTTTCACAAAACTCAGGACAGTGCAAATTTGGTAATTCTCATTTTATATTTGCAACAATCCTGTGAGGTATGTTTAGCTTAGAGAAAGTGACTGGTCTTAAGGTCACCTATTAAACTAATGTCTGAGAAGGAATCTGAAGAATTTTGATTTTCCCAGTCCAAGTCCCACACTCTATCCAATACCTAGTTCACCTCTGTGACTGGGCTAACCGAACAATGCTACAAATGAGAACTATGCAAGATACTTTACAACCTTCCTTGCACAGTTATTTACAACTTAAGACTTAACCATAGATTGCTCTAGTTACATATTCATCATTTCCTTTTCTCCCTCCTCTCCCATCACAGCCCACCACCAGCATATTCTCTCAAGATTGCCCAAAGGTATGCAGTATAAACTCTTCATTCCCTTTGGCAGTTCTAATAACAGCCTAATCCTATACAGAAATCAATGGGATTAGGCTCCCATTTTGAACCACCACATCAGTGACAAAAAGGGCAAGAGCGCCCTCTTCAAAACCACTATTAAAACTTGCCTGACTTGTACTGAACAAAAGCCTTCCATGCTTTTCACAGGTATACTGCTAATGCATATTGTTACGGAAGTCTAAATCATTTTAAGCAGGCACTATAAAAAATATTTTAATCCCTTATTTTTAACAACAATAAATAGCAGCATCAAGCGCCAGGCTTGAGAATACTTTCTATGACCTGTCCAGAAGACAGAATCAAAAGATATTAGAATATGTTTTTCAAATATGGCTGCAAATACACTCTACATCAGTGGTTCCCAAAACTTTTTCCCATGGACCACTTGAAGATTCTCAAAAGTCTTGATGCGCTACTTAATGATTTGTTTGCATGTTGTAGCAACTGTGATTTGCTAGATGCTGTATGTTTTTAAACTGTATTTTAGTTGTTTCTGTTACTTCTTGTATATTCTATTTATTTTACATAGAATACAAATTGTAATACAACACAATACAATACAAGAAATAAAAAGCAATAAAATATAATTAAAAATTAATATGAATATTTAATGCAATAGATGTGCTGTCTCCCATCTTCAGCTACAAATACAAAGACATACCATGGATAACCTGAATGAAATCCATGGACCACAGTTTGAAAGCCGCTACTCTACATCTTTCACAGGTTAACACAATTTCTTAAAAGCATCAAAAACTGCGGGAGATGCATTGTAAAGTGGAACTGCCTTGCACAATCCTGTATTATTTTAGGAAGAAATACACAAAGTGTATACATATACAATATGCAAAATGGTGGAAATTTCCCACAAATACACATAATTACTATAGACTGTGATTCTAACTCATTTCTGGCAGCAACACTAATGACAAAACATATTATTTTCCATGCACACAAGAAGTAAAATTAAAGAAAAGGAAAGAAAGGAAAAGGGGCTGTATTTTGGTTAGCTTTTGGACCACATCCAGAATTCAGCCAAACCACAACCCCCTTTGGAGATTGTTGCCCAACCATGTAATAGCCCTCAGTGGGCAACATCACATTACTAAGGGGGGGTAGGTTATAACTACATTGCCAACATGACTTGCAAACTGCGGTTATAGGAGAGCAGTTACTTCCAAACATTTTCTTGCAATCCACCAAGAAGTTGCAGGGGCCTTATATATGGTTCACAACAACACCAACACTGACTACTGGGGATAGCATGCTACCGGAGATGGTGGTTCACTGTTAAATCAAGCACTGAAGTTTTAAAAAACACAAAAACTTTAGAAACAAACTCTGGAGCAACAACTCTGGACCAGGGAGGTCTGGTTCCTCCAAAGAGTAAGGGGGGTTAAAGTTCTCTACCTATCCTACCAAGCCATTCCCATCATCCCTTTCCTTTGCTTCATTCACCCAAACCTACCAGTAGTGTAGTGGCAAATTCAGAAGTGCAGAATCTCTTAATGACAGCCATACCATGCCGCCTCACAGCTATGCTCCATTTTCCACTTTCCTTCATCTCCCTTACTGTCCACTACAACAGACATCCCTAGCAGTCATTCAGCATGAAAGGGGAGTCTGTGTGTTAGCTACTGAGAAGAGTCTTCTCAATTGCTATCTCATCTCCTTTCTGATTGGCTTCAATCAGCACAAAGTACAAGGACTATTATCACACCCCTTTCTTGTTTATTGGTTTGTGCATAACAACCTGGCTGGGACCCTGTTCCCCCAAAAAGTAAGGGGTCTATGATCCCCCCACGACTCCAGATGACTACACCTCTGTTCCTATCTGCTCCACCTGAACTTAAATAAAATCTTGTTATTAAAAGAGAACTGGAAAAATTCATAGGGGATAAAGCTATCAATGGCTACTAGTCAGGATGGCCGAGTTCTACCTGTGTTGTAGGAGGCAATATGCCTCTGAATACCAGTTGCTGGGAATCACAGGTAGGGAGACTGCTGGTGTGCTCAGGTTCTGCGTGTGAACTTCCTATAGGCATCTGTTGGCCACTGTGAGAGCAGGATGCTGGATTATATGGGTCTTTGGGCTTGATCCAACAGGGTTCTTCTTTTGTTTATATTCAGAGGCAGTAGATATTTGGGACAAACAAAAGGGGAATACTTTTGGTGTCATGCCCAGCTTGTAAGCTTCTCCAAAGGCATTTGGTTGGTTGTTGATGGAAATAAGAGTGTTGAACTAGATGGAGACAGTTTGCCTACACCCACAAACTCAGTCCAATGCCAAAGTGGCATCTTAGCCCTTAACACCAAACCACTTTGACCCAACATTTGTCAAATAATGTTCATTTTACAAAAGGCCAACTAATGAAGTTCAGACACAAGTGATTTGCCTAAGGCCACAAACTAAGTATACAGCAGAGATGGAATATGAACCAAAATGTTTGTTTCTCTTCCAGATCACCCCAATTGAGTGTAGCTAGTCTGCAAACACGATATCAGAGCATGGCCAACCTGTCCTGGATGGGGTTGCACTCTCCCTGAAAGAGCAGGTTCATAGCTTGGGGGTTCTCCTAGAACCATCTCTGTCACTTGAGGCTCAGGTAGCCTCGGTGGCATGGAGTGCCTTCTACCAACTTCAGTTGGTGGCCCAGCTACACCCCTATCTGGACAGGGATAAACTGGCTTCAGTTGTCCATGCTCTGGTAACCTCCAAGTTAGATTACTGCAATGCGCTGTATGTGGGGCTGCCTTTGAAGACGGTTCAGAAACTGCAGCTTGTGCAAAATGCAGCGGCCAGATTGTTATCCAGATGGTTTGAACATATAAAACCGATTCTGGCCCACTTGCATGGGGTCACAAATAGGAGGTCAAAGACCAGAATGCTGAAAAGATATAGCTTTATTCTGTGCACAGAGGCACCATTGATTTCTTGTATATAAAACAATCTCTGTGTAAAATATGCTAAAGCCCAACGCGTTTCAGCTTGTGCAGTCAAGCCATCATCAGGGGAAAATTAAACTCTTCAGTAAAATATTAAGACAAACTTTTTCTGGTATCTTCCTTATCACTGTTGTCAGATACCAGAAAAAGTTTGTCTTAATATTTTACTGAAGAGTTTAATTTTCCCCTGATGAAGGCTTGACTGCACAAGCTGAAATGCGTTGGGCTTTAGCATATTTTACACAGAGATTTTTTTATATACAAGAAATCAATGGTGCCTCTGTGCACAGAATAAAGCTATATCTTTTCAGCATTCTGGTCTTTGACCTCCTATTTGTGCTTCCAGTGAATGCTTCACACTTTTATCTTGTTACTCGCTTGCATGGGGTGCCTGTATGTTTCCGAGCTCAATTCAAGGTGCTGGTTTTAACCTATAAAGCCTTACATGGCTTGGGACCACAATACCTGATGGAACGCCTCTCCTGACATGAACCCACCCATACACTACACTCAACATCAAAGGCCCTCCTCCAGGTGCCTACTCTGAGGGAAGCTGGGAGGATGACAACAAGGGAGAGGGCCTTCTTAGTGGTGGCCCCTAAATTATGAAATGATCTTTTTGACGAGGTGTGCCTGGTGCCAACACTGTTATCTTTTCGATGCCAGGTCACGACTTTCCTCTTCTCCCAGGCATTTTAGCTTGTGTTTTTAAATTGTGTTTTTTTTAATTTGTATATTTGTTTTTAATGTTTTTAATTGTTGTAAACCGCCCAGAGAGCTTCGGCTATGGGGCAGCATATAAATGCAATTAATAATAATAATAATAATAATAATAATAATAATAATAATAATAATAGGTGTGGTACCATTCCCCACTTACACATGGGTCTTAAGTGTGATTGTCACTTCTTAATAGGGCTATAATTAATTACTAGATAGTCCTGGATTTATATGTAACTGGATTAGGGACAGAGTACATTATCTGATTCAGTTCCATTTTTCAATTCGTCAAATGGGCTGCCAGTCCCTATTCACTTTAAATTGTGTCCCACTAGTTATTGCGATTCCCAGTTCTCCTTTTTTTTCCGTTATTTTTTACGTAATTTTCACTGCGAATTTTAAAAATAATTATGGTGCCACTAACAGCCACAAATGCACACAAAAAGTGGGAGCCTGTTCGACAATGAGACAAACTTGTAGATTATCCCAGAATTCAATACCAAATCTGATTTTGTAAATATTCTGCACCATCCCTAATCTGGATGGAGTTGGGAGTCTCCTACAACTTTCGTGTTCTTCTTTAACAGAGGCAATAACATTATTTTCTAGCTTCTTGTCTAATGTGTCTTCTAAGCTTTCCATGACAGTGGGCATATGCAGAGTAATGTGTTGCTTGTATATATTTCTTAGTAGTGCTCAGGTCCTGCTTGTGGGCTTCCTGTAGGCATTTGGCTGGTCACTGTGAGAATATTTTTATTTTCTGTTTAACTGTATTTGTTTTTATGTCATATATGTTTTTGTGATTTTATTATTGCCATATATGTATTTTACCCTATGCTGTTTACCGCCCTGAGAGCTATTTGCTAAGGGCGGTATATAAATGCAACCAAATAAATAAATAAATAAATAAATAGGATGCTGGACTACATGGTCCTTTGGCCTGATTCAGCAGGTTCTTAGGTTCTTAGGTTCTTAGTTCTACTCCAGACCACAGCAAGTTAGCACACTGGCCTAATAAACCCAGGACTGCTCATTTTCATAGCATTAGGCAGTACTGACATCTCATCTCAACTTTTCATCATACCATAAAAATAACTGCCAATCTATGGCTGTGATGAAAAGCATGAAACAAGTTCAGATTGCATCAGAAAATGCATTCTTTTAAAAAAAAAACCACGTTTGCTTCTTGTGAACATCTTTAGGTTAGGAGCCCTGTACAGAAAGAAACCAGGCCCTTAGTCATAGTTATTTTCTCCCCAGACACTTTTTCTCTCCTCACACCTGGACTGCCAGATCAAATTTTGAGAAAGATTACTTCAAAGCTGCAAGTGACTTCTTCTGAACTCTTCTGCGGAGATGTAGTTTTCTGAAATCAAGAGGCATCATTTTACACATCATTGAGATGTGATGTTTTGGTGTAAAGACAATCTTATAGCCATCCAGCAAGCCTACATCCCTCTGTTCAGCTGAGGCCGCTATAATCACAACCAGCCACATTATTCCTATTAGGTACCCTTAATACACTGTGGTTATCTTTTCAGTCTGCAGCCTTTCTGTAGCATTGCTAACTGTCCCTGAACAACCAAACCCCATGGATTTTTGAGCCAGATCTTTCAATATTCCTTTCAATACACAAGTGCAGTTGAAGTACCTTATTCCTCAAAGTCCCTGCTGCACTAAAGGGGCTTCATTCACAAACTGACATTCAACTGAAATACATTTTGAGAACAGCTCTCGGCCTATTCCCATGTTGGGAATAGAAAGTCGCCATGAATAATGCAGCCTGAAGTTGGGTGGTGGCGGTGGCTGTGGTTTCTTTAAATAGCATTTTTGTGTCATCATGAATGGTAGGTCATGGTAGAGCACATGTTTTACACACAAAAGGTCCCACATTCAATATCCTCCACCTCCAGGTAGGGCTGGGAGAGATCCAATCTGAAATCATGGACAGCTGCTGCTAGTCTCTGTAGACAGCAATGAGCTAGATGGACCTGCGATCTGACTCAGTATAAGGCACTTTCCTGAGTCCCTGTTTCAATGTTATAGAATTTCAGGTAGATAATGGTGGCTAGTCAGGAGCCTCTGAATAACAGATAACTAGTAGTTTCACAACTGGCAAGGATTCAGGCAAGGGGAGAAACTGCAGCAGATGGAAGACATCACCCAGAAGAAAAAGATATTTCATCCAGATATTTGCATAGCTGTCAACAACCAGTCGACTCCACTCCACTCCCCCCCCGCCCCATAGCTATGTAGGGGGAAAGCCCGTTTCCCGCACCTTCACCCTCTCTCTTCCCTCTCACTCATACTCGTGCGCCCGTGCGCTATTTACACGGGTCTGAAAAGTCTGGTTCACAGGAGAGAGGCAAAGGTCTGTTCCCGAGGGTTAAATGCTTGAATTGTTGAAAGCCCGCGTGCGTGCGTCCGTCCTTCACACTTAACAGAAGGAAGGTGGCTAAAGAATGTGAAACGTGAGCTGTACAGATCCTTCCCCTCTAACCGCGTCCCTCCCTTCTGCCTTCAATAATACATTTCAACGACAGTCTTGTCTTCAAATCCCTTCCAAAGTGAGACGGCTCAGGTTACACTTGGGGAGAATTTTCTTTTAAGACTCATCGCCACCGACATACCATTATTTTAATTTTTGTTTTATTTCGCACAGTCAAGTGAATTGGGTTTGTTTCTTTTTAACCTACCAAAATTCCGGGGTGGGGAGGGGAATCCATCTCATATGTGTATGCTATATTCTTTCTGTTTGAGCCATCTTACAAAAAGAGAAGTCGTGTTTTTTTTAACTGTTTCCACTTTCTGAGCTTCGCCACTGACCTCCGGAGTTGCTTATTGTTTTACCCCAGGAGAATTCGCTCTGAATTCCCTCTCCCTTCTGCCACACTGCCTTGTACGCGGCATTAAAACCTAAGGAGTTCGGAAAGGGAAGTTTTTATACCACACATCCAAGAGGTTAGGAATATTGCCCGCGCCCCTTCCGCCTGCATTTTTTTTTTGAGCCACAAAAAGGAACGTGGGAAGCGAAGCAATAATGGTAGGAACAGAGCGCCTCCTTTCTCGCCTGTCACGACTGTTTCCCTCTCGTGAGAGCCCTGGCCATATCAACCGTAAGAAAAATGAACAAGCCCCACTCCCGAGCCCCAAGTGATGTAGCCTGAAAACGAATATCTTTAAAGATCAGCCTTCTACGAGGAGATTCTTACCTTGAGATGCTTCCTTATTGTCCCATCTTAGCTCCTTTTGTGTGTGTGTGTGTGTGTGTGTGTGTGTGTGTGTGTGTGTGTGTGTGGTGGGGGGAGGGGGCTGTGTTTTTATATAGATATGATTTTGTTGCACAAAAAAGAAAATGGTTAGAAATCCTGTCAAGTCATGTGATTGATTGACTTATTCCCACCCCTCCTTCTCTCTCCCTCTCTTTCTATCCTCCTCTTCCTCTGCTTTTAGGACAATACTCAGCAGCCCGTACTCAATGTGTCAGGCAAAACTGGCTGATGACAGAGAGGAGGAGCGCGGCTGCCGTTGCCAGGGCTTGGTTCTCTTCGCGGCAGCTGGGGCTGAAAAGGATAGTCTGGAGGTACTGATGGTGTTGATTAAGGTCTGGCATCTCACAGCGATGCCTTAAAGAGTAGGAGGGCAATTCTCCCCGATATGTATTTTTTCCCCTTTGATTTCTCCTCCCTTTCCTTTACCCCCTCCTCTCATTACTTCTCGAGACAAGGGAAGTCTTTGCTGAGAGGACCCTGAACTGAGTCCTAGAAGGCTGCAGAAAAGGCTGGGGCGCTTCTGCCTCAGTGCAACGCGAGTAAAAACTCCTACAGGCTGGTTCTGATTTTTTCTACCTGAACCAGCCCGCCAGTTCAAGACTAAAAATTGTTTCCTATAACGCCAGGTTGGGAATTAGCCTATTACCTTTTCTGCAGATCTTAATTCCCTCTTGACTTCAGAGGTATTTCTGCAGCCTGATTTTTTTCAAAAAGGAGGGATTTAAAACAAAGTTACCTTTAAGTTCAGGGTCATTCCAAATCATATAATGCTGTCAGAGGATCCTGCCTTCTATGAGGTATCTTGCTTATGTATTTGTTTTGGTCCAAAATTATCCAGTATGGAACCCCAGAAATCCTAATTGATTGGAACAGCACTGGACTTGGGCCACTCCAGGTTACAGCATCTACACCACCAAGAAAGAGATCAGGTTCAACAAAGTGCCTTAGCATCATGTTCCATAGCCAACCAAAAGCATATCTTATACCAGAGGTGACTCTCCAGATGTTGCCAGGCTGTAACACCCACAATCTCTAACCATTGAACATGCCAGCTAGGGCTGATGGGAGTTGGGAGTCCAAGAATATCTGGAAGGCCACATGTTTCACTTCTATCTTATACAGGTAACATTCTATTTTCCTTTGATAATAAATATGCTTTCCATTAAAAAGAGAAAAATTGAATAAAGTAATCAACTGAGTTTATATTTGGCCATCTCTGCACCACAAATTAATCTTTGGGATGCTCCCGGTCAACTATCATCATCATTATTACACCCCTAATCAAACATTATCATCATTATTAATACTACTACTAGAGTTACAGTGCCTTGCAAAAGTACTCAGGCCCCTGACCAATGCTCTGATATTACTGAATTACAAATGGTACATTGTAATTTCATTCTGTATGATATTTTATTTTGAAACACTGAAACTCAAAATCAATTATTGTAAGGTGACATTGGTTTTATGTTGGGAAATGTTTGTAAGAAACATAAAAATAGAAACAAGTTGCTTGCATAAATATTCAACTGCTGTTACACAGAAGAAAGGAATTGCCCTATCGAGTACACAGTTACCTTACCATTGGCCTCCGCCTCTGAATCATTAAAGTTGCTGTTACATTGTCAGGATAAAAACTCTACTGTTGAAGGATCATTAGTCAGGCTGTGGATCTGAAGGAAAATTAAGACCAAAGAGCATTCTATAGAAATGAGAGATAATGTAATACAAATGCACAGATTAGGGAAAGGGTACAAAATAATATCCAAGTGTCTGGATATCCCAATGAGCACAGTTGGATCAATAATCAGGAAGTGAAAGCTGCATCACATCACCCAGACACTGCCAAGAAAAGGCCGTCCCTCAAAACTCAGCCCTCGAACAAGAAGAAGTCTTGTAAAAGAATCCACAGAGAGGTCAACACAATCACTTGAAAAGAGCTACAGAGTTCAGTGGCTGGGAGTGGAGTAATGGTGCACCAGTCAACCATATCAGAGCTCTGCATAACACTGGCCTGTATGGGAGGGTGGCAAGAAAGAAGCCATCACTCAAAAAGTACCATCTGAAAGTATGTCTGGAGTTTGCCAGAAAGCATGAGAGTACCCCAGGTGCAATGTGGGAAAAGGTTTTGTAGTCAGCTAAGATAGAGCTTTTTGGCCAAAACTCAAAGCGCTATGTGTGGCGCAAACCTAACACTGCCCATGCCTCCATCCCAATCTATAAAGTCTTGCACAACCTCCGTATAATAAAATATGATACCATTGTTGATGTATATCAAGACCTGAGCCCTGACACATTACAACAACGGAAGCTGCTGAAACCTTACATGGGAGCACTCCAAGAAGCAAAAATATGGTATAGGTGGGGGTTCCCACTCAAGCTAATAGTACTGCACAATGGGAAATATCTTACAGCTAGCACAAAACATCTTTGCAAGATCTCCACTTAAACCTCATACATGAACAACTCAGAGAGGAATGCAATCCTAGCAATGAGGAAGATGGGCAGTGAGAGCATCAAAAAACAAAAGAGACAAGAGGAACATGAAAATTAATCTTACAGGTCTCGGGCCAGAAAGCGATTGCAGCAGATGCTCCACCCCAGATGTAGATGATATTGAGGACTGAACTTTAAAATCTTGATTGCTCTACCCAGATTTAAATCTCCAATTTTATGACAGGACTATATATTAGAATCCTAAATGGCTGTTCAGTCATTATCTAAACCACTCCCTATGGCAGAAGAGGACCTATCACTGTATATAGTCCCTGCTAATTCCCCTGATCACCTACGGTATGAGGTATTTTTCAGCAAAACTTCATGGCACCTCACAATCATGCAGGTGGCACCACTTGTTAGTTTGTTAGTTTTGTTGTTTTACTATTCTGCTTGTTATATGAAGTTGCTCCAGTTACTCAAGAGTACAACTCCTTAGGATTTCACACCAGAACAAACCATGGAACATTCTGCCTACAACCTCAACACTCCCTTCTCAAACACCATGACACAGTCACTAGATAAACTCAGAATACTCTCCTTAAATGTCAGCGGCCTTGGCACAGCCATCAAACGAGCCAGGGTAATGGCAGCACTTAAGTGTGACTCTTCTGATTTCATTTGTTTGCAAGAGACCCATCAAAGCAAAAAACAAAAAGACAAACTCCTTAAAGGAACCTGGATAGGAGAAGTAATTTGTGCCAAAGGAACATCAAAGGCCAGGGGGACAGTGATATTGATGGCAAAAAAATGCCCTCTGATGGTTTCTGTCTCACTCATGGACCTGAATGGACATTACATCATTGTTAATGGCATGTTAGATGGCAAAAACATAACTCTGTGTTCACTCTGTGCACCTAACTCTGGTCAGCTAACATTTCTTCGAGAAACCCTTCACATCATTTCTGATTTCGCCCATGGAGAAATAATTATCAGAGGCGACATTAACTACTGCTTGAACGACCTGTTGGAGTGAAGTGGTCATCAACTCCGCTCATTTATGGATGGTTCCAACATTATGTCCTTACTCACCCAGTGCAATCTGATAGACTTCTAGAGAGCACGTGCCAGAAATAGAGTATACATTCTACTCAAACAGATTTAAGATGTACTCTAGGCTAGATCATTTTTTTATCTCTAGAGGTTTGGGCGGGGGAACTCTTGAAAGCTGACATAGGGGTAAAATCTGTGTGAGATCATGCTCCGGTTTTGATGGAGCTATCTAGGTTATTCCCATGCAGAGGGGCAATCTCCTGGAATTTCAGTTCCAGTTTGCTCTCTCAAGAGCTTACAGTCATTAAACTGAAGAAAGTTTTAACTCAGTATTTCCAGGAGAACATCAATCCAGATGTTGATGTGTGTATCATTTGGGACACTACAAAAGCTGTCACCAGGGGGTACTGTATCAGAGAAGCTAGCTTTCTTAAGCGTGAGCGCCAAAAAATGGTCAATTCCATTTTAGAAGATATTGCAGTGTTAGATCTAGAATTTAAGAGAACAGGAGACAGAATTACTGGCCAAAGTCTCCAAAATAAGCAAAGGGAACTGCAGTCCCTTGAAACTGATAAGGCCTATGTGGCAATGGCATACACCCAAAAGCATTATGAATTTGGCAACAAGGGGTCCAAATCGTTAGCTAATGACCTTAAAAAACAGTGCTCAAGAAACCTAATTTCTGGTGTTAAGGACAGATTGGGGTCTGTAGTTTTTGAGCACAAATGCATAAATGAAGAATTTATGGCTTTTTACTCAAACCTGTACTCATCAGACTCCATAGAATCATAGAATAGTAGAGTTGGAAGGGGCCTATAAGGCCATCGAGTCCAACCCCCTGCTCAATGTAGGAATCCAAATCAAAGCATTCCCGACAGATGGCTGTCCAGCTGCCTCTTGAATGCCTCCAGTGTTGAAGAGCCCACTACCTCTGTAGGTAATTGGTTCCATTGTCATATGGCTCTAACAGTTAGGAAGTTTTTCTTGATGTCCAGTTGAAATCTGGCTTCCCGCAACTTGAGCCCATTATTCCGTGTCCTGCACTCTGGGATGATCGAGAAGAGATCCCGGCCCTCCTCTATGTGACAACCTTTTATGTACTCCTCTGAAGAACAACACATTACTTCTTTCCTTGATTGATTTCTGCCAAAACCCCTCTCTCCTGAGCATCAGGAGTATATAAACCAAACGATATTGGAGAATGTGGTGAGCAAGACTATAAAAATTGTTAAAAATGGCAAGTTGCCAGGGGAGTATGGGTTCACTAGCAATTTTTACAAAGTGTTTACGTCTGAACTCACTGCATGGCTCACTGAGCTTTTTAACACCATCCTGTTGAGAGGTGATATCCCTGATTCATGGAAAAAATAAAAGATTGTGGTACTTTTGAGATAGGGACCCCCAGCAGGTAGGCTCTTATTGCTCTATTGTACTTATTAACCAAGATGCCAAAATACTGTCCTCTGTGATGGTTAAGTGCATGAACAGGTTTATAGGGCATTATATAAGCCCAGACCAAATGTGGTTCACACCCAAATGAAATATTGCTGACCCCATTTGTAGAACCCTGAATGTTTACATATCATACAAATAATAAAAATCAGAAACTCTCAGCAGCTTTAGTCTTGCTGGACACCTTCAAGGCATTCGATAGAGTGGAATGGGGGTTCCTCAAAACTCAATCGCAAGATATGAATTTTGGAAATCAGTTTCTCCATCTAATTAACCAGTTATAAGAGTCATCGACAGTGATTTGTACTAATGGCATGGAATCTTCCCACATAAAATTTTGCAGAGGGACAAAGCAAAGGTGCCCCTTATCTCCTTTGTTATTTGCTCTTGTTATTGAAACCCCTGCTATAGCAATTCAGAAAAACCCAGTGATAGGGGGCATCCAAGCTGGAGGCTCAGAGCACAAAACAAATCTTTTTACGGATGATGTACTCATGATGCTTAGTCATCCCCAGAGGGTGATTCATGCTATTGACACCTTTTAAAAGTTCCAAATTGCAGCCGGGCTAGAAATCAATTGTTCCAAGTAAAAAATGCTCTGCTTCCACATCACCAAGCAAGACAGGGAATGCCTTGCAAATCTCTCAGGCTTTTGCTTATGTCCAGGAGGGTTCTGATATCTGGGGGTCATCATAACAAAGGATCCTGCCCAACTCCTATGCTGCAATCATTGCAGAGTAACTAAGGCCATAATTGAAGACTTGACTAGATGGAAGCACCTGGGAATATCATGGCTGGGCAGGATAGCCACTGTTAAAATGGTTATCCTGGCCAAGCTTCTGTTTCTCTTTCAAGTGCTCCCCATTGCAATCCCCAAGCAATGGTTTCAAAGATGACAAAAATAATTAGGGAAATGTATCACTAATGACAAGTGCAGCAGGATACGTTCCTTGGCAGTTTTTAGACTCAGAAACAAGGGAGGCCTCGGTGTCCCTAACTTAGGGAATTATTATGACTCGTTTCAGCTCAGACAACTGTTCCATATTATCCGTAATACTAAAGATTTAAAGTGGATAGCAATGGAGACAGAAAAATCTTCCCTCACAATTCAGGCATTGCCCTTCTTAACAGTGTTGTGGTTGAAACTCAGACAACCCTTAAAACTATTTCATATCAGCTCAACTCTTTCACCACTTTGTTGGAGAGGCTGTGACACAGTAGGTTCATTCTACCATATGTGTGGGATTGTGCACCAGTCAAAAGATTCTGGCCAATGGTTTTTAGCGCAATCTCTGACATCACTGGTCAGTTAATGATTCCTACACCAGCATTTGCCCTGTTGTTGCTTACTGACCATCTTGATGAGCCGCTAATCCATGAGAACCTAGTGGTTCTGCTCTTGGCAGCCGCTTGCATGGAAATTATTTTTCAGTGGAAAAAAGCCAAGAATCTCACCATGAAATGGTGGTTGGATCAGAGTTTGGGAAAGTTACTTTTTTAAACTACAACTCTCATCAGCCCCAGCCAGCATGGCCACTGGATTGGGCTGATGGGAGTTGCAGTTCAAAAAAGTAACTTTTCCAAGCTCTGGGTTGGATAGAGTATGGGACATAGCTCTCTCCAAAAACTTAATGCACCACAGCCGTGTGATCAGAGACCAATCATGCAGAGATAAATTTGATGACACTTGGTACCCTTTTTTTGGCATATGTCAATAGAACTTTGCCTACTGTCTCCCCACCCACTGCTCATGTCTCTTTGTGGTGCAGTTATGTATTCAAGTCAGAGAACTAGATTTCTGTGACTATGAAGTAATGTGAGACAAAGGAGGCATCATTCATGACTAACTGTAATTGCTCAGGAGAGTAAAATATAAATCTCCTAATATTTTGTAAACCAGGTAATTGTACTCTGTGACCTTGCTTCTGTTTGTTCGTTTTTATTACAAAATTTAATTAAAAAAAATTTTTTTAAAGACACACCATCCCTACAGAGAAGTATGGTGGTTACAGCATCATGCTGTGGGGATGCTTCTCATCAGCAGGGACTGGGCATCTTGTTAAAATTGAAGGAAGAATGGATGGAGCAAAATACAGGAAAACACTGCAAGATAACCTGCTTCAGTCCATAAAAAACTGAAGTTTGGGAGGAAATCCACTTTTTAGCAGGACAATTATCCAAAACACAAGGTCCAAGCAACATTGGAGTGGCTCAAAAACAAAAAGGTGAATGTCCTACAGTGGCCCAGTCAAAGTCCTAATCTCAATTCTATTGAGAATCTGTGGCGCTGTTTGAAAATTGCGGTTCACAAGTGACGTCCAACCAACCTGAACAACCTGGAGCGAAATTGCCAAGAAGAATAGGCCAAAATCCCTCCGACACTGTGTGCAAAGCTGGTACATACCTACCTCAAAAGACTTAAAGCTATTATTGAAACGAAAGGTGGCTCTACCAAATATTAATGTGTGGGGGTTAAATACTTATGCAAGCAACATGTTTAAATTTTTTATCTTTCCGACAAACAATTCCCAAAATAAAACCAATGTCACCATAAAATAATTGATTTTGAGTTTCAGTGTTTCAGAATAAGATATCATACAGAATGAAATTACAATGTACCATTTGTAATTCAGTAATATGAGAGCATTGGTCAGGGGTCTGAGTACTTTTGCAAGGCACTCTTTTTTTATCTTGTCTTTCAGGATACAAAACCAAGGCAGCTTAAAGATGATGATGCATTTTTAAAACCACAATAAGCCATACTAACTTACATAAAGTAGTCATGATCCTTCCCACTGGATGGTAGAATGGTCCTGTGGTATGAAGGAGATTGTTCTGCTGGAGCAGGCTCTAAGGTGATCTTGGGCTGTCCATCCACAGGACAGCTGATGGAAGGCTGGAGGAGAAAGTCCAGCTGGAACAGGCCCTGAGATGGTCTTTGCCTGTGTCCCCCTCTCTCCTGGAATTTTTCCCACATCCATACTACTTGATGTTAGATGAGAACCTAATGACAGTGGGGGCTGATGCCCATTGGGACTGGTAGGGTGGAAGGCAGAGAGACCAGCAATAGGAGAGCTATAGCCAAAGACAGGAGGACCAGGGCCAATGACAGGCGGAACCATCCCCTGACTGGTTGTAAGTAAGAAGTCAGGCAGGCTGGGGGCTGGTTGAGGGCAGACTGAGGTTGGTGGGGCATTTGCTTTAATGAACCAACCTCGACTGCTTAATGAGTATACCTTTTGAAAGCCAGCTATCATGTTTTGTCTTGCCAGGACCAAAGAGGCAAAAACTGGCATAAGTTAAGCACACTACATTATTTTGTTGTAGAACAGCCACACTGTACAGGCAGCTCCTGAGAAGTAAGACACTTTGAAAACGAGCTGTCATATCCAGCAAGGCACACAGTGTTTCAGGTATACAGTTCTGAGGCCAAGCTAGATGCAACACAGGATATCCAGGAGACCCCCATATGGTACCTGCATGTTTCCCCCCATGGGGCAAATAATAGCTTGGGGCAGTAGGATTTAGACAAGGGAAATGGTGGGGGAAGAAAGGGTTAAAATAAGTCACTCTGCCCTAATGCCACTTTCCTGATCACAGTAGCAACCCCTAGCAACTGCTTTGTAGTGAGATTCTTCTGTATTGCATCTAGTAAACTCTTGACATGTAGCTATTTCTTACAGCCAATGAGGTTGGCACATGCACTGTCTTTGGAGTTTGTTGCTTCTGAAGGGGAAACAAACTAATGTAAAGCCTGGTGAAGGGCTTTCCTGAAACAGGACTTTTTTAAAGTCAGTTATCTCCTGTTATGCCTTGGCTGATGAAGCAGATAAAATTTCAGATGTGAGATCCTGACACAACAATATACTTATTTCCCAATCCAGGGCTGGGTTCAGTGTCTAGGGTTATTTTCCTTCTTTTGCATTGTGTTCTGGTTCAAGCCCCTACCCAGAAAAACCTGAAAACCCAGTCTGGATGTCAGGATAGCTGCCCCCCTCCCTCCTCACACCCTAAGATATAGCCTAACAACAGTATTTGTTCAAATTAACAAACAGGAGCAGCAACAACAAAGAACAGCATAGACAAAACCACAAATATCCCCAAGTTCAAATACCTCCTGCTTCCTCCCAAGGTCTAAATATGCCAATGTGGGTTTCCTTGTGGTTAACCTAAGGATGCAATATGGTAGTGGGGGTCCTTGCTTGTTCTGACAAGATGCAAAAAAAAAATGAGAACATTGCAATGCACTCTTCATGCCCAACAGGAATTGCAAAGCACAATCCCAGCTGAAAGGATACTTAAAAGCCTCCCCCTCCTGCTTAAGAAGAGTCTTGGGTTTCATAGCATGTGCAGAAGATCTTGCAGAAAAAATGAACTGAGAGAGTCATTTAGTCACTTGATTCACATGGTTCCAAAGGAGAGTAAGAAATTGGTCTATCTCCTTACTTGGAGTGTAGCTCAAACCAATGGCAAAATAAGCTCCATCTCTGATGTAAGTGGGCAAGGTGATGGATGGATGGATGGTCTGCCTTCAAGTCGATTCCGACTTATGGTGACCCTATGAATAGAGTTTTCATGGTAAGCAGGGGTTTACCATTGCCCTCCTCTGAGGCTGAGAGGCAGCGACTGGCCCAAGATCACCCAGTGAGCTTCATGGCTGTGTGGGGATTCGAAGCCTGGTTTCCCAGGTCATAGTCCAACACCTTAACCCAGCCTTTCCCAACCAGTGTGCCTCCAGCTGTTGTTGGACTACAACTCCCATCAGCCTCAGCCAGCATTGCCAATGGTCAAGAAAGATGGGAATTGTGGTCCAACAATAGTTGGAGGCACACTGGTTGGGAAAGGCTGCCTTAACCACTATACCACAATCAGAAATTACATAGAAAGACAGTTTCACATTCCTAATGGGTTTGAACTTCCATGATAAAAGAGCTAATTAGGTATTGTGGAAAAGGGAATAAACTGGGGAAATGGACTGAAGCTAAAACCAAGGGTATTCAACTACATAGAAGTTATCAGCAGGGATCCAGAGTCCCAGCCACTCTAGATGGTGCTGTTGGCCTATTTTGGAATACAGGAGTTCTCCTACACGAATAGCGCAATACCTCATCATTGGGTGGCTTATATTTTTCTAAAGTTCTACAACTTCTCACAATCCATGAGGCAAGCACAAGCACACACTCTATAATTCTGCTGTCTCCAAAATGGAGAATAAAAATCGCAAGATCTGAGAAAATAGTGTATATTGAAAAATTGCTGTCATATTTTGCTACATCTGGGGCTGACTACTAGTATTTTACATATATGATTTGAAGGTGAAGCAGTTTCTCACAGCTGACTACAAGTCCACTACATCATTTTACTAAACCGGAACTGGAGAATGATCTCTACATAATCATGAGAAGTAGGTCTATGGGTGTCCGCAGGAATTTTTACAGGGGACAGATTTTTCCAGGGGAAGATGACAAAGTAAAACACTGAAAGGGAGGAGCACACAAATTTCTCTCAAATAATGAGAACAGTATCTATACATTTTTTCTCATATTTCAGGTTCTACAATCTTTTTAAAAAATGAAAGCCAGGGATCTGGGGGTTATGGTTTGTTGGGGAGAAACTGGTCCCTTATCCCCCAATGGACACCCATGAGTAGGCAATTGAGGGGCACATCTTTTACTGTGCCATGCTTGGAGTGAAGGCAAATAGTGTCCTTAAGTCTTCATAAGGAGTAATTTCTGAGAATCCTGAGATTGGCATAAGTAAGAGAATCATAATTTTTACCCCTGAAGTTGAAAATGATTTAGCATATAGGCTGGAGATCCTGACAGTAGAGCTTTTTGAAAACTATGTTACTGGTGTGAGATTGTGTACTTCTCTTGTACATGTTTTTAGAAAACAAGTAGGGAAATATAGTTGAAAGCAGAAAGCGACTTTAAAGCTAATAAGCTACTGGGCCAGATTTCAAGTTTTGATTCTGACCTATAAAGCCATAAACAAGTTGGGACCAGATTACTTGAAGGAGTGCCTTCAACTCTATTGCCTTATTTGATCATTATGATCAGCTAGTGAGGCCGTCTTGCTAGTGCTCCAGGTAAACAGGGAGAGGGCTGTTTCTGTAATGGCATCCTTTTTATGGAACCATTTCCCCTATGAGCTCAGAAAGACATCAACTGGGAAAGCGTATCTATGGTCTTAGACCTTTGCTGGTCTTTAACTCCAGCATATTGTCGTGTTTTAAGTCTTCCCTGTCTTCTCAGCTGTATTCTTTTTTTTTAAATCAGTATTGATTTTAATGTGGATGTAGTATTATTTGTGGTATATAGCCTCAAAACTGATGTATAGAAATACTTTATTTACTTAATTAATTAAGTTGTTAAATTTAATTGTTAAATTGTTAGATAAAAATACTAATACTATTAATTTTCTAAAGTAGTGTATAAGAAATGAAATATCTTCCTAATAAATTAGAGATACCTTTAAAGAATGACTTGAGAACCTCCAGAGACAGTCCATAGACACCTTTCTATCTAAATGATAGGTCTACTATGGCTGTGGGAATTTACTCTTGCAAACCACTCCATGCATTACATTATTTGTAGATGAAAATAATCGTACTTTCCCAAAAATTAAACTGGGCAGTTTGACTGCCACAGCATCTGGAAAGGCCCTGTGTATCTTTATTTTCTCTTTGGTAGCTAACAGAATGCAACATCAAAATCTGGTGAGTGGCTGGTGAGTGAGATGCCACAGAAAAAGTAAAGACAAGTAACTTTGGAGCTTGATCCTCAAGGGATATGGAGGAACAACCCCTTTTACTCCAGTAGTTTTGGTGCAGTGGTTTGGGTAAGAAGGTCAGCAGCCTCTTTTGATCTGACTGTTAGGCCAAGCCATTTCTATGCATGCTTCTGAGATAAGGTCTCATTGAGGTCCACCTGGTGCCTTCATTGATATATTTTTGGTGGCAGGTAAAGACTGATATTTTCCCCCAGGCTTTGATAGACTAAGATATTGTCTGTTATTGGTATGCTGCCAAAGCTTCCCGTGGCTGTTACGGGGTTGTTTGTTCTTTATGGTTTGATATATTTGTGTTTTTAACTATGCTGTAAGTTGCTTGGAGACCTTCGGGTAACAAGCAACTAACAAATCTAATAATAATAATAATAATAAATAAATAAAAAATAGACCTGTTCCATTTCCTTCCACCATAAAAGTACATACACATTCCATCTGAGATCTTAATATTAGAATAAAATGATGTACTAAAGATTTTATTCCTGACCTTCAGCCTGTACCCTGCACTTACCTTACGTTGTAATGTGACATTTGGGACAAGGCATAATCACAACTATTATGACAAGCAATAATATTGTAGATAAACAGGCTTGACTGTATTTGCTGTGGACTAAATGTATGCAATTCCATTAGTGGTTTTGGCAGAGGTAAAGACCTACAAGGAAGATAACCAATGAGAATCAAGGGCACCATCTGGTGGCTTAAGGGATAGCCTTTCTAAAATAATCCATTCTCCCCTCCTTTCTGTGAAGGCTGTATTATTGTTGGGTAGGGCAAATAACATATATAAATACACACACCTAGAAGGGGTGCTGAGTGTTATGGCAACAAAACACCCCGCAAGAACAGAGTTTGTAGATGTAATCCATTTATGAAATATACTAATCTAGGCTTGTTTTAAAACCAGTGATGGAGAGGCTACATCTTCCCTTGTTCCTTTGTACTGTATATTTTCTTTGGGTTTCTGGTAAACCTTCCTTCCCCCACCCCACCCACTTTCGTATGGCAGATGTTTCAAATTGCTGTCATATCTTACCAATTTTTCCTCCTATGCTAAAAAGGTGACTCCTAAAACAACAACTGTGGATCTCCTCTGAATCTGTCTAGTTGTAGAGTTCTTATAGGAAGTTGAAATGAATGTTCTCCAGCTGAGGCTAAGGGCTCAATCCAACTTGCATTTACGCTGGGCTGAGGGGAGTTGGATGCGATAGATCTCCAGCTGAGCCAGCTGGGTCCAACCAGCTCAGCTGAGACTGACTCAAGGGGAGCTGGTGTAAGCTAGTGTAAGGCCCGAAAAAGGGGCAGGGTGTGGTGTGTGAGGGGATTTAGGCCAAGGTGATGGGATTTAGGCTACATCCAACTAACGTTGAGTGTAATGAGCCAGCCCAGATTTTGGCTTGAAATTGGCATAAAATGTGCTGAAATCATTTACATTTACTTATATTTGCTTATAATGGCTTAGCTTATAGCTTAGTACCACATACTTGGCATAAAGGAAAAACGTTCTCTTTTGAATATGGGTTTTTTTCAGCACTCCCTTCTGAACAAAGCAATGTTTTCTTATGAGACAGAGTACAAAGAAATAAGGAAGTCTGGGTAGTCAGCCAACACTCCAGATGTTTAAGAGGAAACTCCGTACATGGCATGGCTGACACCTGTAGACAGGGCAAGCAGACATTCTGGGGAGTCTGCACACAGTTAAGAAAACTAGTTGCAGAGAGAAGTTCCACTAGGAGTGTCTGGTTAACAACCTGGAGAGCCTGAAGAGGTTGCATGAAGAAGCACAGCAAGGAGAGCAGCATCAGGCAGTAGCAGATAAGGCCATGGGAACACGCCTTCCCTTTGATAAGAAAGTGTATAAAAGGCCAGGTTTTATAGCATTTATTACCCCTCAGCTGTGCTGGAGTGGGAGGTTGAAGAAAGCAGGAGAACCATCCATCTCTTCCATCCATAACATCTGATAGGTGATGTATTTGGCATGTATTTCCGTGTACTTTGTAACTTTGACTCTGTAATATGACTTAGAGTTTAACTCAGGCCTTCATCTATTGTAACTTGTTTTAACTAAGATGTGCCTTCAAAGTTTTATACTTTGATGTTAGATGGATATCCAGCAACTTCTTTCATGCTGATATGTATTCCTGTTTTTCTGTTTCTGTGATGTTGGCTAAAGCCACCTAGAATGTATTTTATTCATTGTAGTATAAATAGCATATATTATAAAGACTGTTCTGCTGTCTGAAGTCTGACTCCCAAACAGAAAGTTTCTAGTACCTCCCAAGACTCAAGAATTCTTGAGTGGGGACTCCTCTATCCTCCACCTGCCCTGGATGACTGCTGTTGATAGCCTATGAGCTCAGGTGAACTAATGTTCAACATACAAGAACTCTATATAGATACGGAGGAAAGGAGAAAGCAAGAACCCTCAACCCTGTGCATTTACTGGAAAGGGGGCCAGCCTTGCCAGGATCAACAGCACTCCTGTAGGTCCCAATCCAGGCAAAAGTTATGCCAGGAAAAATGTCAGTCTAAGAAAATAATTGCAATAGAAGGAAATGGAGAAGGCTTACTCGCAAGTAGGGGTATTTGGGAGAGCAGGCTTTTACTTTCTTCTCCCTGTGTGCAGCTCCTGGCTGAGCCAGCATTCAGCCCACACAGAAGCTCCTGAATGGCAACTGAATGCAGCGGAATTTTACACCGGCTTCTCTTGCTCCAGCACAACTTATACTGGCTTCCCCTGAGTTGGATTGCTCTGTTAAGTCTGTACCAAGCAGAATCATATTAAACAGTTTTACTTCTGGTGGGTAAAGTTTCCGCCAATTGAATCCAATATTTTTTTCTCACTAGTGGCAGTGGTGCTGATTCATATTCAGAATGTACTCTACTTAAGCTTTACTATATCCCTATTGAGCACTATCAGACAAAGGAAGAATATGGTAAGCTCATATTGATGTCAACTGTAAGTTTAACTTCAATTGATTGATTGGATCATGTATTGCAGAGCTGGTCCTCCAGATGTTGTTGGAACAACTCGCATCAGTCACACCCAATATGGCCAAAGGTCAGGGATGATGGGAAACAGAGTCCAACAACATCTGGAGGGCTAGAGGTTCCTCAGCTCTGATGTTTTCTATCAGCAAATGTCCCATCTTTCAGCCTCACTGTGTAAAACATGATTTTATTACATATTATAACATACATAATCATATTATAATATAAACTTTCTCTGTCCATTTCATGCAGCTGATAAAGTAAGCTTTGCTTTCACAAGGAGAGGTATTAATAAATCTGCTAAAGCACAGGCTTTAATAAATCTGTTAATAGTAGCATGTTACAGGAATCTGAGCTTTTATTTGCAAGAGACTAACAGGGCTGCTTTTTGGAATCTATGGGGTATCTTTTCCAGTCCAAGGGCCACATTCCCTTTTGGACAATCTTATGGGGACCACATGCCAAAGGTGGACAGGGCCAAGGATAAAGCAATGAATGTAAATTCTACATTTGTATAGTAAGCCAGTTTCTACACACATTCACATACACCTCTCTATTCTCCAAGCAAGCAAGCAAGCAAAGAGGTGATTACTAGAGTTTGAAGAAAAAGCACTCAAGGAAGGTACAAAGCAAGGCTGGTGAGAAGTGTGGTCTAGGGTTAGTCAACCCAATTAGAGAGGCCTGGAGGGCCACATTTGGCCCCCAAGCCTGAGGTTCCCCACTCCAATTCTAGATACTTGGTATAGCTCAGTGGTAACAGAGCTTAGCCATTTTGGGGCTGGGCATTGGGATTTGATTTTAAGTAGAATGCCTGGAAAATATTAACATTTAACAACCTATATTTATATGAAGCATTTTACCCTGCTCTTCAGCCAAAATGTCTTGAAGAACAACCAACATAACATCAACAAGTGAGATGGTTCCTCCTCACATCTTATAATTTAAAAAAAGATCTTAAATTAAAACATTTAGCACTGTTTCCAGAATAAATCAAGCCATGTAATTTGCCAGTCCTTCATATGTTAATACATTTGGTTTATGGGCACAAAGTAAATTTCTTTAAAAGTTTTTTTTAATTGAAAACACGTATATGGTTTAAACATAAAAGCCTCTTAGAGCTGCAATATTAGTGTGCCCCTATTCTCCAAAACACAAAGCATGGTCTAAAACTGGAAGAAATATGCAGGCCCAGCCTGAATTTTATCATATTTACACGTCTGAGTATAAAGCAGGATCATCCACACTTTTTTTATTCATGGCTTTCATTCATTACCCAACCAATCACTCTATTCTGCAGAAGAGGTTATCCTGCAGATGCCATCCTATCAGGAAATATATTCTGACTTCCGGGAAGGGTGACTTAGCCTGTGCCTGCTTTTGAGACGGGCTCCTGCCTCAAAAGAAGCTTATTCAGATATATCAGTCAGTTTTTTCTTTTTTTTTTGACTGATTAAACTTCTCCCGGGTAGGGAGAAACGAAGAGATTAACCTCAAAGCCTATTTTTGTTGGGACGACCAGATCTCATTAATTTATGGGACGAGGTCCAGCCGACGAAGGTGGGACGGATTTTCAACAGCAAGCTCTATCTGATAAAGCGAACGTTCACCTTATCTTCTAAGAGAGAACGCACTAACAGGCAAGCACCCTTCTTTCTATATTTTTCTTTTACTTGACTTAAATTGTTGCTGTTTAAAAGAGATTTGCCAGATTGATCAGTTTTTGACATCTCACTGGGGAGCCATAACTTCTCTCTGCTACGCACTAATTAATAGCTTATCTCTGTTTTTGTTGCAAAAAGCTGTCCTGGATTTGCATTCTAAAGATATACACAGAAGAGGGATTTCTATTCCAGATTTTTATTTTGAAAAATATTATACTGTTTTGAGACTACTCTCTTTTTGGTCTATTTTATTTTGACGAATCTGTTTCTTGACGATTGCCATTAATTGTTTCGATCCTGGGAACTGCATTTTGTTTACTTAACTATTGGAGAGATAAGGCTGTCTGCTCTGTTTATACTGTGATGTCACCAAGTTTGGAGTATTAACCCAATTGTTGCTGAAATAAGAAGTGGTTTTCCTATATTTTTCTTTTAAAATGGCAATTAAGAAAGTGGCTGAAAATCTGGAAATAACTATGTTTCAGAAAATAATGGATGAGATTGAGATAATGAAAATTGAATTGAGTAAAATGAAGCAGGAGATTAAAGATATAAGGGTCCCTGTGAGAGAGGTGACCCTGGAAGGGGTCCCTGTGAGAGAGGAGACCCCGGAGATTGGAACAGGGGTCCCTGTGAGAGAGGAGACCCTGGAGACTGGAATAGGGGTCCCTGTGAGAGAGGAGATCCCGGAGATTGGAACCAACGTGGAACAGGAACAAGATTTGGAGTCTATGGACTTTAGAAATAAAATCTATTGTTTGGAACTCAATGTTATCTCTGAAGAAATGAATGAAGATTCTAGAGATAAAGTTATCAATGGCATGGATAATCTTCTGGACTGGAATGATGTGATGGAGCCCAATATAGAGAAAATCTATGGAATTAACTGCAGCCATGTGACAATGGAAAAACTTTTAAGAGATGACCCAGTGTATTTTGAAAAAAAGAACAGAGATATGATTTTACAGCAGTATTTCAGCAACCTATTCAGAATGGATGGCAAGAAAATATTTGGGATAGAGGTAATTCCCATCAGACTCTTACTATATGACTATGGCTTTGACAGCAAGATTATTATGGAATACTGATAATGGAAGATTGGATATTGAAATTACTGGACTTAACAAGACTACTGAAGATGGAAGATGGAAAATGGAACTAATAGAGATAATAGAACAATGGCTACTGAAATTATTGAACCTAACAGATTCTGATGTGATGGATTAATTGAAATGTTTATTTTGACTATGGTTATGACAATAAGATTATCATAATTAGTAATGAGATGGATTAATCGATATGCTTATCTGGAAAAAAAAATTGATAGATATATTTCTTAAAGAATTGAAACCTCTCTTTGACTTTTTGTGGAAAGAATAAAGTAATGTTTATGAGATTTGATGATTAAGTAAGATAACTACTGGAGGAAAGTGATTTTATAATATGACTTAAGAGACAGGATTGTTATATATTATAGACTTATAACTGATTTGATCTTTGACAAATGGGAAGTCAATATTTTACTCTTTATTTTTTATTTTTGTTTTTTCTTTTCTTTTTTTCTTTTTGTTTAACTATTTTTGATTTTGTTTTTTGTCTTTGAATGTTTTATGATTTTGTCTTGTATGTTTTATGAAAATCTGAATAAAAATTATTGAAAAAAAAAAAAAAAAAAAAAAAGGAAATATATTCTGCATGATCTCAGAATCAGGCCTTTAGTGTGGTGGCACTAGGATTGCCAGGCCAGGAGCATTCTAAACCCTGAGATTTCAGGGGCGGGCCCTAGTGATGTCACAGGGTAGGCCCTAGTGATGTCATTGAGCATGATATATTAAGCATCAACCACAGTTCCTTGGAGCATGCCATTCAAAAAAATTTCTGATTAGAAATTAAAATAGAAACTTAGCTAAAAGATGGTGTTCCCAGGTCCAGCTGAAGTGACAGAATCATTCTTTCTCACCTGCTTAGGGAGCCTGGGTAAGGAACACTTAATCTAGCCTACTTACTTCTGACAAGAAGGGTTTAAGTGCCTTCAGCCCAGGCCAGTCACCAGAGGGCCATTGTAGGAAGAAGACAGCCTAGTGTTGTGGAGATGTTACATGGGAACACTTAGGACTAAAGATGGATGCCCCTGAAGGCTGCAGTTCTAAACACACTTACTAAGGGAATAATCCCCATAGGACTTACTTCTGAGTAGATATGATTTGGATCATGCTATTGCTAAAGCTTGACTAGAGATCATCTGCAAAGAAATCCATATTTATATGGATTTATACTTGTTTTTATGGTTATTGGATTTTAAAGGGATTTATTTCTTGCTGTGAGCTGCCTTGGTTTCTAATTGGCAGCCCTACCTTACAGGGATGTTGGAAAGACTCCATACACACACACTGGAAATGTAAAATATGTACACCCTATATCATAGTTTATTGTTAAAACCAGTTGGTCATTGCAGAACTTTTTTAAAAAAAATAATCAGTATTAGTTTCCTACATAATAAAAGCAGCAACATCTAAGTAAGCCCCACCTAACTGCTTTAAAAAATAGGATTGGAGGGAGAAAGATTTACGACACATAGCAATCCTTTGCTATGTTCACACAAAAGTCCCATTGATTTACAGCACGATCCTAACCATGACTACTCAAAAGTAAGCCCTGTTGAATTCGATGGCATTTACTTCTGGTATGTGGGATTAGCATTACAGCTTTACTCCCAGAAAAACATGTATAGAATTAAAGCTTCATATTGGGAAGGTTTTCAAAACACTACCCTCTTCAACAGCCCAGGAAAATTTAAACTTGTTTGACTCTTCATAATTAGAAAAGCGTAACACATTGTAATGGCATTTAGACAGTAATGTAGTGGCAAATTCAGAAGTGCAGGATCCCTTCATGATAGTCACATCCACAACCCTCCCCTCTTTTCCCCATTTTGCTTCTGGGTTGAGAATGAGATCCTTGTTAACGCCTTCTCCCACAACAACAGGCACCCCTAAGAGCCAAGCAGCATGAAAGGGGAGAGTGTTAGCTACTGAAAAGAGTCTTCTCAGTGGCTGACTCCTTTCACTCTGATGGGCTCCAAGCATAGGAAAGGTCAAGCAAGCATTTTAGAAGATTCTTCTTAGTGGCTAACACTCTTTCATGCTAATTGGCTCATAGGATGCTGGAAACATAGGGACCCTGCTGGGACCCTGCTCCCAAAAAAGTAAGGAGTCTAAGACCCCCGGATGACTACACGCCTGCTTTTAGTTCTCCTGCACACAAGACAGAAAGAGATTTTTGCTACTGCTGAAAGCTATAAACTTACTCAGTTTATGAGATTTTCATACAAGCAGGAAAAAAACAACCGTTTTCTGGACACAGTTGCCTGGAGGTCAACAAATCTCTTATCAATCACAAACTTGACTTCACTTATTGGTTACAAACCTGAAAGGGCAGGGTTAGAGCAGCCAGCTACGAGCTCATTTAACAGAAGTTGCAGGGAGTGGCAGCTGACGTTTTGGTATATATCTCTTGAACCAGACCACCTAGAAATTTAATTTTAAAATGAAAGCTGAGAGTCCGTATATTGAGAAAACTTACCCAGAGACCCAGAGAGGACCCCAAAAATCCAGAGTCTCCAGGTGAAGACCTGGGAACTCTAAGCAGCACCTACCCTTTAGAACCCCCTCCCATTGCATATCAGGCAGGCAGCTTTTCTGTTGTTGGTGCCTGCTGAAGATGTTCTGCTTTTAACAAGCCTCCTAAAATCTTTATCCCAGTAGAAATAGAAATCTGTCTTGGATTTGAATTGATTTTATGTATGCGCTGTTGTTGTTTTAAGCGGTTTTTATATTCATAATTGTAAACAAAATTGTTTTACATATTCAGTCAACTGTTTTTATAACTTTTTTATATGTTATATTGTAAATTGCTTTGAGGTGCCTCATGGGAAGTGATTCATACATGAAATAAATTATAATGGTAATTGCTTATATCAAGTTAGTCAGTGGATTTAGTGCAGGGTTGGGGAACCTGCGTCCTTCCAGATGTTACTGGATTATAACTGCCATCATAATCCCTGACATTGAGCATGCTGGCTGGAGATGATAGCAGTTGGAGTCCAACAACATCTGGAGGGGCACAGGTTAGCAACCCCTTGATGTATTGGAATTTTCCTTTCTTTTCTCAGCCAGATAATAAGCTATAGATTACATGGAGGAAGGGAAACAAGGGATGGAAAATGAACACGTTACTTATATATTGTTGAGTCTCATACATTACTCTAATTCACAGATACCCATGTGGTGCCCTTTAACATCCACCAGCATGGCCGAAGGCCAGAGTTTATGGTAGTTGTAGAACAACATCTGAAGGGCACTACATTGGCTACTTCTGCACTGGTGAAATAATGAATAAAAATACAATTACATCCAAAACATCAGGAAATGAATCAGTTCACCAATATGCTTGCAGTCACCATGTACAATAAAACCAGTTAAAATCAAGAATGCTACATTTAACACTCAGTGCAGCTCTGCAGATCTCTTCTTGGATTCATTTGTCACATATTGTTTAGAGGAGCTTAATTCCAAGTATTCTAATGCTTTGCTAGAACTATGGTCAGAAATCATGGTAGAAAATAAAGACATTCCATTTTTGTTCTCCCAAATCTTTCTTCTTGCATCATGCTCACATTCCCATTTTATTGGCCAATTATTTTCAGCAGAAAGCATTCATGTCACAGAGCTGAATTTTCTAGGAACAATAATGGGCTGCTCCAGGTATTGAACTGTACCAAGATCACCTGTACCAACATCAGAAGGTTATTTTGGTTTATAACAACAGTGTGCTTGTGCCATGCTGAAGTGTCTTGGGAATTTAGAATCTTCTTTTGAGCTATGATGGTAGGGCTATGCAGTGCAGTTCTCTGTTCTTAGATGTTCTGATATACATCTGTGATATTATTCTCATACACATCTGTGACTTCTTGTGTTTTCTGCTGAGTCATCTAAAAATTGACAGAGGGGAAAAACTGTTATGAGGTTCATATCCAGATCGCATTGTGATACAGATTTTTCTTTTTAATGGTTCCCGTAACGAAGATCCAAAATCTCTTGTTCTCCATTCTGCCTTGGTGGAGAGGTCACGACTGCCCCTGAATACACAAAGACCAGGATAGGTTCTGTCTGGCAAAGAGATGAAGTCTGGTGGTAATACCATTATAATGTTGTCCAAGTTCCCAAAGGTGTCAAACCATCTACCTGATGGACATGACTGACTTGTGATTAGTGGAATGCTAATCACCTGGGTAAAAACTCTTAAAAGAGGACTATTGATATACAAATTCCCTCAACTGACCATCTACATTGCTATACATGAGGAGACCAGAAGCCTGTTTGTAAGCAGCTATATTAGGATCAATAGTCTTGAACTAAAAGGGTCTTTTTGTTATTTTCTTGAAGCAACATTACTCTCTTCCTTTCTGTTTTTTCTTAATAACTTCATAACATCTGGCTGTTGGAGTCTTGGGTGCCTTTCTGCCAAGGCTTTAAGGATTATTCCAACCTCTCACATGCCTCATCACTTGGTTCATGCTACCTGTGTGTCTGCCTGGGGTTTGACAGAGAAAAGTGAGCTACTTTGTTCTCCAGAGAGGGACAGGTGAGCTGGATGCCATTACTGCTTCCCCTGGTAAGATTTGCCTTGGATCCCGGGAAAGCACTCCCATCCGGGGTTCTAGGGAGTATAAAGGTGTGGTGGCAGCCTACTTGACTGGCAGTCATGGAAGGAAGGGGGTAAAAGGTTCTTTACTCCGCTTCCGTTACAGTTCAGTCTTTGGAATAACTGCACTAGAAAACATCATGGATGCAACCCTAATAGAAAGCAAACCTTTCTTTGTTATGAACATTCCCATTTCATAGGCCTTCAAAAGAGCAGTTCAGCACATTTGGATGCTACCACAACTCCCATTCTAGTTGTTTCCCTCACCACTTTGACTCACTGAAGCTCTCAACAAGTCAAGGGGAGAAATATTGGAGAAGTAGTGAGAACTTAAGAACTATTACTTTACTATTAAGAACTAATACATTAATGATCCTTCCTATTCCCAAGATCAATCAGGCCATCAGTCAAGTGGCTGCTATGCTAGCACCAAGGGTGAAATGCCCCAGAGAGGCATGAAAACCAATTTGATCCACAGGAATGAAAGGTGCACCGCTGTAATTACCCTGCATCACTACAAGGATCTTGTGCTACATGGAATGGGGCCTTCATAAGGTAAACAATGGTGAGACACAGTTCTACATAATTCTGTTAACTGCATCTAACTCAACTGCAGAACAAGCCTAGTATATGAACCACCTGATTTTATTTTTTAAAATCTATTTTATTTAAAATGTTTGTCCTGTAATAGAGTCCTTAGAATGAAGTACAACATTAAAAATAAGCATTTTAGTAAAACTAAGATAGGCTTGGATCCAGACTTGTCTTCAGCAGAACGTCTTCCATGGGTGGTAAGGGGAAGATGTGGTTTTCACCCATTCCTTCTTCCCCATACAGTCCCCTATTCTCTCTGAAAATCTGCTCCAGAGGATTGAGGGACCATCCAGAACAATGGTGAGAAACGGTCCAGGTAGGAGAGGGTCACCAAAATGACCTGCAGCCCGTCCATCTGGAAAGGCATCCAGTTAGTGAAGCAGGATACTGTTCAGAAGTGCCCTTCTGTTTGCTGAGGGATCCAACCCATAAAAATGGGAGAGCAGTTAAAAGCAACCATAAAATATCATTAAAATGTACAAATTGCAAAAGAATTAATATCTCATTGACAATTTAAATGTTTTAACCATTGTCCCCAGAACCTTGTCAAAATAAAGTCTTCTTCACCAATTTTCTAAAACTGAACACAGAACAGGACTGAGAGATCTCTCTGTGGTGGGAGTCACATACGAATCAGTAAAGAGCCATAGCTCAGCAGTAGAGCATGTGTTTTGTACGCAAAAGATCCCAGGCTCAGTCCTCGGCATGTCCAGTTAAAAATGAGGTAGATGCAGGGCCGGTGCTATCATTAGGCCAACTAGGCAGCTGCCTAGGGCGCAGACCTCAGAGGGGCGCAGTACTGACCTTTGAGGGGCACAGTTTTATACAGATTAGTTTTTTTAACCCTTTTAAAAATGCAACTGACAATTTATATTTTTTATTTTAAGATAAATACCACAACAGTGCTATGCAATATAATTAATTATAAAGTCTTATGAAAAATTTCTGTATTCTGTTTTTTATTTATCCTTTTTATACTCGAGTGAGTAACAGCGTGTTTGTGCAATTTTAGGAATACCGACCATTTAGAAAACTATCAGACCTGGAGAGAACTTGAATTGCACTTGTCTAAAGGAAAAACAATTGATGATATTAACCAGCAGAAAATTAGGCAAGAAGAACAATATTGGCAACAAATCTTGGAAAGCTTGATTGCTTTGGTCATAGTTCTTGGCATACAAAACTTGGCATTCTGTCGTACAACTGAAAAGTTGTACAGTGCTAGCAATGGAAATTTTTTGAAGTTTGTAGAATATCTAGCCCTTTTTGATCCTATCATGAATGAACATTTGTGCGGAGTTAAAGATCAAGAAACAGTGGTTCACTACATAGGAAAAGATATTCAAAATGAGCTTATACAGCTTCTAGCAGGTGCTATAAAGCAGAAAATTTTAGCACATGCAAACTCAGCCAAATACTACTCAATTATTCTGGACTGCACACCTGATGTTAGTCATATTGAACAAATGACAATGATTGTATGTTATGTTGATGTAATCAAACCATCAGTTAATGAGATGTCTGAGCCTGAGATATCATAACAGAACATTTCTTGGGATTTGTTCCACTAAAGGAAACTACAGGTGCCTTTATGACAGAAACTCTTCTTGGACAGCTTGAGCAAATGGGATTATCAATTGAGAATTGCATGGCCAAGGTTATGATAATGGGAGTAACATGAAAGGCAAAGAAAATGGTGTACAAAAGAGTGTCCTGGACATAACCCCCCTTGCCTTTTTTGTGCCCTGCAATGCACACTCTTTAAACTTGGTAGTCAATGATGCCACTAAGTGTTGTCTGGAAGCAACTAGTTTCTTCAGTTTGGTTCAACAGATCTATAATTATTTCTCTGCATCAATTCAGTGTTGGCAAATTCTAACTAACCATGTATCAGACTTAGACATAACTGTTAAGCCATTGAGTGAAACAAGATGGGAGAGTCGATGCTTTGAAACCACTGAGTTATCATCTTGGTAGTATATATGATGCTTTAATAGAGATCTTGGTTGACACAAGCCTAAAAGGTTTATCTGGAAATACTTCCCTAATTGAAGCTAAGGCCCTTGCTGATGCAATTTGTAAGTTCAAGTTTGTGGTATCCCTTGTTAAATGGTACAACAACCTTTTTGAAGTCAATCTTACAAGCAAACTACTACAAAATAAGGAAGCTGATTTAAATTCAGCTACAAGCCAATTGTAAGTGACCAAGAATTACCTTGTGGGCTGCAGGTGTGATGAGGGTTTTCAACAAGTTTTTATAGATGCTGCTGAGATTGTAAAGGAGCTAGAAATACTACCAAACTTTGAAACAAAACAGGTTAGAAAAAGGAGAAAGAAACAACAGTTTGAGTATGAGGCCCAAGAAGAGGCACCGCAAGATCCAAAGCAGAAATTCAAAGTAGGTTTCTACTATGCTGTCTTAGACATGGCCATACAATCAGTTGAAGAGAGATTCCAACAACTACAACAATATAATTCCCTATTTGGCTTCCTGTATGATATATATAGTATCAACAAAAAATCTACTGAAGATGTGCAAGAATTTGGAAAAATAATAGATGCACAATGGAAACAAAGATATTGATGCTGAAGATCTGTTGCTGTAGCTCGAAGACTTCCAAAGTCTATGCCACCACAAGGAGTACTTCTCTTCATACTACAACAAAAACTCCTGGATAATGAGCCTAATGTTTCTGTTGCTCTAAGGATCCTTCTCACACTTCTAATGCCAGTGGCAAGTGGTGAACGCAGTTTCTCAAAGCTCAAACTTATAAAAACTTACATATGCTCAACAATGTTGCAAAAGAGACTAATTGGCTTGGCAACTATATCAATTGAACATGCCCAAGCATCAGCACTTGACCTGAAGGAATTGGTGACAAAATTTGCAAAGGAAAAGGCACGCAAAGTGATATTTTGATGTGCCTGAAATTGAAACTTAAGAGACGTAAATTTTAACATCACAATTCACAAGATTATTCAAAATGATTTGTGTGCTAAAACATTTTCTTTTGTATTTGAGAAAGATAATCAAAGATTGTTGTATTACTTATTCTTGCAATTTAAAATAAATTTAGCAGGTTCTTGTGCTTTTCATTTTTTCTACATCTGTTTTTGAAAATTGAAGTTAGCCATTTTTGGGGGGGGGGTGCAGGTAGTTAGCCTTGCCTAGGGCACAAAATAGCCTGGCACCGGCACAGGGTAGGTGATGAAAAAGATCTCTGTCAGAGAACCTGAGGAGCCGCTGCTAATCAGAGTAGATTTTACTGGGCTAGATGGGCAAATAGTCTGACTTGGTATAAGGAAGCTTCCTATGTTCTTTTGACTAGAAGAAGGGTGCGACCACTGAAAAGGCTCCACTCCTATTTTCCAGCCTGAAATCAAATAGCAATGGAACAGAGCTTCACACATGCAAGAGGCTCGTGATTGCTATGGAGGGCATTCTGTTCCATCAGGCTTATGCAGGCAGTTAAGAAGATTCTTTTTGCAATAGCTGACATCTGCTTTTACTCTACTTTTAATGGTTTTTACTGTACAGGCTTTTTTAAACTTGTTGTAAGCTGTTTTGATGTTTTTAAATGAAATAGCAGCATACAAATATATTTATAAATAAATAAAGGCCTGGATCACACCCAAGAAGGGGGTCTTCACATGGATGTTCAAACCCCCCTAACATTACCAGTTTGGGAAATCTTCACAAGTTATAGCCATCTTTAAAAACTCAGCCCATGTGTATGTTAGGCAGTAGAGTGGCTGCCTACTCTGTCCTAGGTTCCCAACATTAGATATTTACTCCTACTGGGAGAAAGGGTGGGAAATAAACAAACAAACAAATAAATAAATAAAACATGTACAATCAAAACAAGCCATGTTCTGCACCGGAACTCTCTTCCAGATCATAGCAATACTGCCTCCTAGCTTCTAATTTGTGGCTAATGTTGAATCAAATACCCAACTGAGGTCATCTAACCCAATAACGACCCCAGCTTCTTGATCATATACATTAGGCTAAAATCCTGTTTCATTATTAAATCATGGACATTGGTGTAGTATGGGATTTACACCTTTTCCATCAACATAGTGGCCATTCTGTCCCATCCTGAAAATGTATTCTATGATATACCTAGTCATAGAATGGGGCTTCAAAAATTTAGATCATTACAACCATTTAAAAACTCCTTGTGGTTAAGTTGTTGTTGATGTTACAAATGGAGCAACTAGGGCATTTTTCTATGCCAGTGGTTCCCAACCTGGAGGCCGTTACCCCCAGGGGGCCACAAAGTAATCCAGAGAGGTGGCAAACGGTAAAGAAATTAATTATTTATTCATTTTTAAAAAATTCTCTGGACATTGTCTGCTCCCCTCTGCAGATGACACTCCCCCTTGCTTCAAACAAGAGGGGAGGACTTTGGCTGAAGTGCCAGAGCATCTTCAGGTTTGCCAAAGGCAGGCATCTGCCTACAAAACATGTGGCAGATGCCAAAGGAGGCTAAGGGTGGAGCTACCAGGAAGAATTGTTACCACTGACTCCCGTCTCCTTGCACTGCCGCTGCTGACAACACCCTTATTCAGAATGAGACTCGTGAAGCAAAAAGAAGCAAGGCTGCAAGGAAAGGCTGCTTTCCCCCTTCCTTCCTGGCAACCAGCCTGCCTCCATTTCTTGACTCCTGATTCACTGCAATCTCCTTTTAAAACTTATTCTTATTTGCGAGGCTGCCCAGATCCTGCCTTTGGCCCAGACGGAGCCAAAGAGCCATGAGGAAGCTCAGGACTTGCTCGCCCCCCATTTCTGAGGCTAAGTGTGTGTGCCAGCGCCCCCCCTTTCTTCCACCTACACTCAACCCCCCAAATCACTTTCTCCAAGATGCTGCAGGAGTTCAGGGCATCCCCCCTCCCCCCTGCCTAGGTGCATGCACGCTGCAGATGCTTGCAGGAGAAGCAGTTGTGGTTGTGTGTGTGGATGCACTGATCTGTCTTCTGCTCCACTCTCATTCCCCAAGTGCACGCTCACCAAGTCATCACTTCTGTTGATAATCCCAAGGCCTAAAAGCACCAACCCCCCTCCTCAACCTATCCACCCTTTTGTCTTCACAATCTAGCATCCCCACCACTACCACATTACTGCTTCTTTTTATTTTTATTATTATTATTAAGCTCAGCAGGTTGGCTGAGGCTGGGGTCCACATTCTGCAGCTGAAATGTATTTATTTATTTAATTATTATTGCATTTATATCCCACCTTTCCTCCAGGTTGCTCAAGGTGGTGCACATGATTTCCACCCCCCTCCATGTTATCCTTACACCAACCCTGTGAGATAGGCTAGGCTGATCCAAGGTCCAAGGTCTGGTTCGAGGTCACCCAGTCCAGGCTGATCTGATCCAAGGTCACCCAGTGGGCTTCATGGCTGGGTGGGGATTTGAACTGATCTTAGTCAGTGGTTTTGGGAGATGGGACTGTGCATCTTCAGACTGGGGGGTGGGGGAAGGGGGTTACCAATTTGATTGGACCTTTGCATTAAGAAAAGAAAGCAACACCTCCCTGTCTGCACGGAGCATTTTATGGAAAAGGATATTTGGATATATGATTTTGCCATGCACCATTTTTTTCAATTAATAGATATTAATACAATTACAATTAGCGGGGGGGGGTCACAATTTTTTTTGAGCTTATAAAGGGGGGCCTGTACTCATAAAGGTTGGGAACCACTGCTCTATGCTTCATAAGAACAAAAAAAAGGACCTGCTGGATCTGGCCAATGACTGATCCTGTCCAGCATCCTGTTCTCACAGTGGCCAACCAGTTGCCCATGGGAAGCCCACAAGTGGGACCTGAGTGCAAGAGCACTCTCTTTTCCTGCAATCTTCAGCAGCTGGTATTTGGAAGCATACTGCCTCTGTCTATCGAGGAAGAGCATAGCCATAATGGCTGGAAGTCACTGACAGCCTTATCCTACATGAATTTTTCTAATCCTCTTTTAAAGCTATCCAAGTTGGTGGTCATCGTACTATCTCTTGTCAGAGCGAATTCCACAGCTTAAGTATGTGCTATGTGAAGAAGTCCTTTCTTTTGTCTGTCCTGAATCTTACAACATTCAGTTTCATTGGATGTCCACAAGTTCTTGCGTTATGAGAGAGGGAGAAAAACTTTTCTCTATAGAGAAAATCAACAATAATTGAGTGTCATGAGGACAATGAAGCTAAGTAATGGAGGTTCTGTATTTACCATAGATTAAATATTTATTTATTTCTTTAAAATATTTCTTTACTGTCCTTAATTAAAAAAAATGTTGAGGGACTCATTTGCCAAATTCTTCAGTTTGGCTCCATATGTTTACCTTAACACTGGCAAGTGGCATATCAGATATTACTTTTTTCTTGTAGGAATCACTTGTGGTTTTGCATATATATCACATACACACTTGCAACATAATAACTAGCAACACATGGTCTCACTTGCACTCTGATATGTGTACTATGAAACACATTTTAGCACATGGATAAAATCCACACATTTCTAATTCATACATTATATTTTTGTGGGTATGCTGAGCTGCAGTTGATTCCACATATGCTATTTCCAGAGAACAACCAACATCCAAATTGGCCCCAAGAGCAACATAGACATAACCTGGAAATTAAGCAGCTGGCATTCCAATTGGTCTTGTCTAAAGAGAGATGCTCTGGCAACTTTTATATATTTTCAGAGCCAAGCATTGAAACAAGACACTAGATAAATGACAGTGAGTTAGAAGAATTAGCTCATAATGAAATAAGCTTCATTTTGGAAGAGAAGAAATACGAAGATTCTTACCATGTATGTGTTCTAATGTATAGAAAGCACACTGCTACTTTAAAGTATAAGGATCTAAATTATATCATTGTTTAATGCACTGAACACTCAATTTACCTGATGAAGAGTTCTATAAAACCAAAAAGAATGCAAAACCTTTAAATTATTGGTTGATATAGAAGGATTTGTCACCATGTCCTCCTTCCACGTTTCTGGCAAGCCCTGTAGCTTATATGACAGTATGCAGGATATCTCAGAATCTCTTCATAGTGCAGGGTCCTAACTGACCAATTTTACTTTAAATTGAATTAATTTTACTGCATCATCTGAGCAGCCATAAAAGCAATGTGCATGTGCAAAGGAAGCCCACCCCTTTTCATTGCCCCTCTTCTTTCTCATTTCAAAGGTATCAGTAGTGGTTGGTTAACTAAATGTTTTGCAGCCTTGATGAAGTGCATTTTCCAACGCTTACTCACCCCCTCCCTATTTCAGTGGGTTCTGTTTTGGCAAAGTATGCACCAATTATTGGACACTGTGATCTCTGACACTCCATTTTTCATTGATATTTTATTTACTGCACATGTGTGAGAGAAATAATGTGGGCGAGCTCCAGTTCTGGTACTGAAAACAATTTCCTGAACATATCCTCAGAGGCATTTTGTTCCTCAATTCTATATCCACCTTCCTTAGCCACTACTTTGCACCTTTTGGTAAACCTCAGACTTCTAGTGAAAAACAAAGCAGATCCCACAAACCTAAATTCTGCCCACTCCTGGGTACAGGATCATCCAGTTACTAACTTGCCCTCAGTCTGGCGGTGGCATTACTTTCTACATTCAGTTCAAGATTAAACATCTGCCCACATTCTGTGTATACTCCAAAGTGTCTGGAGAGCAGAGAGAACAGGACTTTTGAAGGAGATGTATCAGGTTGGCCTTGACATAAGCTATTTTAATTAGACTGAAAGTTGTCTCCTGGTTGTCCTGCTGAGAAAAGTCTATTGCCCAACCCTTTCAGAAAAACTGGATCACCAGTGTCCACCTGACAAGCTGACCCTGGAAAAACAGAGGTGAGAAGCAGCTCCTGATTTGTAGACTTTATTCTTCACCAATCCCAAATAACTGCTTTTGCCTTAACAGTGGTTACACATGACCCAGATACAATGTATTATTAGACGTGGCTTCCCTTAATCTTGGGCTTCTATAAATTATCTGTGCTGTGTTCAGAATGCCAAAAGCAAACATAACACACACCCTGTCAGTTGAGGATGCAGCCAGAAGTTACCACTGATGATGACAAGTAATTTGGCTGAGTTGGGTGAACTGGGATCTGCAGAATGTTTGTTCTTACTGGCATTCCCATCTCACAGATGGTTTTTATAACAGCAGCCAATCCAAGAAGGAACCCCAGCAGAGCAGTGACAAAAGTATCAGACTCACCATAATTGCAGGCATCTTTTTGTGTGACAGGCTACCTGCACTTTTATTAATGGCAAAATAGATGCCAGATTCACGAGGTCCTAATTCCTGAAAAGGGAGAAATAAGGGGAAGGACACATGTTTTACCATAATATATTATACATGCAAATTCAATTATCATTCCTACCTGTGTTTTTATTTTTAAATGTTGGAATCCCAGTAATAGACTATGCTCTCTCACATACATATACACATAGCTTAGCTTCTCCATGCCCACTTAAAAACACCAGAAATCCTACCTAAAAGTTTGTTTATCCAAATAAGAAAATATTGGGAAATTATACGAAGGTCCAAAAAGCCAACTAGAAGTACCATTACCAGGGCCAGCCCCAGGCATTACTGTGCCCTTGGGCACCAGCCTGCCTGGGCACGCGGCTCCTGCCTGTTCCACCTACCTTTCTCCAGTCTCCTACTGCTGTGAGTGCAGGGCTGCCATCAATCAAGATGGTGGCATAGGCTTCTCTAAGGGGCTGATGCCCCCCCGCCATCTTGGTGGATGGCACGCATGTGCAGTATGCTACGTATGTGCGCACATGCCTGCCATCAACCAAGATGGCAGTAGGGACATCAGCCCCTTAAAAAAGACTCCGCCACCATGCGGCACTGCGCATGCAGCAGCAGAAGACAGGAGAAAGGGGTAGATGGAATGAGCGGATGGGCGGATGGCCTAGAAGCGCCCTTCCTGAGATCCACAGCAGGGACTCTGCTACAGATCACGGCAGGGAAGCACTACTTTCCCACCAGTACGAGGGGCCCTTCAGGGGCCCCTCTGGGCTTCAGGAGCCCACGGCCAGGGCCCGACCTGGCAGCCCTTTGGCACCGGCCCTGACCATTACCATTCAACAAGGAGAAGCAATCAGACTAACAGCACAATCCTATGTATGACTGAATTGTACTGTTTTCAGTGAGGCTTACTCCTAGGTAAATGTGCACACAGGATTTCATTTTAAATTATGTACATTCCCCAAGGTTCCCAAGAGAAGATATGGGAAACTGCAGTGGAATAATCTTGATTACAATTATTCTGAATTATTGACTTATTTGGGTGCCAAGAAAACATTGTTGAAGTCCTACTTCATGACTCAGTACTAGAAACCAAGGCCTCAGACCTTTTTAATATATTACATGCCTGGAATTAAAGGGCTTATCCACATGGGAGCATTACTTCATACTGAAGATGCTGTTTTACTTCTGTTTTCTGTTTACACCATCCACAATAAGGGCTCAATGCCAGCTGCAAACACAGTGTTTTCTATTCATACTGAGGGGAAGCATCAATCATGCAGTTTCCTAATGACCACGCCCTCTAATTTAACATTTCCACTTCCTCTGGTTACCTTGCAACTGAGCATGCTCAGTTTGTTCTACCAGTAAGTCATTGAAAAAAAAACACAACCCGGAACTATGATTATTTGTATTTTCACTGGTACAATACAGCTGAAATACAAATCTTTGTTTGAGCAGTGTTTTGCGCACAAGTTAGGGAGAAAAGAAAAATAAGGCACCATTTTCAGCAACATAAAAAAGGCTTGCAGAATGGGGGAGAGCAACCAGAAGTTGTTTGTCAGCCCACAGGAAATGAAATGAAAGAAGGGAAGAGGAGGGAGTGGGCGTGGAGAGGGGAACGATTGACCCACCCACCTAAAAGTATCAGAGCAAAGTGTCTGCAAGCATTAGAGATACGGAGTGAAGATGTTTTCTCCTTCCTAGAATCATAGAATCACAGAATAGTAGAGTTGGAAGGGGCCTCTAAGGCCATCAAGTCCAACCCCCTGCTCAAGGTAGGAATCCAAATCAAAGCATTCCCGACAGATGGCTGTCCAGCTGCCTCTTGAATGCCTGCAGCGTCAGAGAGCCCACTACCTCTCTAGGTAATTGGTTCCATTGTCACACTGCTCTAACAGGAAGTTTTTCCTGATGGTCAATTGAAATCTGGCTTCCTGCAACTTGAGCCCGTTATTCCATGTCCTGCACTCTGGGATGATTGAGAAGAGATGCTAGCCCTTCTCTGTGTGACAACCTTTCAAGTACTTGAAGAGTGCTATCATAGTTCCCTTCAGTCCTCCCTTGTCAAGGCTAAACATGCCCAGTTCTTTCAGTCTGTCCTCATAGGGCTTGGTTTCTAGTCCCCTGATCATCCTTGTTGCCCTCCTCTGAAACTGTTCCAGTTTGTCTGCATCCTTCTTGAAGTGCGGAGACCAGAACTGGATGCAGTACTCAAGATGAGGCCTAACCAGTGCTGAATAGAGGGGAACTAATACTTCACACAATTTGGAAACTATACTTCTGTTAATGCAGCCTAATATAGCGTTTGCCTTTTTTGCAGCCACATCACACTGTTGACTCATATTCAGCTTGTGATCGACAATTCCAAGATCCTGCTCACATGTCATATGGCTGAGCCAAGTATCCCCCAATCTTATAACTGTGCATTTGGTCTCTTTTTCCTAAGTGTAGAACTTTGCATTTATCCATGTTGAATTTCATTCTGTTGTTTTCAGCCCAATGCTCCAGCCTATCAAGGTCCCTTTGAATTTTCTTTCTGTCTTCCACGGTATTAGCTATGTCCTGCAATTTTGTATCATCTGCAAATTTGATAAACATGTTCTCTACCTCCTCATCCAAGTCGTTAATAAAAATGTTGAAGAGCACGGGGCCCAGGACCGAGCCCTGTGGTACCCCACTCGTTACTTCCACCCAGTTTGAGAAGAAACCATTGATAAGCACTCTTTGAGTATGATTCTGGAGCCAGCTGTGGATCCACCTGATAGTTGTTCCATCCAGCCCACATTTAGCTAGCTTGCTAATCAGAATATCATGGGGCACTTTGTCAAAAGCTTTGCTGAAGTCGAGATATATTATGTCGACAGCATTCCCACAGTCTACAAGGGAGGTTACCCGATCAAAAAATGAGATAAGATTAGTTTGGCAGGATTTGTTCTTCATAAAGAAGACCACTCCTGAAGAAACCCTCCCTGGACCCAGAAAATCTTAATAACTATAGGCTGGTAGCAAATGTTCCATTCCTGGGCAAGGTCCTGGAATGTGTGGTTGCAGGCCAGCTCCAGACACTTTTGGATGAGACCAATTATCTGGATCCATTTCAGTCAGGTTTCAGGCCTGGTTTTGGCACAGAAACAGCTTTGGTTGCCCTGTATGATGACCTTTGTCGGGAGAGAGACAGGGGGAGTGTGACTCTGTTGATTCTCCTTGATCTCTCAGCGGCTTTCGATACCATCGACCATGGTATCCTTCTGGGGAGACTGGCTGAGTTGGGAGTGGGAGGTACTGCATTGCAGTGTTTCTGCTCCTACTTGGCAGGTCACCTCCAGAAGGTGGTGCTTGGGGAGCATTGCTCGGCACCCTGGACTCCCCAGTATGGGGTTCCGCAGGGGTCAGTTCTGTCCCCCATGCTGTTCAACATCTACATGAAACCATTGGGTGTGGTCATCCGGAGCTTTGGAGTGTGTTGCCATCAGTATGCTGATGACACGCAGCTCTATTTCTCCTTTTCATCTTCTTCAGGTGAGGCTGTCAATGTGCTGAACCGGTGCCTGGCTGCGACAATGGACTGGATGAGGGCTAATAAACTGAAGCTCAATCCAGACCAGACTGAGATGCTGCTAGTGGGTGGTTCTTCTGACCGTTTGGTGGATGTCCAACCTGTCCTGGATGGGGTTGCACTCCCCCTGAAGGAGCAGGTTCGTAGCTTGGGAGTTCTCCTAGAATCATCTCTGTCACTTGAGGCTCAGGTAGCCTTGGTGGCACGGAGTGCCTTCTACCAACTTCGGTTGGTGGCCCAACTACATCCCTATCTGGACAGGGATAACCTGGCTTCAGTTGTCCATGCTCTGGTAACCTCTAAATTAGATTACTGCAATGCACTCTACGTGGGGCTGCCTTTGAAGACGGTTCAGAAACTGCAGCTTGTGCAAAATGCAGTGGCCAGATTGGTAACAGGGACCAGACGGTCCAAACATATAAAACCGATTCTGGCCCGCTTGCACTGGCTGCCTTTATGTTTCCGAGCTCGATTCACGGTGCTGGTTTTGACCTATAAAGCCTTACACGGCTTGGGACCACAATACCTGATGGAACGTCTCTCCAAATACGAACCCACCCGTACACTACGTTCAAGATCAAAGGCCCTCCTCCGGGTGCCTACTCCAAGGGAAGCTCGGAGAATGGCAACAAGGGACAGGGCCTTCTCAGGGGTGGCCCCCAAATTATGGGGATGGAATGATTCTTTTGACGAGGTGCGCCTGCGCCAACACTGTTATCTTTTCGGCACCAGGTCAAGACTTTCCTCTTCTCCCAGGCCTTTTAGCATGTGTTTTATATTGTTTTAAATTTTTAAATTGTGTTTTAAATTTTTTTTAAAAAAGATGTATTTTAAATTGTATTTGTTTTTAGTTACTGTAAACCGCCCAGAATGCTTCGGCTATGGGGCGGTATACAAGTATAATAAATAAATACATAAATAAATAAATCCATGTTGGCTCCTAGTAATCACTGCATTGTTTTCAAGGTGCTTACAGATTGACTGCTTTATAATCTGCTCCAGAATTTTTCCAGGGATTGATGTTAGGCTGACTGGTCTGTAGTTCCCTGGTTCCTCCTTTTTGCCCTTTTTGAAGATAGGGACATTAGCTCTCCTCCATTTCTCCAGCACTTCACCAGTCCTCCATGCTTTCGCAAAGATAATAGAGAGCGGTTCTGAGAGTTCTTCAGCCAGTTCCTTCAATACTCTAGGATGCAGTTTATCGGGCCCTGCCAATTTGAACTCATTCAAAGTGATTAGGTATTCCTTGACTGTTTTTCTGTCAAGCTCAAGCTCCAATCCTGCCCCTTCTACTTCATGTTTCCCGGGAGGGTCATAGACCCTTTTTTGGGAGAAGACTGAGCCAAAGTAGGAATTGAGCACTTGTTCATATTATCAGAGGATTGGGTTAGTACGGATTTACAGGGGGAAAGCTTCTGTTTGCCGGTAACATCATGTGAACCATGCGAATTAAAAGGGGATGTGAGTAGCACCAAACACACACAAAACCACTGTGTAGAAGAGCCCAAAGTTTGAGGGGAAAGGAAAGCAATCTGTCTCCTTCTGAATGCACAAAGTGTATTCCCTTGCCTGATATGACTTGGGTCTTTTCTGCACAGGGTTTAGATTAAATTGAGATTTATTTTATTTTATTTTAACCTTGAGGTGCCACCTTCCTCAGCAGGAGGAAATTATTCCTGGCTCATTCCTGGCCAAACAGATAAGAGTGTTAGACTGGGGTTGAAAACACTCCCTGTTTAGCCAGAGACCTCATGTATCTCTTAAGCTGCTCCCCCTGCCTCACAGGGTGGTAATGAGGAAGTGTGAGATAAGAATTGTAAACATATTTTGGAATAAGATATGGACTGTAAACACATTTTGTACAGGCATTCTATGTAAATGGTTCATTTAAATATATTTAAAATTGCCCATTCTCTGACACTGAGATGGAGCTAAGTAACAACACAGACCAGCGCATGTTTACATGGTGTCCAGGGGGGCTTACTCCCTAGTAAGTGGGTTTAAAATTGCATCTTAGGTGGCTAAGATGTAAGGAGATTGAGTGATTTTTGTCCTCCAGTTTTTATTTTTTGGAGAATACAGCAGAAAACTCCACACTACAGAAAAGTCCCTACAATTATGAAATAACCATGCTCAGGCTCCTCCTGTTTATCACTAAGGAAGGCTGAAGATGAAGAGAGGGGCTGAGCTGTTCTTTACAACCCCAGGCAGCAAAAAAGATAGCAAAAAAGTAGTGCATATTCATAACCTTTTCCAAACAGAGCAGCTTGTTCCAATGCTAGAGCTGCTCTTTCTCCTCAGGATGCACAGAACTGAGAAACTAAGTCTGCAATTAAGCACATGCAAAGAAATAAACATCTTGCCAATATTTTTTTGTCAGATTTATTGTTGTTAAAACTCTATCTAAAAAAGGGACCAAAAATAGCACCCAGTAGGACTTTTTCCTTTGTGTTTTATGGTAACGGCAGGTTGCCATGGTCATGGTGGCAGTTCCCCTAGCAACAGGAAGGTGGGAGGAGCCTCAGCAGGCAGGAAGACAGGTGGCATTAACAGAAAAATTGGAAGTGTGCAAGGCTGAATGGCCCAGTGAAACAGCAAGAAGAAAAGAGCAAATGGTCAAAGTCTCAATTTCCCAGAATTCACTTTAAAATAAGTGAGTGCAGCATGTCCAAGAATCACCCTCCTACTGTGATTACAATGGAAAAGGGCAAGAAAGGAGGGCCATATATGACAAGACCAAAAAAGAACAATCAGCTGGGCTTAGGCTTTGGGCCAGGTTAATGATTAGATAGGTTATAGACACACCAGCACCCCAGGCCCACAGAGGTTGGAATTAACTAAATTCCAGATCATCTCACCACTGAGCAATATGATTGGGCGCTGAAACAGGAGTAGGGAAGGAGATGAACAGATAAACAGTGGTGTGAATCCCTGGAGGAGAAAGAGGTACAGAGGATCAGCCCAAGACCTTTTAGTACCTTAAAGAGGATACCCAGATTTCCTCCCCACCCACCGACCCAGTAAAGAAATAACAAAATCAGTATTATTTCCTAAATAAAGAAATATTATTTCCTAAATAAACTAAATGGCATTTCCTATATGTTTAATGCAAGGATGCAGAACATGCTGCCCTTCAGATGTTGCTAGACTTCAGCTTCCATCAGCCCCAAGCAGGATGTCCAAATGATCAGAAATGATGAGCACTATAGTCCAAAACACCTGGAGGGCACTAGGTTGGTCAAGGCTTGTCAATTCTGAGGTGGTAACCCTATTTTTGTGCGGCTATGCCTCTTCAGACTGGAGACTGAATATTATTCTATTTAAAACACATAAAACCCTCCACTTGGAAAGCGATATGCTGGAGAGAAAAGTGTTCTAGCCCAGCATTCTTCCAGCCATCTTGTTTTCTACGTGTAGCACATTTTGTTCATATGAAGGAGAGCTCCATTGTGTGAGTGTCCACCTTCAGTATGAAACGATGCAGCTCTGACACATATGACCACATCAATGAGAACTTGTCTAGGCCAGAGTTGGGAACCTACCAGCTGACATACTGCTGCTCTGTATGGTGAACCATGGGGGCTACAGGTGGAGTGTTCCCTGGGCACTAACAGGTGCCTGGATGCTGGAGTTACTTCACCCAACCAGGCTGGCCACTGGTTTCCCCTGACAAGGAAGGGCTGACCAAGCTTCCTGTTCTAGCTGGGATTTTGCCTGGAGTACAATAGTATTCACTCCTGGCTTTTGCTTGACGGATGCCTATACCCCAGCTCTAATAAAACTAGATCAAAGTTTCTTCCCCTATTCTTTGATTCTCAATTGTTATTTTTAAGCATGATTTATTAGGATGATTATTTTATTTATTACATATATATCCTGCCCTTCCTCCCAGACGGAGCCCAGGGCAGCAAACAAAAACACTAAAATCACTTTAAAACATCTTAAAAACATATATATATGAATGTAATTGTGATTAACCAAACAGAGGTTTTTATTATATTAACAAAATGTTTCAGCTTCCGCCTTCATCAGCTGCCAACATCATATATATATGTGTGTATATATGTATGTATCCCTATATTAAGACACAGTATTAATAGAAAATACCATGCTACTGGAAAGCAGTTCATTTAACTTCAACTTCTTCCCTTAGTGATTATTCCAAGTTTGTCCCATCCTCTCCTTTACTGCTGAAGTCAGTCTGGAAGTCAACCTGTTTCCTTCTTCTTACATAACTTTTAAACCCAAGAAACAGGATGCTGCGAGCCATTCCCAGATCATCATCTGACATACAAAACTTCTTATCTGCGTGAATATTTTAACAAACTAATCATTAATTGGAGTTATGACCTTTCACGTTCTGAAAAGTATTCAGCAGTTCATAGATCTGCTAGAGCTAATTCATTCAGACAATGTGAACAATTTTATCTCTATGAACTGGCAAAGTAGCTGTTGAATATGAAAAACTTCAGTAGTTGCTAGATCTGAGTAAAGAATGTGGTCTCCCCAAAGAATGTTTCTGCTGCAAATCTGCTGAACCACTTATCTCTGCTATCAGTTTAATGATCTACCTCCAAGATTTCCTGGATCCTTTTAGTGTCCCTAAAGGTAAAGGTGTCCCTGCACTTATAGTGCGAGTCGTTTCCGACTCTTAGGGTGACGTCTTGCAACGTTTACTAGGCAGACCATATATATGGGGTGGGATTGCCAGTTCCTTTCCCGGCCTTTCTTTACCCCCCAGCATATGCTGGGTACTCATTTTACCAACCACGGATGGATGGAAGGCTAAGTGGACCTCGACCCCTTTTACCGGAGATTCGACTTCCTCCTTCCGTTGGAATCGAACTCTGGCCGTGAGCAGAGCTTCGGCTGCATTACCGCCGCTTACCACTCTGCGCCACGAAGGATCTTTTAGTGTCCCTACCCACCATTTAAAAATCATAGTTAGGAAAAAATGGAAAAACGGAATGTTTGAGAGTCCACCATTTTATTATGAGTGAAAGATCCTAGAAGTTAAAAAGTGAGATGTTGTTGAAACATTTAATATTTAAATTAGGGGGGGAAAACCCTACCTCTTGCCTAGTCCCCCACCCACTAAAAATATAAACTATCTGTATTTCCTGGTATAATGCTTGATGATATATGGATGTGGAGCTGGAGGCCTAGAACAGTGCACAATGTCAGTTTGCTTCTCTGCCTGCCTCCCTGCACCTGGGCAAATCCAAGCAGCAGAACAAAGCTTCATTTACAATGCTTCCCCACATAGGTTTCAAACCCTCATTGCATAGATTTTAATCAGAAAAGAATACACTGTTTTCACAAATAGGGATTAGGATGTGTTTGGGGAGTAAAATAATAAGAGCTTGAGTGAACAAATACTAAAATAATAAGACAGTTGGTAATGAACAATTACACTTTATGGATGATTTCCAGCTAAGTCATACTCAGAGTAGGCCCATTGAAATGAATGGACAAGTATGTTAAGTTGATTTGAATATGTCTGCTCCAAGTATGACTAACATTGGACATCATCCCATGTATATTACTAAAGTTAAGTTTTTGTGAACTAACCTAACAAAAGCATAACATGTATGAATCAGTCAATAGACTCTGTAACAGCCTTCCCCAATGTGGTGTCCTCCATAGGTTTTTGGATTATAGTTCCCATCAGCTCCAGCCAGTACTAGTAATGTTTATGCATTACACAGTTTACTTATATTGAATTGCTTGTATTACACCCTAGGGCCACATGGTGGGCTATAAATGCCTAAAAATAAATAATAATCAAAGTAAACAAATATGTAAATAGCCTCTGTGGAGCTGGTGGACATTCTTTCTGGTTTCCTACAGCCTCAGAAGACTGAGATCATTTACACAGAGTCTTCTCCCTTGGTTTTTATGCAGGATCTTTCAGACAGAGCCTTCTCATGATTTAGACAAATCTCTCACCAGATAATTCATTCTTTCTCTAGTCAGCCTTTACCCTAGGTTAACTTTTAGTTGGCCACTCCTTATTAGCTCTGTTTAAGCACTATAACTGTAACACAAGAGCCAGTCCACACTAAGCAGCCCTGCCTCCAAAGTTACACATGCCAAATGGACCTTCCACCTAGTATCCACATGTACAGTATAAAGGTCTTTGGGAGCAACATGCACAGCTGCTTATGCAAAGACTCCCTCTCTGCAGACATTTTCAGTCGATGCTCAGATACAACACACCTACCCTTCACGTGTTACAATTATAACACCTGAATAGGACTACTATAAAAAGTCATTCTGGATATAATACTCACAGCATATGGGGTCTCGGGAGGTTCTGAGCTGCCTGAAGCATGTTGAGGTGCAGGCCCCTGAGCTGGGAACTTCTTGATCTGGCTCCACCCAGGCCACACCATCTATTTGTGAGGATATGATAAAAGGGAATAAACAGCAGTGATTAGTTCAGTTTACAAGATTTGGTTCTTTATGATGGGACTAGCCCTATGTGTGTATCCTTTTTTAAGTTACCATTGAGCTACCAGGCTCAATTCAAGGTGTTAGTTCTAGCACATAAAGGTGTAAGTGGCTTGGGATTAGGGTTACCAGGTCAGAAGCATCCTAAACCCTGAGATTTCAGGGGTTGGCCCTAGTGACATCATGGGGCAGACCCTCGGAGCCAGCTGCATCCCATTGGGGGGGCAAGGATCTTCTTTCTCCTTGCCCACCCATGGGTGCAGCCAGCTACAAAGATGGGGGACACATCAACAAGCCTAAATCTCACTGTGGACGGGAGATTTGGAGCTGTTGTTGCACCACCAAGTCTTAGAGCCAGCTGCGTTCGATTGGGGGGGGCACTCCAATCAAATGCAGCCAGCTATGAAGCCTTGGGGCACATTAATGGGCCAAGATCTCCCCAGGGAAGAGAGATTTGGGGCCATTGTGGGGGGCCCAGCCTCGGAGCTGAATGCATTTGATGAAGGGGCATGAAGGAAGTTCCTCCTCATCTCCACTGAATTGAATGAAATCAGTTGCAGGGCCGGGAGGCCCACAATGCCTGCTGATGTGCCCCCCAGCTTGGTAGCTGGCTGCACTTGATCGAGAGACAACGAGGGACTTCCTTTTTGCCCCCCCATTGAATGCAGCCAGCTATGAAGCCAGGGATGCATCAACAAGACCAGATCTCCCCTGGAAAGGAGATTTGGGCCAGTTGTTACACATCCTGGCTAGCCATAGATGCGGAGACTGGGATGACTTACCAGGAGACCCAGAGAGGACCCCCAAAAACAGAGTCTTTGGGTGAAATCTGGAGACCTGGTAACACTACTTGGGATCCAAGTACCTAAATGAGCATCTCCGCAATATTAGCCATTTCAGGCCCTATAATCAGCAGGCTCTGTGGGTGGTGATGCTGCCAAGTGCTGCCCCATTGGCACTTATCTGTGACAGGACCTTCATGATGGTGGCTCCCCATTTGTGGAATGCCCTTGCTGGTGAGGTACATTTATCCCCCTCATTATTAACTTTCAGGAGGAATTTTTTAAAATTCAGACATGTGATAGCTGAAAGATATTGCTCCTAGCAACCATAAATTTATAAGATGTGAGAGTATGTGACTGTTTTACATGATTTTAGATGTTCCCAATTGTTTTTAAATGTTTTTTTTTAATTATGTTTTACATTATTTTAGATGTTCCCAATTGTTTTTAAACATTTAAAATATATTTTTATTTTATTTTTAATTGTATAGTTTTGCTACTTCGGTGTTTGCCTCCCTGAACTCCTTTGGGAGGAAGAGCAGGATAGAAATGAAATAAATAAATAAAACTCAACCTGCACATTTATAAACAAATATGAACAGTACTATGAACTGAGCTCTTCTGGTGCACAAACACCAACCAAACATGGTGCACAAACATGAATTTTTATTGCCAGCCAAGTAGAAAGTACATAATCAGTTTAGGCTCCAAACAGGTCTGTAATCTTTAATTGATTAAAAGTTTGGATTAATTGATTATAAACCTTTTCTGTTTATTAAAAAGGCATCCCAGATTAATTAGGCAACACTTTAATAAATGAATACATTATTTCACATGAGTGAAAATTCTAAACACTGTAAATGGTACTAGGGAACACTGGTCTCCACAGGAGGGAAGGCCTCTTTTGAAGATGATGCCTGCTGCAGTGACATATACGCTCACCTTCCACAGACAAATGAATAATGCATTTTTCTTCAAAACTATTATGTTAGCTATATGCAATTATATGCAGAATGTAATCAACTCATGTTAAAATTGATTAATCAAGTAAGGGTTCTTAATTAATGGTAGCCCACATTCCAAGCACTGTAACTAACTGTTGCATTCAGCACTACTGAATGGTTTATGCTGCAAATCTTTTACATCTAGTAACAAATGATAGAGTTAAAAAAGAATAACTTGCCTCTCTCTTCCAGAAGACCAGGGCTGTTCCTGCGATGCTCAAAGCAGCCAAAACAATTATAATGGTGATGAGACACTTCCACATTGTAAGGGAGGGTTCTGTATATCCTTTGTCTGCAAGAAAATAACGAGTAAAGCCAAGCATCCAAATACTCAAGTGGTATTTGAGAGCCAATGCTCATTTTTTAAAATATGTAGCATTAAAATTAATGTCTATGATAGAACTAAAATCCAAAATCTCGGAAGCATGACCATGTATTTTGATGCACTGTATAAACAACTACAACTTTTCTTTTCAAAACATCATGGGTGAATCTGAAAAGTCCTAAAATTGAGAGTCAGGTAAAATATATAGGCCAACAATATGTGAATTTTGCTGCCCACTTGCTCTTTCTCCCCCCTACACTAGGAGTCCCTATCTTTTTGGGGACCAAGGGCACATTTGGAAATCTAATCAGCTCTTGTGGGCACCGCAAAACAAAATAAAGGAAACATCCTCCACAAAACAAATAAAATACCCACCAAAGCAGGCAAAATTTATAATACCAAAAAACAGGCAAAGCAACCCTATACGGGGCCCAGAGGCATTCTGCCTTCACTTCACTTTCCAACCAGCGCAGCACCATCCATGGAAAAAAGAGGGCCAAAATCTCATTTTATAAAACTTGGGAGAGGCAGGGGCCTTGGTGGACACCAAAGAGGGTGTCTGAGGGCACTGTGGTACGCCCAGTGCCACATTGGGGACTCCAGTCTTATACCATACTTTTGACACTGGGAAGTTCTCCTGCAATCTGAATACTCATTTGAACAAATGCGAATTGTGCAAGAGCAACAGCATTAGCCTCTAGCTCCCAACCCTCCAGGTCAGATCTCTTGGCTTGAACTATGGACAACACCTAATTTAACCAACTGAACTGCCAGGATGGATGACTGGCTCTTCAGTTTTAACCTGTGAAGATACTAGTTCAAATTCAGAGAAAATTAGTCATCCTATTAAAATCAATAGGACAAGTTGAGACTAAATTTGTGTCTCATTAATTCCAGTGGAACTTCAGTGGGCTAACTCTCTTTGGATCTGGGCCTTTGACTTTACTGGATTCAGATGGGGGTATGAACCAGGCACTGTTTATAGTGACAATTGATTCTTTGCCTTTCCCTGATGTTGCTGGCAGCTGCCTGAGCCCCAGTCCTTATTACCACATCTCCTTATGCTACTCTTATGTGTTTTCACATCAGTGAAAGTTTTCCAAAATGGAACATTTTCTGGTGCTTTATTTTTCCACATAAATTTTTCAATTTCACAAGTTCATAAGTAACAAATGAATGTACACCAACTGCATACAGTATCAAGCAAGCTTGGAAGTGTCAATGTTTTTGATGTGTTTACTAAATACAAGCAAAATAAACATGCTAAATCAAATCACTCTCTAGGGCATCATAAATTCCCAATGCAAACTGAAAAATTCCCTATGCACATTGCCCTATACAAATTACCCTAATTTGCATAAGGAATCCCCCCCCAAAATTCCAGTGATTCCAAAAAAATTACTGATACACATATTTTGTGTGTTTCCATCTATTACATGTTTAAATCCCACTTTTCCTCCAAGGAGTTCAAAGTGGCGTACATAATTCTCTTCCCCAATTTCATCCTCACAACAGCCCTATAATGTAGGTTAGACTGAGAGATAACTGGCATTGTCCAGGATCATCACATGGCTGCTCAGATGATTGGGATGTCTGCTGGTTAGTAAGATAACAAAGTCTCTCTGGCATCCATACAGTTGTCAGTTGAGGAATAGGGTTGTGCAGTGCCCCCCCCCATACTGAGTAAATGTGTGCATGTACAATATTGTAAGAGAACATGGCAACTGTAATTGGGTGCCAGCTACTGTCAGCAGCATGTACAAATCAGATGACAATTCCCAGGGTGCCAATACCTGTCACAGGACATGGAGAGCTTCCCTTCCCACTTCCTGTCCTTGCGTGCCCATCTGTTTCAAAAAACAAAACAAAAAATCCCCAAGCCTACAAAACATCAGTAGACAGTTGTTCATTAGTGTGGCAGAAAATGCATTAAAATCATCTTTTAAAGAGGAGCCCATTATTATCTGGGTATCAGTCAGATAAACATAGACCACAGCAGCAATGGGAAAAACCAAAGACACAATATACAAATCAATTTTACTTTTTTGAAATGTATTTTAAAGGAAATCAAAGTTCACTTGGTATTTAAATGTAAAAAGAAGATTTTTTTTCCTGAAACTGATGAAAAGAAGAAAAATACAAGATTGCTTAGGCAGTCTTTCTATACTAACTTTAGAATATATTATGACATGATTTGAAGAGATCTTTGTTTTCAAGCCCTTTCAAAAGGTTTAAAAGATTTGTTACCTGGTCTCTCTCTGGCAGCTTCAGGCTATCATGTGCTGCACCTAGGCATCAAGGGGAAAGAATCCCTTGGATATCCCAAGAAACGAGTCTCTCCCTTGGTTTTAAAAAGATTATCTCATTAAGCTTGGCAGAAATGGCTCCTTAGCTAGTGATGGGAAACACTGAGAACTATCCAATCATACAAGAGTAGTAGGGAAATAAGATTTTTAAAATGCATACAACTGGAGGGGAAGTACTTGTCTAAAAGTAGAAACACTTTCACTGTTTGGCTGGTTCCAGTGCATCTCCACCTCTCTCTTCTGAAAATGGGGGCACATGACACTAGTTAAACCCTGGCCCTTTTTTATTGTAAAACCTGGTAGGAACAGCTTGAGTGCAAGTTTTTTCAAATCCAGCTTCAAAGAGATTTTGCAACTGATCGGCAGATCAACCCGTTCCTCCTCCAAGTGTGGTTAATGGAAACACGTTGATCTAGCTACTAGTCTCTTTACAGCCTACGTTTCAGACAGAGAATTCACATCTGGCTCCTTCTGGTGGAAAATTCCCACACAGGCAACTGAATACATGTGTGTTCTAGTCCAGCATTCTGTTCCCACAGTCACCAACTAGATGATATGGGAAGCAGGAAATCAGCTGGTGCTTCCACCCACTAGCATTCAGAGACATACCGCCTCAGATACGGGATAGTCACAATGAGAGCAGCCATAACCTATTTGACCAGAAGCAACAGTGGTACAGAAGTACAACAAAGCCTGCCTCAAATAACTCTCATTCTTTTAAAAACATATTGGGCATTATTATGTACCCCCTTCTTAAAACATATTGAGCACTATTCAACTAACCTTTTGCACTAGCACAAGGATTAGCGCTTGTGCCCTGAGCCATTCCCAAATCTGCTCTAGAGGACTGGGGAGACCTCAGAATACATTTAGGGGGTACACGGGGGGAGGAGAGGGGGAAATTGTTCCATTGCCCAAGGAGAAATCCTTGAGCTGCCACTGATGGAACCTTTGCTTTAGTGCTACATGGAATACAACCCATTATCTGCCTTCAGCCTGTTTTTCTTGTATAGTATATAACTTTCAGGAAGGAGCAAACAACATCAATTGTCACTTGCTTGTAACAATTCTTCCAACAGGAAGTCATGTTTATCACTGCAAAAACAGCAGAGAATTGTATGGCACCTTAAAGACTAAGAAATGTATCACAGAATAAGGCTTTCTGAACTACAGCCCTCTTCATCAGTAAATTGTAGTCCATGAAAGCTGATGTCCAGTGGTGGCTGGTGCCAGTTGGGACTGGTAGGCCAAAAGACAGGGAACCCAACATCAAGTGGAGTCGGAGCCAATGACAGGCTGAGCCAACTAACTATAATTTTGTCCCCATCTTTCTCCTTGCTGAGTTGTACACAGGCAATACGGAGACTGAGGAGGAAGAGGCTGACAGGCAGGGCCATCCCCTGGACCAGTTATGTCAGAAGGCAGGCAGGTGGGGGCTGGCTAGGGCTGGTGAGGCAGTGCCCCATTTTACCTAATGGACCAGCCACCACCGATGGTGCCACAATAATTCTTTTTGTTTTCAAAGTATTGTAATTTGTTCGTAATTAGATGTAATTTGTTTGCTCCTAGTGTGCATTCACATAAAGGATATAAAGATTAAAAATCCCTTTATATACAACCTCCCCATGCCTTGCCTTCAAGAGCTTACCTTTGAAAAGGGTAAATGTCCCATTTCCCCTTCTAACTTTTTTTGTCCATTCAGCTTCGCAGATGTAGGTACCAGAAACAGAGGCGTGCTCAGCAGGTTTGATGGAAAAACTGTAAACATTTTCTTTTGTCTTATTCAGAGGTCCAGTAGAAAGGTTTTCAGAGATTTTAAATTGCATTACTGTAGTTTCCTTGCCTTCCAAGTCAATCCGATAATATCTAATGTTGAAGTTCATATATTCCGGTTTATAAATTAAGGAAATTTTGCAGATTGCATTAATTTCTTCATTGGCAAAAGCAATCTGGATTAAATCATTGTTATATACATGGAGAGTCCCTGACAGATAAGAAAATGTTTTTTTTTAGTGTTAACAAGACAGAAAAGTTACCCAATCATCTGTATTTTGGTAACATCTATCTATATTCTGCATCAGTCTATAAGGGGATGGCAAATTTCACCATATCTGAATTGGAGCAAGATGGCAACAGACTGAGTAGTCTGATAATAGAGAGGTCTACACCATGGGTGGACAGATTTAAGGTTATCAGATCTGTATGTTTTTCCCTAGAACCCAAAGATCTACTAATCAGGGCCAGATGCAAAAGACTTAGAGTTAGAATTAAGGGTGCCTCTGTACACATTTTGAGCCTGAGAATTTGTTTTCAGTGTCTGAACTGAACTAAAGTAACAGTCAGGCCTTTCATGCAAAAGTCCACTCCTGGTTAGCTTCATTTCATCAGCCTAATTTAGATGGAAAAAGTCCTTTTGTTGTTCCCATTTGAACAGTTGGGGTCAGAAATCTCTACCAAACTATTGCAAACATCCCAGGAACCTACCAGTAGATCCTGATCTACTTCTGCTCATCCTGGACTAGGGTTGCCATATTCCAGTTCCACAAATCTGGGCAGGTTAATTTGCATATTATGTAAAGTATTTGCATATTATGCAAATATCTGCATATTATTTGCATATTATGCATATTATTTGCATATTAAAATTTGGCTTGCCCAGTTGTTTTGTTTTTGTGCCTAGGAATTACCACCAAAAACTGGGGAAAGATGTGAGAAATCTTTTTGTTTAAAGCAACATTTACAGCCTTAAATGCCTAGACTCTAGTTTCCAACACTAGGGAGTATTTATTGATTGATTAAGAGAATTTATATCCTGCCCTTTTGCTGTTAAAAACAGAGCTCAGCACAGCTTACAAATATAATAAAAACAATAAAAAATACACAATCAATATAAAAACATAATAAAAACACAAAATAGCAACAAACAAAGTAAGTCAGGGCAGCAGTACAGTTAACCATATACGATATATTTCAAAGATGTGGTGGGTGGAGAAAAACAAGAAGCCAAAATGTTAGGAAAAGGAGTCTTTCACATCACATGCTCAGTTCTAAATACTGTTGCAGCAAGTTTTACAAGTTCCTCCAGTATTCCACTGGTGCAGGCACTCAGACATTCAAAGTATTTGTATGTTTCTTAGGTTTTATAAAAGCAGAGCTTTGCTTAACTCAAAATTTTTCCCTTTGATCAACCACATCTACACAGGTTCCACCTCCATACTCAAAATGAAACTGGGCCTGGAAGTGTGCAACAACTCCACACATACCTTGCTAATTAGATTACCAATGCCAGGATGTCTGTCTTATCGACTACTCTCCTGCTCCCCCCCCCCCGGGCATCATGAAAGACCCAGTCCTGGGATCAGAAAGAAAATAAATATCTGGTCCTCTTCAAAGTATTGATAAGCCTCTTGTTTTAATTGAAATAATAATTATAAATTCTTGTTCTTATCACTAATGGGAGTTAATTATCTTGCATATGCTGCTGTTGCTTCTATAGCTGTAACGGAGTGAGGTTAAAGATAAGTGAAATGCAAATAGGAAAAAAAAACACAGAAGGCAGTAACACTTCCCTAAATGTAATACCATACCAACCACAACAAGATTCCTATGAGTAAGGCAAAAAACTAAGCATCTCACAACCAGTCAGGATTCCTAACCAAAAACCAAAAATATGATAAATGAAGAAATATTTATATAAGCATGACTATCAAATATATTTATTATTTACACAAACTGTAAAGATATTTATAGTGCAATCCTAGGTTTATTTATTCAGAAGCAAGGTCAAGTGATAAGCAACTTCATTCACACAACCCAAAATTCCGAATCATGCCACTTTACGCTGTTTTGCAACTGTTTATACTTGTTTTTATGGTTATTGGATTTTAAATGGCTTTATTTCTTGTTGTGAGCTGCCTTGGTTTCCAACCCTACCTCACAGGGGTGTTGGAAAGACTCCATACACGCACATGCACACACTGCAGATGTATAAATACATACAGCCCATATAATAGTTTATTGTCAAACCATTTGGTCATTGCAGAAAAATCAGTATTAGTTTTTTAAAAAATCAGTATTACTTTCCTACAGAATAAAAACTGTAATACCTAAGTAAGCCCTGCCTACTTGCTTTAAAATAGGACTGGAGAAGGGGGCAGAAAGAGTTAGAACACAAACACAATTCTTTTTTACATTCACTCCAAAGTCCAATTGATTTTGAGCACATTCATAACCATGTCTACTCAAAAGTAAATCCTATTGAATTCAATGGGATTTACTCTGGGCATATGGGATTAGCATGCTTTTACCCCCACAAAAGCAAGTATTGGGAAGGTTTTGAAAACACTGCCCAGGATCTGACTCCTGCACACAAGAGGAAAAGAAACTGAAATGTGTATACTTACCCAATTTATGAGATTTCAGATAAACAGGGGGGGGAAACCACCATTTTGCTTTCTAGACACTGCCTCAGGTGAATGAAACTGAAACACAATCCCCGATTGGCTGCAATGCTAAACGGGCGGGGTTAAAACTAGGAAGTGCTATAGTACTACTGTTTAGAGAAGGATTTAACAGTCGGGGGGGGCGGCTGACGTTTTTATGTATATCTCGAGAACCGGACCACCTAGAAACTTAATTTTTTTTTAAATTAAAGCTGAGAATCCGGGCCACCTAAGGGGCTAGCCGGGCGCCGGGTGGCATGCATAGAATCCAGGTAAAACCCAGCTAACCGGGCAATATGGCAACCCTATCCTGGACTCTACCACAAAATACTGTAGTGTAATTAACCACCAGTCTACAATCCAGTTGCCTTTACTACTATGGGTCAGTTCACACTATACCTAGCATTACATTCAGCAGGACACACTCAGGCTGCACCCAAACTAACCCATTTAGAGCACAAAAATGTAGATTTTCTCAATCTGGAATTGCTGATGCTCATCCTCACTATGCTGCTTTCAATCTAGATTGATTCTGGATCCCACTGACCAGAAGGGTGGGTGTGGTAACTTGATACACATTTGAAACCACTCCCCTTGATAGGTTAGCCATGCCTTTTCCTTCATGCACATGCCCCAAATGAATGAAAAAATGGTGAGTGTGATCTTGGTATACACCTACTTACATCATCATTGGGCAGGTGTGAATACACCCCCATTGCCAGGACCACCTACATCTGTTTTGATATGGTTTACACTGCAGGGTGATGCAGAACTAATCTGCAATGAGCTTTTATTTTCAAAGTGAAACCACTTCCTCAAGAACCGCTTTTTAGGAGTAAAAGAAAAAAATAATGCAAGAGATCTAGATTATGTGTGGACTATGCAGAGAAAACAACTACTCAAGTCTACATTGATTTTAGAATAAAATGTCGTCTGTACACAGCCCCACTCTCCCTGCAGTGTGTAGACAGTTAAGCGTGAACCAAAGCCTGTGCACATAGAAATGTTTCCTTCTAATGAAGTATATGGATGTAGGACTTTTAACATTAAATAAATTCTACATACAGTTTGAGAAGGTGAGTTCAAGATCTGCCCTCATGCCTTATTACCATATATAGAACCTACACACAAGGGCAAAGTGTGAGCCAGCCCTCTCTGTTCATTCAGATATCACAAATGCATTTCTGGGTATACCCAACACAGACCAATCTAGAGCATGCCCAGTTAAGTGCTGGAGTATAGGCAGAGGATTATACTTGTGGATAATGCTCCGTCCAGTAGCAAAGAGAGATTATGCTGAACTCTAAAAGCAGCTATCTGTCCCGGAATAGCAAGTTTCAAATGAGATGCAGAGTTCATTAGCAGAATGGTGTGGGAAGTTATCTTTGCCACCTGCCATTGACTTCCTTTTCCCCCTCCCACCCCCACTGCTGCTCATCTGAAACTCTGGTATGTGGAAAGCAGCGGGCGGAAGTGGCCCAGTTACTCAGCTTGCAGCATTACGGTATTACCCAGTCTAATGACATAGAAACAATGAGGCCAGGGAGAGATATTTTCAAATATGGCTGCTTTGTAAAGTATACCATCTATTTTTATCTCAGACTCCAGGATGCAGTAAGTAGATGGGTGTTCAATGTCTGCATTTGCCAGTGCTCTGTAAGACAATGTGATTATAAGGTTCCTATGAGCCACTTCTGATGTAATTTTTTAAAAAGATATCTCACCAATGTAAGCACATTAAACAGCTATGTATAGATCAGTTATTCATTTCTAGCAATGAATCCATGAGCAGGACCTAACAAGAATCCAAGAGCCTGATAATTGGATCAACCCACTTCCCTCTTGCAAGCTATCAAAACATTTCCCCATGAGTTCCAAACTCACTCAGTCAAACTTGTAGTGTGCACATGCAGGCAAGTATGTATACACACTGCAATGCCCAGCTATGGCCATCAAAAAAGTGTCACACAAGCAGAAAGTACACTGCACCAATAGCACCAAACCTATAGTGAACTGACTCAAGCAAGTGGAACCGTCATACTACAGAAAAAGACAAAAAACAAAACACACCACAACAAAAACCAGTGTGCTGTCCATCTAATCCTGAGCAAAATGTTATTTATTTATTTTTATTTAACGAGGAGCTTTGCCCCTGCGCACTTCACACGCCGCCACCCCCACGGGACTCCCAAACAGATCACCCTCCCACCCAACAGGTCACCAAGCGTCCTCTTCTCCCCCCCCCCAAAAAATGGCTCACCGAGCTTCCCCCTCTCCTCCCCTTTAGACCTTCTCCTGCATGGCGGATGGAGGTGGCCAGCTGAGGTGAGCAACACAGAAGCAGTGGGGAGTGGCAGGCACAGCACCTCAGTAAATGGCCTGCTCTCCTGCCACTTCCCTCCTCCTTGCCTTCCACTGCTGAGGCTGTCAGTGAGGGAGAGGGCAGCAAAAGACTAGTTAAAATGCATTTGCAAACTAAATGAATGAGAAATTAGACAGAAATTGGAGGGGGAAATTATGTTACCTGCATACTGAAGAGTCCAGAAAAGTGAGATGACGATATATAAACAGGAGGCCATCTAAAAAGAGATTATTGGCCGAGAGCTTCCACCTTCTGAGCTAAGAAGTGTTCTTACTAAGAAATGGCTTCTCTCTCTCTCTCTCTCTTCCCTTTTCTGGGGGTGGGAGGGACAGCTTTTGGAGGAACAAAACAATACATTACTGGAAGTTTGTTCCTTGTTTGATTCTTTCTACTTTGTTCAGTCCTTTCTGCTTTTTGGCCTCTGTGCATTCATCACAGTACACCCACTGATGTGAAAAAGAACCACACAAATGCATGAACAGTATACCACCACAGCTTCCCCAGGCTCCATGTTTTTTATCAAATTGGAACTATCAAATTGCACCACTGTATAAGATTTGCTAACTGGTGGAATGAGCTTAGACTATAGGATCCTCAGACCTAGAATATTTGATTTCCAACATAATTATGCATGAACATTCACCATCACTGGAGAGCTCTAGTGGACAGAGTACTACATGACAAATTGTGGCTACAGTAGGGCCCCGCTCATACAGCGGGTTATGTTCTGGCCCCCTGCTGTAAAGCGAAAACCACTGTAAAGCGGATCCCATTGACTTACATTGACCAAAATGGCACCCGGCAGCAAAAAACCACCGTAAAAGCGGAACAAGCGCTGTAAAGCGGGGCCTTTCTACAATTCACAACCGCTGTATTAGCGGAACGCTGTAAAGTGAAGCGCTGTAAAGCGGGGCCCTACTGTACTTACTAGCCAGCCACACTTGTACTGAAGACACTCAGAATGTGGTAGAAGTGGAGAAGCACGTCTATGTAACAAACAGCATGCAGGCTTGCAAGTGGAACACTGTGTACCTCTTTTGCTTTTGCTGCACATATACATATGAGAAAGTAGTATCTGTGTATACATAGCAAAACACAGACGCATGAGCATTGCAGATGGATATTTACATGCAGTTTGCGTATTCTTTCTTACATGGAAGTACTTTCTATGTAGAAAATGTGTCATCCAAGAACTGGAATTTAGTGGCTTCCAGTAAACCATGATCTCTCTATGGTCCCTCATCTATTAAATGAGAACAATGGGTATCCATCATAGAGGGTTTGTGTTGAGAACAAAGGTCAAGAATTATAAAGCAGTTTGCATGCTGCAGGTGCTAGAGAGACTGGGCACAGAATGCTGCATGTCAGCTTGGATGAGGGGGGAACAATGTGATGAAGTATTCTGGAAATGGGCATGGCCAGTTGGGTGGCATTCTGAACAGGAGCACTCTGCACTGCAACATTTTGTGCAGGCCCCAAGTGTTAAAATCATATTAATAAAATCTCTGTCTGATTAACCCTGGCCACCAAAAGATGTCCCAGGCAATGGGTATTGGCTCTGGATGATGCTCATACTCTGGTAAACATCCAGACACTAAGCATGAATATTTTCCAATTGAAAAGGCAGTGGATGCTATTTTATTGAGACAGCTGTATATATTGTAGTCTGTCAAAAGCATTCAGGATCCGATTATAGCAACAGGAGCTTAACATCAAATTCAGTATGCTCCAAGACCAGTTCCCACATCAGCGTTAACAAAACAAACTCTTACAAAAAACAGATAACCCCCAAACCCTGCACAGCAAGATGCATTCCTTTTTCAGGTATTGTTTCCTACATTGACTTCTATTAAAAAATATTTGATGCTGCTAATAAATTGTTGTTAAAGCATCAAGAACAGAAGAAGCTCCCATTCAGATATAGCAATGGCAGAGGAAAGATCTAAGATACTATATAAGACTGTGGGCTTGATCTCATGGAGGTTTAATGTGGATCTGGTGCTTTTTGCAGACCATTTTAATTTGGACCATTTACATGACATTTTTGCCAATGTGAGTGCATTCAGCTGCTATTGCCTTTAAATCTGGATTAAATCAATGCGATAAAAATCTGAAATTGGTTTGAAAATCCGTACCCGCTGCAGTGCCCACCTGCTGTGTAGTCGCTTTCTCCGCTGTTTTTGGCTGCACGGGTTGTTTGCCATTTTAGATCCTCCCTTTCTTCACCCCCTACACCAGCCTTTCCCAACCAGTGTGCCTCCAGATGTTGTTGGACCACAACTCCCATCAGCCTCAGCCAGCATTGCCAATGGTCAGGAAATATGGGAATTGTGGTCCAACAACATCTGGAGGCACACTGGTTGGGAAAGGCTGCCCTATACTGTCTATGGACATCATTTTGTTTCCTGCTACTGACAACCAAACTTCCTGTCGCTCTAGCCTTCCTTTCCCCCATTCTCCCCCCCGAATAGTTCCCTCCCTCGGTCCTTTAAACCAGCAATGCACTCCATTTACTTGCTATTTTTACTTTTCTCTCAACATATATATTTTTTGTGTTATGCTTAGACGTATGCTGCTGTCCTCGTCGCACTCCTTGGGGGCCCTGGGAGGGTGGCAGCGGTGGCAGAGGAGGAGCCCCCACTTGGCTCTCGTATCTTGTATGCTCTAGGCTTCCTTTTCCCCACTCCCCCCACCAGCAAGTTCCCTCCCTCAGTTCTTTAAACCAGCTATGCGCTCCATTTACTGGCTATTTTACTTTACGAGCCGGGCAGGGGCAGCGAGGGGCAGCGAGGGAAGAAAAGGGGTGCTGTGCTGCCATTCTCCCCTGCACCTCTATCTGCTGGAGGGGGGGGGAGGAGCCGCTTCGCTCCACGCCAGTTTGCGGGGAAGAGACCAGACGGGTATATATAGAGAGGCAGTGTGGGCCAGTGCTCGGGGCGCAGGTGGGCAAGCAGCCCCTCCTCCCCTCCCCTCCCTTTCGAGGCGGCAGCGGTGACTGTGAGCAGTCCTGCCGGCCAGCAAAGGCTGCCTTCCCTACAGTCAGCGTGAAAGCTGCCCCCGACCGAGGAGGAGGAAAGAGATGCAGCCCAGACAGCAGGACTTGCTGCAGGATGCACCAGGGCAGCCCTGCTTGGTTTTCTGGAGAGGAAGGAGAGGGGGGTTGACTCGAACCTCCATCTAACACTTTCTGGCGGGGAGGCAACCCAGGGAAAGCTCCAGCAGAAGCCATGTTGTAGCTAAGGTCTCGTTCACACAGAAGTTGTGTGCATGCACACACACAAACACAAAAATATACATACTGTGCACTATAAACATTTCATTCCTTCTTCACAAAAAAGCGCTTTGTCTAGACTCTAGAGGAAATGAAACTGACAACAGAAAAAAAAGTAATTTGTTGTCAGTTGCACACACACCCTCTGTCTCCCAGCTTAGTGTGAAATTGACAGAAACCCCTCCCCTTCTCAATTAGCGATGGGGATGTTCCAGAGGGAGTTAACATGTAAATTTGGGGGCGGGGCCTCAAGGAAACAGCAATACTAATAAATGCAAACATGTGTGAATACAAAACAGCAAAACAGCAAATTGGAAGGTAGGGAGGGTGGACGTGTGTGAACAGTGGAACTCGATCGCGATGGGAAAAGCTTCATATTCAATATGGATTTTAGCTCCCATGTGAACCTGGCCTGTGTGAAGTATGCACTCACAAGCTGGTGCTATACAGCCATTTTCTCTTTCTCTATATTAGCTTTCAGGTCATATTAACAGTGAGATTATAACAAACCTATGCATCCTTGGCAGTAAATATGCCAGACCACATTCTGCCAGGGATGGGCAGAAGGGACATTTTGATCTACTGGTTAATTTCAAGGCAATTTGCAGTAGATCACCAAACATTTCTGACCAACAGGTTTTCCCTTCAAACTTGGCTGCTGAAACAGAGAGAGAGAGAGAGAGAGAGATGTTAGTAAGAAAGGACTGTTAGCACCAAGATACACTCAAAGGTGCCTTGTTCCTGTCTGTTCCCCTTTTTTGTACTTGGCTCCATATGGTGGACTAGGAGTTCCAGGGAAAAATGAGGTAGATCCCATAAGATTGCAATCTGATGGTCTCTTGCAATCTACTATATAGTACAACAGTAGAGCAAGGCTGTGGAACCTGTGTGCATGTCCTGGCTCCTAACCAGAAAAGCAGACTCAGGACTTGAGGGCTGGGTTTTTTTTAATGAGCTTTATTCCAGAAGTCAGTATAGGAACACAGCATCAGGCATTCAAGGCATGATTCACAATACAGAACAGAAGCATACAGGGTAGGCATATCTTAGGATACAGAACTAGGCATGTGGAGGCAATAGCAGACTGTTGTCACAATGCCCTAATCACTCCATCCATTCTAAATATAGGAGAAGTGGGCTGCCACATTACATCCAAGCATTCTCCAGTACTTTCCAGCTTTTGCTGCAAGGTGAAAATTTATCCTAGAAGCTGGAAGCATTTTCTTTAGCTGAAGCTGTCTGTTTTTGTAATCTCTGTGACCTTGGCAAAAGTGTATATCTGATTCTGACATTTTACTTTCACCTTCCTCTCTCTGGAAGATTATCTATTATCTATTCAACAGCTACATCTGGGCTGGGTGCCAGTGGAAAATCCTTTTTCCTATCATAGATGTGGTTGGGGGGGAGGGCTATAGGCACTATTACACTCACCAGACTCAGAGCTACCAGAGATTACTGGAAACATTTCTTCCGTGTTTCCCCAGCCCCCTCTGTGACATCTGTAACCCACTCTTCATCCTTCCAATCTTTCCAAAGCTTCTCCTTGGGGCCCATGACAGTGTGACTTACCAGATGTTGTTGGATTCCAAATCCCATCAGCCACAGACAGCATGACCAATGTTCAGGGATGATGGCAGTTGTAAGCCAATATTATTTGGAGAGCCTCAGATTCTGCACTGCTGCAGTGAAGTCTCTAAAAATGCAATAGTTGATTAGGACTAGGTTCAAGGTGCTGGTATTGGTGTACTAAATCCTATATTGAGACTACGGTGTCTAAAAGATTGTCTCATCCCCTATGTACCAAACCAATCACTGCATTCTGCAAGAGAGGGCATCCTGACCAATGATGTCAGAATTGGGACTTTATTGTGGAAGTGGCACCTACCCTTGGGAATTTTGTATCAGACAGGTGCCTTCTTTATTGTCTTTTTGACATCTGCTAAAGATGTTTCTCTTTCAACAAGCCTTCTAAAATCTTTATCACAGTTGATACCTGTCTTGAATTTATTTTATGCTGTTTTAAATAGTTTTTTATATTTATTTTTCTTTATTTTTTCTTTTGGGGAAAAACATATAACATGAATATAAACCATTTCAATCAGTGCAAAACAAATTACAATGCATAAAGTGGGATCAAGGATTATTACAAATGAATCATTTACAATAATCAATTGGAAGAATTAAGCAGAGAAATACAAAAAAATCTAACTTGTTGGCAGTATCAGATTAAAAATCATCTTCCTTCCTTGAAGGTTCCAGGTGAAACTGACCACAGGGGATGGGGAGGGGAGAAGGGGGAAAGGGAGAAGGAGGAGGGAGGGGAGGAAGGGCAGGGGGAGGAGGGGAGGGGAGCAGGCAGGAGGGGTGGGGAGTAGAAGGACAGGTTTGATCATTTGCATGTTTAATGAGTTCAGTGGTATATTTACTCCCATGCAATCATGCTTAGGATAGGTAAAACTGACCGGGGGGAGGGAGAGAGGGAGGGCTGGAATGGGCAGGGGAGGAAGAAAGGAGAGGAGAGGGGAAGGAGGAGAAAGGCAGGTCTGATCATTTGCATGCTTATTGAGTTAAATGGGATTTACTCCTATGTAATCATGGTTAGGATAGGTAAAACTGACCAAGGGGGAGGAGGAGGGGGAGGGGGAGGGTAAGGAGTGGATTCGAGGGGGGCAAAGGAAGGGGCAGGGGAGGGCAGGTTTGATCATTTGCATGCTAATGGTATTTACTCCGTGCAATCATGCTTACGATAGGTAAAACTGACCATGGGGAGGAGGAAGGGGAGGGGAGAGGAAGGGGAGGGGGAGGGAGGGGTGTGATGTCCTTATATGTTAAAATCTGTAAATATGGTAAGTGCGGGTTTATTAAGGGATATATGGTAAGTGAATTGAATGAGAGGGGGAAGAGCATGGGTTGGAAGGCTGGAGAATGCTGGATGATGATTGGCTGAGTGTTTGAATGGCTGAAGGTATAAATGGGAGGATGACAGTTGAGAGGAGGTCGGTTAGGGAGAGTTGTTGGAGAGTTGTTAGTGGAGAGTTATTTGGATGGGTTGGATTATATTTGGCTGATATTTAGACAGTATATATATGACCAGAAACATAAAGAGTGACACTATATGAAATCATACGCTTGTGAAACATTCCTAAAGTAATCTTGTTACTGCCTCTTGTTAGTAAATAAATACTTATTTGGTTTACCAAAGGCCTGATCCTTGGCTGGGGGAATATACAGACCAGAAGGGAGGGCAGGGTAATTACCAGGGCTGAAGGGAAACTGTATCATATGGTGGCAGCGGTGAAGGCAGATATTGTAACAATGTCAAGTATCCAGAGCAACCCAGGATTGTATGCTTTATAGACAAAGATACAAGGGGGTTGTGGACAGCAAGGGCACCGAGACACAAAGTAATAAGCTTAGAGAGACTGAGGCAAAGTCTCTAGCAGTATTGTTTACAGGGAGTGACTGGTGGTGCTGCCTAGCAGTGGGATCTTGTGAGATCTGTGCTAGAGCGGAGTGAGAAAAAATAAAAATAACGATCCTGACTGGTGGTGTCTTGAGGCGGTGACTAGTGAAAGGCGGTAGCCACAAGCAGGTGGGAACCTGACAGGTGGAGCCAAAGGTGGGAACGTCACAAGGGGGAGGAGGGGGAAGGAGAAGGAGGGGATTGGAGGGGGAGAAGGGGAAGAAAGAGGGGATTGGAAGGGGATGGGGAGGGAGCAGCAAAGGAAGGGGGAGGGAAGGGGCAAGAGGGAGGGGATAGGAGGGAGAAGGGAGGGTGGGTTTGATAATTTGCACACTTTTTGAGTTCAGTTGGATTTATTTCTGTGCAATCAAGTTTGAAAATGGAAATGGACTGCCTTCAAGTCGATCCTGACTTTTGGCAACCCTATGAATAGGGTTTTCATGTACACGGTTTTCAGAGGTGGTTTTACCATTGCTTTCCTCTGAGGCTGAGAGGCAGTGACTGGCCCAAGGTCACCCAGTGATCTGCATGGCTGTGTGGGGATTCGAACCGTGGTCTCCGAGGTTGTAGTCCAACATTGACCCAGGGGAGGGGCAGGAAGGATAGGAGGAGGGGGAGGGGAGGAGATTGGGTGGGTGGGCACTGGGCAGAGGGGAAGCCCCTTTCCTTTCCAAAAGGAACACATTGTTAACAATATCGTTGCTTTTCAGCATTCACCCACCTTTTTATTCTACAGCAGGCACATGTAGCCTCCCACCCAAATTTAAACCAAAGCTGTCCCTGGCCACATCCACACGAGGCCTTTATTTCACTTTGAGTAGTCATGGCTTCTCTCAAAGAATCCTGGGAAGTGTAGTTAGTGAAGGGTGCTGAGAGTTGCTAGGAGACGCCCTGTTCCCCTCACAGACCTTCAACCAGAGTGGCTGACTGTTAAACCACTCTGGCCACTGGAGCTTTGTCAGGGGAATAGAAGTCTCCTCTCTTTGGGAGAAGTCATCACTGTCTCAAGTGAAATCAAAGTCTGGAGTGGGTATGGACCCCTGATTAGGCAAGCCCAGCAGCTGTGAGTCTGGCTTTTAGAACACTGACAGTTGGTTCCTACTGAGCATGCCCAACACTATCATTCAGTTCAATGCAAAATTTCTTAAATTAATTAAAAATTAGCCAGGCATTTTTTAAACTTTTAAACAGCAGAAGATGAAGGTTGGAGTATGGGGCAAGGTCAGTAATAGGATTACCGGTACTCTGTGAACTGTTGGAATAGGCAAACTTGCATGTTCACTTTAAGGGATATTTGGGAAAATATCCCATGTACCTGTTTACCATGATGTAACTTCCTAATGGGTGGGATTAGTTACCTGGCTTCCTCCTCCTTTGTCCTGGAGATTCCTGCATATTCTCCATTGCTGATCTCTTTTACCTCTGGGAAAGGCCGCATGGCAGATGCTCTTCTCTAAGAGCATCACTACTAAAAACTAAGATGGACTAAGACAGCCTTAACCAACTAGTGGGCCACCAGATGTTGTTGGACCACAATTCCCATCTTTCCTGACCATTGGCAATGCTGGCTGAGGCTGATGGGAGTTGTGGTCCAAGAACATCTGGTGGCCCACTAGTTGGGAAAGGCTGGACTAAGACTTCTACTCTTTTCTTTCATCTAAGCTAGAGCCTATGTTTCTGAACATATGAGAGGTTGTGAGTAAATATTTGTTATATTTTACCTAAGAAGATTGTGTCTGTTGTTATTTGTGCCTAGGGAAGGTGTGGACTGGTTTTATCTCACTCTGCTGCTTGCAATTTTATATCTCTGCTAAGAAATAGGACCATGAAACTTAGTTCCTTTTTCATTTTATATTTTTAAAATACCAAACATGAACATGGCTGATTTTTAATGAATTTCAACAGATGAGAACTCTGACAGAAAAAAGTCCACAAGGGGTCTGGGTTTTTTTCTTCTCTTTTTAGACTTTGAACTCTCTGTTCTCTCTGACTGTTTTGTGTATTGCCATGGAAATTTAGAGGGTTGTTAAGCAAGCATTTCTGAGTTCAGGACTATAAGTTTTGTAAGGTTTTGTTTTGAAATGAGCTTATGGGAAGCATCAGAATGGCATGGGGGTATTTTCAATTTAACATTGGGAATGTGAAAAATCCGCACTGGCTAGTATACAGCCACTCTTGTGGCTATACAACAAAATAATTTATTTAAATTCTTAGTGACCTGTATACCCAAATAATGAAACTATGTGTGGCAAACTGGAACATAAAGTAATTCAGTAAGAATATTTTATTTGGACAGAGCCAAATGAAAGCACATCATTTCAGATTTCTGAAAGTGGCCTGCCACTTCTGCAAAAGCAACTAATTCTTCTTTTATTACCAGAGCACTCTCAATGAGGCATGATGTTAATATCATATATCTGCATACAATCCCAAACATATCTATCCTCCTTGATTTGTACTCCTGATATGTCAAGGTTATGCGGAATACACTGTGCCAAAGGTTCTTGAGCCAAACCAAATACTGTAAATAAAAGAGAAAGAGTTGCTTCATCCCCCACTACAGACTAATTTGATTATAATCAAATTTATTCTCACTTTACAGAATACATTATTTATTCTTCACTTTTATAAATTTAGGATCAAATTTCATTTTTTTGATCAGGCCAATTAAGTACCCGCACTCCATGTAGTCAAAAGCTTTAAAAATGTTGAGCGCTAATACCGCAAGTAATCAATATTTTATAACTTTCTAATAGGATCTGAAATCTGGCAGCCTGAACAAAGTTGCACATATACCCCAATTATACTTTTCAACCAATTAGCCAATTAATCAATTAATGATAACTGCAGTAAACAATGTATAATCCAGGTTCAGTAAAGAAATGCATCAGTAAGAGTCTAACAAGGGGATCTTTAAATGGCTTAGGGATCACAACTATTTTTTAGTGATGCCATTAAATAAACAAACTAAATAAGGAACCAAAATGTCTTTAAACTCCTTAAGAAAAACAAACCAGTAGGACCAGGCAATTTGTTGGGTTTAAGAGCTCTGATTGCCTCAGAAATCTCCTCTGATGTAATTCGTTTGAAGTGTTGTACAATTCACTGTAGTACTGACCAAATAACTCATATCCATTCAGTAGCATAAACTTTTATTCCCTTCCTTTCCCATTACACCGCAAATTCTTGCCTTCATTTCCTTTTCATCAATTTACAATTTTCAATTCTTTCCTCAAGCTACAATTCTGAGTGATCCAACAGTCAGTCCCTTTTCCCAGGGAACATTGGGAACTGTAGCTTTGTGAGGGAAATGGGGTCTCCTAATAACTCTCTGCACCCTTAACAAACTAGTTTCCAGGATTCTGTGCAGAAATCATGACTGTTTAAAGTGGTATGAAACTGCTTTAAATGTATAGTGCAGATGAGGCCATAATGTTAGAGAATACACTTGTCTAAATTACAGATAAATTCTTGAGGTTGCAAAACTGTTGTGTTGGTCATGTATTTTAAAACCCAATAAAAAGAAAACATTTAAATGATCTGTGGCATGCTACTTTTTTTTTGTAGGAAAGATCAGTCCAATTAACGCACAAATAGTTAAACGTTAATTGGAGTTCAATAATATTAGCAAACACACAAAACAGAGGATTACAAATATTATGGAACAATAGCATTGTAGAGCTAAAAGGGGCCTACAAGGCCATTGATCCAACCCCCGGCTCATCGCAGGAATCCAAATTAAAGCATACCCAACAGGTGGCTGTCCAGCTGCCTCTTGAATGCCTTCACCACCTCCCTAGTAATTGGTTCCACTGTTATGCCGCTCTAACAGTTAGGAAGTTTTTCCTGATGTTCAGTTGAAATCTGGCTTCCTGCAACTTGAGTCCATTATTCCATGTCCTGCACTCTGGAATGACTGAGAAGAAATCCTGGTCTTCCTCTGTGTGGCAACCTTTCAAGTACTTGAAGAGTACTACAATTGCTCCCCTCAGTCTTCTCTTCTCAAGGCTACACCCTAACCCAGTTCTTTCAGTCTCTCCTCATAGGGCTTTGTTTCCAGTCCTCTGATCACCCTTGTCGCCCTCCTCTGAACCTGTTCCAGTTTGTCTGCATCCTTCTTAAAGAACTGGACGCAGTACTCAAGATGAAGCCTAACCAGTGCCAAATGGAAATGGACTGACTTCAAGTCGATTCTGACTTATGGCTACCCTATGAATAGGATTTTCATGGTAAACGTTATTCAGAGGGGGTTTACCATTGCTTCCCTCTGAGGCTAGTCCTCCCCAGCTGGCTAGGGTCTGCTCAGCTTGCCACAGCTGCACAAGCCAGCCCCTTCCTTGTCCGCAACTGCCAGCTGGGGGGCAACTGGGCTCCTTGGGACTATGCAGCTTGCCCACGGCTGCACAGGTGGCAGAGCACGTAACCCTTGAGCCACTCACTGTGGGGGTGATCTTTAGCTGGCCCTTGACACCCAGGAGACACAAGTGGGGATTTGAAGTCACAGACCCTGGTCTCCCAGCCAGGCTCTCCTCCCTACTGCGAATAGAGGGGAATTAATACTTCATGTGATTTGGAAACAATACTTCTGTTAATGCAGCCTAAAATTGCATTTGCCTTTTTTGCAGCCACATTGCACTATTGGCTCATATTCAGCTTGTGATCAATTACAAATACATGTTGCATGTACTATTCCTGAGCCAAGTATCCCCCAAGTTATAACTGTGAATTTGGCTTCTTTTTCTTAGGTGTAGAACTTTGAACTTCTCCCTGTTAAATTTCATTATGTTAATCACTATGGAATTACCCAATTGTTGCTTTTGTGGGGAGAAGGCTTTTTTCTCTTAATTTACAAACTTATATTTTATTGTGCATAGAGGAAGCCCCTAGTATTTAGAAACCAGTACCTTATTTTTGGGTGGCCCCATTTAAACTGATAGCAAATTTGAGTGATCAAATGCTTATTAAAAGGAATTATGATTATATATTTAGAAAATGGTAACAGAGACCTTTCATACTTTCATGTTAACATCTGAGTTTTTGTATGAAAACTTCAGCTCCTTTTTTTTAAGAGCATAGCCACTCTTCAAGGGGCATGACAAAATACACTTCTGCCTGCCCACTGTCTGGATAACAGAGGCTCCCTAAGAATACAGGGATTGTGCATCTTCAATACAGGATAATAAGTTTGGAGATTTTTGTTAGGTGCTGGACTAGTCCTTTGAGTGTAGTGCAGTCACTGAGCTCTATGGTTTTCAGAATCCAAACATTTCAAAATGTATGCATATTTTTATTTTGAAAGTTAAAAGCAACAGACACAGAAAATACATGATTGAACATCTAAATGTGTTTTGGAATAGATGTCATAGGAAAATTAGCTTATATTATAGGAAGGTTTCTTTTCAAGTGTTAATTAAAAAAATGACTTACATATACTAGATGAACTTTCTTTTTTTAAAAAAGTATTACAATCCATCACCAGGGCAATCCTATGCATGTTTACTCAGAAGTAAGTACCACTGAGTTCAGCAGGGCTTGTGCTCAGATAAGTGTATACGACTGCATCTAGTGACAGACGTCGGTTTGAGACTTACGTCATGCTTAGAGTAGACCTATTAAAATCAATGGGACTTAAGATGGTAATGACTAATTTAAGTCCCATTGATACCGACAGGCCTGTGCGGATGTAGGAATCTGGTTGGCCACTGAGAGCAGGATGGTGGACTAGACAGGTCTTTGGCCTAATCTAGCAGGGCTCTTATCTTCTCACATCCAGCATCCTGTGCAGTCCCCAGAAGTTGGAAACTCCATCCCAGGCTGATCCCAGTGCACCTCCTGAGTTTTGAAGGTACAGCATTGCCCACTTAGACTGCTCTAATAACTCTTCTCAGGACACTTAACATGCTTTTCCCAGCCTCCTGGTGTACTTTTTTTGTAATAGAAAGTATAAACATGTCACAGACAACAATATTAACTTCAATCTATTTGCATAAATCAAGAGCATAAAATCATACAGTAGACACCCTGCCAACACACCAATCAAGCCATCCAGATGCTGTATGGTCTACATATATTAAAACTGCAGAAGGTGCTGAATTACAGTAACTGAGTTCACTTTTATGAAAATGCTGCTTTACAAAAAGGAAGATGAACACATTTAAGGAAGAGTTTTTCCAGGTCCCCACCCCCACCCCACTGAGTGACAGCAGCACTTCTTGTTTTACAATATTGACTAAATAGATAAATGCTCCTTCACATAACTTTTTCAACTATTACAGATTAGGTCCAATTTCTAAAATATTATTATAGTGCAATCCTATAAATGCTTACTCAGATGTTAAGTCCAGCTGAGACCAATGGGGCTTGCTCCTAAGTAAGATAGTGTAGGATTGCAGCTTTAATAGGCCTGGAGTAAGAGAAAACCTCCACCTATCTTTTTACACATTTTACATTTCTAATTTATTTATTATTTATTAATTTTGTTACATTTATACCCCGCCTTTCTTCTCATGATAGAAACCCAAGGCGGCTTACATATGGTTCCCAGGCAGTCTCCCATCCAGGCACTGACCGCACCTAACCCTGCTTAGCTTCAGCAGGGTCATGAATGCCTTTAGCAATGCTGATTACATTATTTTAGCAATGCCAATTATATCATTTTAGCCCGCATCTTGAAGTCCAAAATTTGGAGTAACTCTGGTAAATCAACTTGACTCTGCCAAAGCACAAAGACTGGCTAAAACTTGCTTTATTTTTAAATGTGGTATAGATTCTCTTTAATATTACTCATCTTTCCACTTTCATGTAAATCACCAAACACAATAATCTTGACTAGCGATAGTAGAAATAAAGAATAATATTTTTTCTTATAAAACAATGCTAATTTTAAGCCAATCTGAAAATGGATAGAGGCAGTCTTAGCAATGGGGGTGTATCCACATCTGCCCAATGATATTGTAGATAGGCATATAACAAGATTACAATCACCACTTGCTGGTGGAGGGCATGGGAAAAGATATGGAGAGCTTAATCAAGAGGAGAGCTTTCAAATGCATATAAAGTAACCAAACCATCCTTGTGGCCAGAAGGATTTAGAATATATCTAGTTTGAAAGCAGCAAGCCGAGGACAACTATGAACAATTCGGCATTCAGATAAACTACTTTTGTGCTGTAAGTGGGCAAGTGTATATGCAGTCCAAGCCTCTTTTGATTCTGGAGATCAACTTTTACCCAGCAAGTCCTATTTCAGTGTCAGAACTATGAAACCATGTTTCAATAAGAACATAAGGTCAATGGCCCACTTAGTCCACCATCCTGTTCTCACAGTGCCTAACCAGTTGTTCATGGGGAACCTGCAAGCAGGACCTGAGTGCAAACAGCACTCTCCTCTCCTGCAGTTTCTAGCAACTGGTATTTGGAAGCATATTGCCCCCGCCTGTGGAGGCTAGCACCCACTGATAGCCTTATCCTCCATGAATTTGTCCAATCCTCTTTTAAAGCTATTGGTGGTCATCACTACCTCTTGTGGGAGCAAATTTCATAGTTTAACTATGCAGTGGATGAAGACATATGTACTTTAGTCTGTCCTGAATCTTCCAGCATTCATAATATTTCATCGGGCAAGAGAGGCTTAGGTGGCTGGAATACTGAGCTGTGGTACTCTTCTTGTTCCATGTCCCTGCATCTGGATTCACAAGTGAAACAGGTTGCCAAGAGAGAAAGATTCTCTGCCTCCCAATTAAAGGCAACGTTAATCTCTACCCTAAAAAATGCATTTCCCACACTCAGACAATTAAAAACAGTGCTGAAGTAAAAACAATGACTCATTCAGTTAATGTATTGGCATCACTGATATTTGCATATTTTTGTCCACCACATACACTTTGGCATTTTTCTGTTGCCAACAAAGAGGTAGATTCCAACAATCACTCTGTTCAATCCTGCTGGAAGCAGGTAAAGCACGTTGGCAGAGTTCCTTCAGTGTGGGTACAACCCTGTGCTCCCTGCAGAGGGGCTCAGAAAATACTAGAGGAGCTTCTCCCACTTCATCACAATGGAGAGGTTTGGTCCTGGTTCCTGCCACCACCAGTTCAAGTAGTCTCACCACACAGTCTGAAAACCAGTCCTTCAGCCAAAAGTAGCCTTTCTGGAAAGAGATCCGGAGGCTGACAGGTCCAGATGGCATGCGAACACTGAGGCTGAATAGGAAATTTCCCTGAGAGCTGTCTCGCAGCAGGTAAGTCCCCACTGGCTCTTGCAATAACCTAGCATGTGCCTCATGTACAGATAAAGGGCCCCAGTAAAATCCACTGGCCTGCAGGAGGCCAAGTGATCGTTCTACCACCTCCCACTCATGATCATGAAACACACGGTAGCGAGACAACAATCTGGCTGACGTTGGACTACAAGGAGACTGTTGTTGCTGCTTCTGTGAAGAGGAAAAGTTGCCGAGTTTGTTCATCCGCCTTTCCTCTGATCATCTCACAGAGAACCTGTGAATCACAGGAAGATGCCACGTCTATCTTTGCATTTAGCCCTGGAGAAAATAACACAAATAAGAAGGTAAGTTTTGGACCCTTACATGAGCAAAAGAAAATAATTACTTTAAGGTAAGCAATGGCATATGGAAGCTAGAAGCAGCCATTCTTAAATACTACTGTAAAAACTAAACAAATGGAAAGCTGGAGAGCGCTATTGTGTAGATAACTTCCCTGCCCCGGGGTCCACACATACTTTACAACACCCTTCATCAACCTGGTGCCTTCCAGATGGCTGAGGCTGATGCGAGTTGCAGCTAGTGATGTGAAGACCCAGGAAAATGGGAGGTGGTGGTACAAGTTTTTTACTAAGCTTTCTAAGTTTTTTTCCTGAAAAATTGGGGAAAAAAAACCCTGGAAAAAATGAGGGGGGGGAGACATTTTTTCCAAATCTTCCCTGTTGTTTCCAGGCTACCATATCTCTAGTTGTAATCCAAAACATCTGGAGGGCCCCAGGTTAGTGAATGCTGCTTTAGAATGAATTTCCAAAGGGGTAACTATGTTAGCCTCTTATAGCAAAAACAATCAAGTCTCGTGGCACATTTATTGGCATAAGCTTTTGTGAACTCAAGATCACTTTTGTCAGATGCATTAAGTGAAATCTTGGTTGGCAGGTACATAAGGGAGAAAACTGTAAGATAGGAATTGAATGGCAACAAGATGCAAAAATTACAGTCAGTGATAATTATTTTAAATCTATGCCAAATATGCCACCCTGGGCTCCTGCTGGGAGGATGTGTGGGATATAAATCAAATAATTAATAAATAAAATAAATAGGCACAATTTAATGTTTTACAGTAGCAGATTGGTGATATTGCTGAGATGATTGCATTAACACTTTTCATGGGGCAGGGAACCATTCACAAGCAACAGTCATAGACAGCACAGATATCCTGGCATTGGTAATCTAATTAACATGTAATGGATAAAAATCCTTTTATCTCATTTTAACCCACATAACAGGTGATGGCACTAAACTTCTTCAGGAATTGTAATTCAGCTGTTCCATGGTATTTTTTCCTCCTTGGAAGGTCCTTTGTTGCAGACTGGATGGTTAAAGTAATTAAAGTCAATTAAGAAAAAGAGATTGGACTGACCAGATATTTAGAGGGGACATCTGCAACAAAAATTACAGGCCACCAATAGTCCCAAACTAGTGGCTTACACAGATGCAGACTGGGCTGGGGACACAGCAGATTACAAATCCATCAGTGGTAACTTGTTCTTCTGTGGAGGTGAAGCAGTTAGCTGGACAAGTAACAAGCAGGATCTAGTAGTAATGCAGAGACTGAAATGTTCTCTCACTGCTTTATGGATATTGCCATAGATTGTGTACATTTATTCTTTTGCTTAGACTGACCTATCTATCCTATGCAGAGTTGAGAAGGGCACTGTTGGCAGATGACAGCATAAATCACATTGGAAGATGAGCAGGTGAATGAACTCCGCCCCCCAGTTGCGGATAACATTAGGTTACCAGATCAGGGGTCCTGAATAAACACTTGGTAGTACCATGCTCACCGGAGGCTTTTGACATTCAAGACTTTCCAGATGGAGGATTCTGGAAATATTATTTGACATGGGGAAATCTATATTGTTAACCACATTATGGTACTATCAAGTGCTTATTCAGGACTGCTATGCATATATGAAGTGTATTTTTTATCCTACTAGTCCTATATGGCCAAAATATACTGCAGCACATCTCCATAATATGAAAACATGTCAGGAACTTAACCTCCTCCAATATTTGAAAATGTTTATAATCAAACAATCTATATTAACAGGACAAAGCACATTGCTTGGAAGTTTCTAATGAGAATTACAAAGTAAGGAAGGGTGGACCTGACCCCTTGGCGACTTACAGCTTTTATCATTCCTCCCGATCTTATCCTCCTACTTTTTTTAAAAAAAAATTCTTTTATGGCAACTAACATTTTCCTCCCTAAACCTCTCATTATCTTACTCACGTTGATTATATTTAGCACTGATACGGCCTTCAGTTGCTATTGCTCTTAACTGTGCACTAGAGGGAGAGATAGACCAGCACACAAAGTGCAAAGATTATACAGCCACGAGACTGGCTGTATACTATAGCCAGCGTGGATTTTTCACATTCCGCAATGTTAAATTGAAAATACCCCCCATGCCATTCTGATGCTTCCCATAAACTCATTTCAAAACAAAACCTTACAAAACGTATAGTCCTGAACTCAGAAACACTTGCTTAACAACACTCTCAATCTTCATGGCAATATACAAAACAGTCAGAGAGAATAGAGAGTTCAAAGTCTAAAAAGAGAGAAAAAAACCCGAGAGCCCTTTTGGACTTTTTTCTGCCAGAGTTCTCATAATCTGTTGAAATTCATTAAAAATCAGCCATGTTCATAGAGTGCCTGGAATCCTATTACTGACCTTGCCCCATACTCCGACCTTCATCTTCTGCAGTTTAAAAGTTTAAAAAATGCCTGGCTGATTTTTAATTAATTTAAGAAATTTTGGCTGGCACCCAATGATAACGCGGGGAATGCTCAGTAAGAACCAACTGTCAGAGTTCTAACAGCCAGACTCAAAGCTTCTGGGCCTGCCTAATCACGGGGCCACACCCACAGCAGACACCAGTCATGGCTTCCCTCGGAGAATCCTGGGAAGTGTAGTTTCTGAAGGGTGCTGAGAGGAGACTCCTGTTCCACTGACAGAGCTCCAGTGGCCAGAGTGATTTAACAGTCAGCCACTCTGATTGAAGGTCTGTGAGGGGAACAGGGCGTCTCCTAGCAACTCTCAGCACCCTTCACTAACTACACTTCCCAGGATTCTTTGAGAGAAGCCATGACTGTCCAAAGTGAAATAAAGGCCTCGTGTGGATGTGGCCAGGGACAGCTTTGGTTTAAATTTGGGTAGGAGGCTACATGTGCCTGCTGTAGAATAAAAAGGTAGGGGAAACTCTGAAAAGCAATGATATTGTTCACAATGTTTTCCTTTTGCTATCTCTGCTATCTTTTTGGCACCTTTTGAAGACTTTTCCTCTTTCAACAAGCCGTTTAAGTTGAAACCTATTCCAGTCTGTGTCTGTTTTAGAATTGCTTTTAATATGTTTTAAACCCCCCCTTTTTTTTAAAGATGTTTTTAAAGCTTTTAAAAAAGTTTTTAACGTTGTTTTGTTTTAGTATATTTTAAGGTCTTTTTATGAATTTTTAGAGTGTTTTTAGCGTTTCTGTTTACTGCCCTGGGCTCCTACTGGGAGGAAGGGTGGGATATAAATCAAATGATAGACAGACAGACAGATAAAGGAAAGGGGCTTCCCTTCTGCCCAGTGCCCACCCACCCAATCTCCTCCCCCTTCCCTCTCTGTCCTTCCCCCAGGTCAGTGTTGGACTATGACCTGGGAGACCAGGGTTCGAATCCCCACACAGCCATGCAGATCACTGGGTGACCTTGGGCCAGTCACTGCCTCTCAGCCTCAGAGGAAGGCAATGGTAAAACCACCTCTGAATACCGTTTACCATGAAAACCCTATTCATAGGGCCAACATAAGTCAGGACTGACTTGAAGGCAGTCCATTTCCATTTTCAAACATGATTGCACAGAAATAAATCCCATTGAACTCAAAAAGTATGTAAACGATCAAACCCACCCTCCCTCCCCCTCCCTCTTGCCCCTTCCCTCCCACTTCCTTTGCCCCTCCCTCCCCATCCTCTTCCAATCCCCCCTCCCCCCTCCCCCTTCCCCTCCCCCCTTCTCCCCATGGTCAGTTTTACTTAAGCATGATTGCACGGAAGTAAATACCATTGAACTCTATAAGCATGCAAATGATCAAACCTGCCCTCCCCACCCCCTTCCTTTGCCCCCTCCAATACACTCCTTCCCCCTCCCCTTGCTCCACCCCATGATCAGTTTTTTCTATCCTAACCATGATTGCATAGGAGTAAATCCCATTGAACTCAATAAGCATGCAAATGATCAGACCTGCTTTTCCCCTCCTTCCCCTCTCCTCTACCTTCCTCCTCCCCTCCCCTCTAACTTCTTCCTCCACCCCTGCCCACTCCAGACCTCCCTCCCTCCCTCCCTCCCTGGTCACTTTTACCTATCCTAAGCATGACTTCACGGGAGTAAAGCGCACTGAATTCAATAAACATGCAGATGATCAAACCTGTCCTCCTCCCCTCCCCATCCTGCCTGCTCCCATCCCAGTCCTCCCCTCTGCATTTCCTTCCCTCCCTCCTCCTCCCCCCTCCCGATCCCCTGTGGTCAGTTTCACCAATCCTAAGCATGATTGCAGGGGAGTAAATCCCACTGAACTCAATAAGCATACAAATGATCAATCCATTCTCAGCAAACCTGCACAGGATCCCATTTCTTGCTCTCCAGGATTGAAAAGCAGGGAAATTCACTAATAGGCAAAAAAACTTGCGGTTTAAGAACGTACCAATAGCCCACAGATATTTAAAAAGCAGAGAAATTGGGCAGCTATAGTGAATGCACCAGGTGAGCAAGAGACCTGAACTCCTCTCTGAGATATTGTACTGCCCTGCAAATTTCTCAGAATGCAAACACAATTTGGGTTGGTCTTTCACAGTCCAATCCACTTGCTGTGTAGCTTGCAAGAATTTGGTAACGTGCCTCTGAGCACATGGTCAGTGGTGGCAACACCTGCAATCAGCCCAAAGAATAGAAACAAGACATGTGCTGTGCTGATCTTGTTTTAGCAGGGAGGAAGCAACCTTATTAAGACAGCTGATATAGTTCATATGGTCACTTTAAATATGTCTGATTTCCTTTGCAATTTTAGTGAAGTTTCCTATAGGAAATCATTTTCTTTTGTTTCTATTTCTGTGAGTTGTGAAGTATAGCAACACTTTGCAAAATTTATTCTAAAAAAACTCCAAACATAATTGTGGAATAATGGCATGGACTTCTGCAGAATAGTCTCCAGTGGATCTCAGGAATAGGAGGTGAAATATATTCTAGCAAAATTCTGCTGCTTGTGTTTATTGTTTGTTGTCTGATTTTATTGTTGACATTTTGTATTTTAACCTTTTTGTACACCGCCCAGAGAGCCACTCGCTATGGGCGGTCTATAAATGAAACAAATAAAATAATAATAAATAAATAAATAAATAGATGTGCTCTATGTTTTAATTGACTGTGCCCACCTTGCCTTAAATGAAGTGGTTTAAACATAGCAGGCTGAAACCATGCATCCTCTTTTTTCCAACAGCTAAGAGTCATTGCTGAAGTAACAACATATTGTAATCAGTCTGATTTTACATCATACTGCAGTTTCAGATTGCACTGTTAATGCACCCAAAATAGAAATAGAACATAACCTCCAATTTGAAACACAAAAGGCTGTCTTCATCATCATATGACACTGAGCAATAAAAAGGCTTTGAAATTAATAAAAATAAATTTCGCACAAATTTCTAGGATGAATGAGGGAAATAAAATTTTCTAGTTTAGATTCTCTGTAGAAACATTGGTAACACAGGAAAGAAGCAAAGTAAGAACACCACCAACAAACATACAAAAATATAATTATCTTTGGAGATGGGAGGTGTTGCCACCACTCACCATATGCTCAGAGGCACATGTAACCAAATCCAGCCAGCTCTAGCTGGAGGACATCACATTGGGGAACGCTGGTCTACTGGCTTGCAAGGGCAAGCCTAAACTTGCCCTAATGTATTATTCCACCTTTCAACATTTTATGCCCTCTGGCAAGTTCACAGCCAGGTTGTCTTGTAAAGACACAGTTAAGGCTGTTAATTGTCCATTAGTGAATAATCATGTTCCAAATAAAGAACTGGGGTTTGATTTCAGATCAATCTGTCCAACATTACTATGCTTTCACAACATTTATCACAATGTATAAGACTGTACACAGACTACACTACATTTCTAGCTATAAAAGGCTGCATTTTTATAGGGGCAGATGGACTATTTTTGGACACTATGGACACTACACCACATTGGCTCTCACCTTGTAATGATAATTCTGGTTTAATTTGGTGCATGGTATCTGCAAAGTTCTCCTCCAACACTAGATTTCAAATGAGTTGATTTTTCTCTTATCCACTTTTTTCACTGTCCAACTTTCCTATCCATACATAGAGATCAAGTATACCATGGTCTGAATGATCCTGACTTTAGAGTTCAGTGCTACATCTTTGCATTTGAGGACCTTTTCTAGTTCTCTCATAGGTGCCCTCCCCAGTCCCAGCCTTCTTCTAATTTCTTGACTATTGTCTCCATTTGGTTAATGACTGTGCCAAGGTATTCATAATCCTTGACAAGTTCAATGTCCTCATTGCCAACTTTAAAGTTACATAAATCTTCTGTTGTCATTACTTTAGACGTTCAGCTGTAGTCCTGCTTTTGTGCTTTCCTCTTTAACTTTCATCAGCATTTGTTTCAAATCATTACTGGTTTCTGCTAGTAGTATGGTATCGTCTGCATATCTTAAATTATTGATATTTTTCCCTCCAATTTTCATACCTCCTTCGTCTTCATCCAATCCTGCTTTCCGTATGATATGTTTTGCGTATAGATTAAATAAACAGAGTGATAAAATACACTCCTGTCTCACACCTTTTCCAATGGGAAACCAATCGGTTTCTCCATATTCTGTCCTTACAGTAGCCTCTTGTCGAGTATAGGTTGCGCATGAGGTCCCTCAGATGCTATGGCGCTCCCATTTCTCTTAAAGCATTCCGTAGTTTTTCATGACACCATCAAAGGCTTTGCTGTAATCTATAAAGTGCGGGGTGATTTTGATCTGAAATTCCTTGGTCTGTTCCATTACCCAAAGTATGTTTGCAATATGATCTCTAGTACCTCTTCCTTTTCAAAATTCAGCTTGGACATCTGGTATTTCTAGCTCCTCTTCACCCCTCCTGCCTTTGCTTTTTGGAGAGCTGACAGTCTGGTAACAGGAAGCACCTCTGATATGAATTTGAGTCAGCACAGTTCCAAGAACTACTTTCAAGGTACTCGATAATACATGTTCTCTTCTGTTCTGCTTTGCTGCTTTCTCGCCTGGTATCTCTAGGTTCTATTTCTGCACTTACTTACCAACAGCCGCCGACGGGATCACATCACGCCAGTGTTGTTTGACCTACACTGGCTGCCGGTTGTTTTCCGGGCCCGATTCAAGGTGTTGGTTTTAATCTTTAAAACCCTGTACGGTTTCGGCCCAGCTTACCTGAAAGAGCACCTCCACCGCCACCAATTATGCCGCCCAACTAGATCAGCCACACAAGGCCTTCTCTCAATCCCTCCAACCAAAACAGCTAGGTTGGTGGGTACTAGGGAGAAGGCCTTTTCTGTGGTGGCCCCCACTCTCTGGAACTCCCTCCCATATGATCTTCGACATGCCCCTTCCCTAGATGTATTCCACAAGGCCCTGAAGACGTGGCTATTCCAGCAAGCCTTTGAGGTCATTGGGTAAATCACCATGGTTCTGTCATTTATCGTATGTTGTTATTATAATTGCTTTTATATGTATTGATGACTGTCCAGTATTTTACCTATTGTTATTAATGTGATTACATCTGTTATTGTATTTTATCTCTTTTAATGTACGTCGCCTAGAGTGGCTGATTGCCAGATAGGCGACAAACAAATTAAATATTATTATTATTATTATTATTACAACAATGGAATGTGCAGAAAAGCCCTGAATGGTCTTTTAAAAAAACTTGAGTATAGATTATAGCCATATCACTGACTGTTAGCAAAAACTTGCCAGGGCATATAGATTTTTGCCAATAACAGCCTTCATAAGCCAGAAGGTAGAATTAATCAACGTGGTGTAGGGTAGGGGATCCCGAAGAGTGGTCCGTGAGCTTCATTCAGGTAGTCTGTGGCATGTCCATATTAAACATTCATATTGATTTTCAATTGTATTTTGATTCTTTTGATTTCTTACAATGAATTACAATTTGAATTCTGTGGAATACAAATTGTAATACAATCAAATGCAATATGAGACATAAATGAAGCAATAAAATATTAAAAATCATATAGCACCTAGCACAGTGCATGGCAATTGCTACAACAGGCAGAAAAATCATTAAGTGGTGTGCCAAGACAATCAGCAATTTTCAAGTGGTCCATGGGGGGAAGTTTGGGTACCACTGGTCTAGATTACAGTTTTCTAATATTTTGAGGATTACGCATTGAGGTCTTTATCCTGTTTGAAGGCAGCAAGCACAGTATTTGCAATGGTATAAATGACTTCCAGCACTATAAACCAGGTATATCATTCAACTGTTTTTAAATCAGCATGTATTATTATATTCAATAATAATATGACCTTGAAGTGTATCAGCTTTGCACTGATGTACTGCACTTCCAATAAATTAAAACTCATGATTTAGATTCTTGAATAATTGTTGCAGGTTCACAGACGAGCGGTAGGTGCCATATCCCAGCTACCATATGCATGGTCATTTGTAAAGTGATTTTGGTGAAATGATTACATTGAGAGCAGTGAGGAGGGGTGCCATTTGAACAGCTTGGCTATTTGCATGTTCCAACCCAGCCCACTGATGGCTCCGGCAGACAATGTTGAAGTGCATGGTAGAGTATTATTTTCATTTTCACTTTATTTTCTGCTGCTGGTTTTATGTTATTTAATTGTACGATGATGTTGGATTTGTTTTTAATATATTGCACCTTGGGGGTATTCCTGGATATATCATTGCTGCTAGAGGCCCACATGATCTTGGTGGCTAGCAGTGCCTTTTACCAGCTTCTTCTGGTATACCACCTATGATATCTGGACTGGGATAATCTAGCCATTGTAGTTCATGCACAGGTAACTTCAATACAGCTATGTGGGGCTGTCATTGGACCTGGCCCAGAAGCTCCAGCTAGTACAAATTACAGCAGCTAGAATGATAATGGGGGCAGACAGTTGATAGCATGTTACACCTTAGCTAAAACATCTGCACTGCTGCCCATATGTTACCAGGCCAGGTTTAAGTCACTTGTGTTAATATACAAAGCCCTCAACAACTTGTGTCCAGGATCCCCTAAGAACTGCCTGAGGCCTTACAGTCCAGCTTTTATTGCTATGATTATCCAGAGGTGCACTGTTAGTTGTCCCTTGTGTTACAGAGGCCTGATCGGCCTCAACCTGAAGTCAGGCATTTAGCAGTGCCAGTCCCATGCTGTGGAACATTGTTCCAGCAGATATTCCACAGATATCCTTGCTTTTTCTTTTCAGGCATCTCTTGACGACCTTTTTATGCCAAAAGGCCAATGTAGAAGGTTAAAACTTTTGAATGATTTTAATGATTATTTTGTACTGTTAATAGAGTCTTATTGTATACATATATTGCTGTGCACCACCCTGATATTCTGTATGGTGACATATACATATGTGTGTGTGTGTGTGTGCATGATTGCAATGGTTATTGTATGCCACCCTGGAACCCTTGGGTGAAGACTGGACTACAAATACTGTACATAAAATAAATAAAAAAGCATAAGACCACTTTGACTCTACAAATGGTAGGGTCACTTGGCCATTTTCTGAAGGCTTGAGTGTACTATGTGAGGCTCAAACCTCAGATGCTTAAGGCAGTTCAGGAATACTTTTCAGCTGGCAGCAAAGAATGCTCATTTCACGTAGTTGCCTTCAGTGTTCTGGCACAAATAACAACAGGTCTGGATAATGCCCAAATAGCTCCTAATTGCCCCTCACCCCCAGCCTCTGGAGGAATGTGACGTTTTAATCAGTCTTTGGAATACTATTAGAATAATTTCTCCAAGTTTCATTGCATTTTTTTTAAAGTCTCATATCATGGTGTTAAGAGAAACAAAAAATACTTCATTAAAATTTATTCTCAACAGTTTAAACCTATTTAGAAAAGGTATACCTGCAACTGCCAGATAATGGAGGCAAAAAGGCATGCATTGCTTGTGAGATACTAACAAACAACTGGTAGGCCCTTGTTTGAGGCAGAGTGCTGGACAAGAGTAGGAGTGAGGAACCTGTGGCTCTCCATGTGTTGTTGAGGTCCATCCCCCATCATCCCTGGCTATTGCCTCAGCTGGCTGGGGCTGATGAGAGCTGGAGTCCAACAATATCTAGAAGGCCATAGGTTCCCCATCCCTGGACTAGCAAGATCCAGTCCAGCAAAGGAAGCATTAAGTGCTTTGCAAAACCAAACTGATGCAGGTCTTTTTTATTTCTAGAAAAGCAACCTTAAACCACATTAAGGAGGCAAAGTCTATCAGCCTTCTAATAACAGGAAATGAGTGTCCAAAGCAGACAGAAAATCTAACTTGCATCATATCTGCTATAAAACAAAGAGAGGAGCTTCATCTATTCACGTCTAAAATATGTCAGTGTTGTGTAGTGATTAGTGTTGGACCTAAGAGACCAGGGTTCAAATCCCCCTTCAGCCAGGAAGCTTATTGGGTGCCCTTGGGCCAGCCTCTTTCTCCCAACCCATCCTACCTCAAAGCATTATTGTGAGGATAAAATTGGGTGGGGGAGAACCATGTATGCCACCTTGAGCTCCTTCAATGAAGGTGCGATATAAATGTAATAAAGTAAGTAACAAAACAAAAACAGTCAAGCATTTCAATAGAATAAACTCATAGCAAGCTAAATGCTTCATATACCATTTGTCATAACTTAGAGTATATTAGAAGGGAATATATTTTCAAGTTAGTCCTAACATGAGACATGGATCAAAAACAAAACAGCAATGCTGATGCAAAATTAAAAAAGGAATCTTTGGAAAGTAATCGTACCAATAAAGTGAACATTTCTAGGATACGCCATTCCACTACCACCACCACTGCTGTTTTCCATCCTCCCGCACTACACACACACTCAGCATTCTGTGACCAGTGAGTGTGCTCAGTACTCATTGGGCTGTTAACAGGTTTTTTTCCTCCTTAATTCTTTTTCCTGGAAGTTTCTATGAATTTTGGCAAAATAAGGGTTTTCCCAAAGCCAGCTGATACAAATGGCACAATTTCCCCACAAACCCACCCCAGAGTTTCTTTGCCCTTCTGCAAAACTTGGGCTACCTTCAAGACTGCTGATATCTCCCTCTCGTGCATGAATGGTGCTATTTTGGCTTCATAAGGTTTGAATTCAGAGAAAATGCTCACTTTTATTAGAGGATGGTAAAAACACAATTTCTCCAGTATCCCCTCCTTATAAGGATGACCCTTAAATGTCTTAATTGCTGGAGGTGTGAAACTCTATAAACAGCAAAAGTAAACTAAAACTAATCTAGACCAGTGGCACCCAAACTCCCCTCCCCCAATGGACCACTTGAAAATTGCTGATTTTCTTGGCACACCACTTCATGATTTTTCTGCCTGTTGTAGCAATTGCCATGCACTGTGCTAGGTGCTGTATGATTTTTAATATTTTATTGCTTCATTTATGTCTCATATTGCATTTGATTGTATTATAATTTCTATTCCACAGAATTCAAATTGTAATTCAATGTAAGAAATCAAAAGAATCAAAATACAACTGAAAATCAATATGAATATTTAATATGGACATGCCACGGATTACCTGAATGAAGCTCACGGACCACTGTTCGGGATCTCCTACTCTACACCACGTTGATTAATTCTACCTTCTGGCTTATGAAGGCTGTTATTGGCAAAAATCTATATGCCCTGACACGTTTTTGCTAACATATGGCTATAATCTATATTCAAGTTCTTTTTAAAAGACCATTCAGGGCTTTTCTGCACATTACATAATTGTACACAGAAACAGAACCTAGAGATACCAGGCGAGAAAGCAGCAAAGCAGAACAGAAGAGAACATGTATTATACATGTATTATCGAGTACCTTGAAAGTAGTTCTTGGAACTGTGCTGACTCAAATTCATATCAGAGGTGCTTCCTGTTACCAGACTGTCAGCTCTCCAAAAAGCAAAGGCAGGAGGGGTGAAGAGGAGCTAGAAATACCAGATGTCCAAGCTGAATTTAGGAAAGGAAGAGGTACCAGAGATCATGAATCTCCTCCCCCCCTCCTCCCCCCCTGCCCCCCCCCGGTAAGTGTTGGACTATGACCTGGGAGACCAGGATTCAAATCCCCACACAGCCATGAAGCTCACTTGGGTGACCTTGGGCCAGTCACTGCCTCTCAGCCTCAGAGGAAGGCAATGGTAAAACCACCTCTGAATACCGTTTACCATGAAAACCCTATTCATAGGGTTGCCATAAGTTGGGATCGACTTGAAGGCAGTCCATTTCCATTTTTTACCAGAGATCATGTTGCAAACATACTTTGGATAATGGAACAGACCAAGGAATTTCAGAAGAAAATCACCCTGCACTTTATAGATTGCAGCAAAGCCTTTGATGGTGTAGATCATGAAAAACTATGGAATGCTTTAAAAGAAATGGGGGTGCCACAGCATCTGAGGGACCTGATGTACAACCTATACTCTGGACAAGAGGCTACTGTAAGGACAGAATATGGAGAAACTGATTGGTTCCCCATTGGAAAAGGGGTGAGACAGGAGTGCATTTTGTCACTCTATTTGTTTAATGTATACACAGAACATATACGGAAAGCAGGATTGGACCAAGACGAAGGAGGTGTGAAAATTGGAGGGAGTAATGTAAATAATTTAAGATATGCAGACGATGCTATACTACTAGCAGAAAGCAGTAATGATTTGAAACAAATGCTGATGAAAGTTAAAGAGGAAAGCACAAAAGCAGGACTACAGCTGAATGTCTAAAGTAACAACAACAGAAGATTGATGTAACTTTAAAGTTGACAATGAGGACATTGAACTTGTCAAGGACTATCAATACCTTGGCACAGTCATTAACCAAATGGAGACAATAGTCAAGAAATTAGAAGGCTAGGACTGGGGAGGGCACCTATGAGAGAACTAGAAAAGGCCCTCAGATGCAAAGATGTATCATGGAACACTAAAGTCAGGATCTTCAGACCATGGTATTCCCAATCTCTATGTATGGATAGGAAAGTTGGACAGTGAAAAAAGTGGATAAGAGAAAAATCAGCTCATTTGAAATCTAGTGTTGGAGGAGAGCTTTGGGGATACCATGCACCAAATTAAACCAGAACTATCATTACAAGGTGAGAGCCAGTGCAGTGTAGTGGTTAGTGTTGGACTATGACCTAGGAGACCAGGGTTCGTATCCTCACACAACCATGAAGCTCACTGGGTGACCTTGGGCCAGTCACTGCCTCTCAGCCTCAGAAGAAAGCAATGCTAAACCACCTCTGAATACTGCTTACCATGAAAACCCTATTCGTAGGGTCGCCATAAGTCAGGATCGACTTGAAGGCAGTCCATTTCCATTTCCCATCATTAGAAGCTAGAATGATGAACCTGAGGTTATCATACTTCGGACACATAATGAGAAGACATGGATTCACTAGAAAAGACAAATGACTAGAAAAGACTAGACATCCTAGGAAAAACAGAAGGGAGTAGAAAAAAAGGAAGACCAAACAAGAAATGGATTGATTCTATAAAGGAAGCCACAGACCTGAACTTACAAGATCTGAACAGGGTGATTTATAACAGATGCTACTGGAGATTGCTGATTCATAGGGTCGCCATAAGTTGTAATCGACTTGCACATAACAATTATTATAAATGAATTACATTATGAAATAAATAACATTTTCCAGTCTTGAAACATCATAAGATATTTGATTAAGTGTAAAGCAACACAGATGATCTAATCTTGATGTGGAGCACTAATCTATTCTATACAATCACTTCAATCTCAGAATGGGGCCAGCTGTCCTTTAAAGATAGATGAGTACAGGTTCCAAGCTTTAAAAAGAAATATACCCTTGATTTATTTATGCCACTGACATCAATTCACAAGTTAGGAATTCAGGAATCTTGAGGCTATGCATCAATTCAGTGGTTCTGAAACAGGAACACTGTAAGAGTGTGTTGCAAACGTAGCATGAGGAGGATGTGTTTTATTTCTTAATCTGAAAAAATGGTAGACACTTCTTTACCAAAAGTTAGATTCTGTGAGTCATATCCCTACAGTAAAGCACTGGAATCTATTACTTTTGCTACAATGCAGTCCTCCTCATCACACTATATTGCACAAGTCTTTAATAAATTCACTAACGGGCAAAAAACCTTGCAGTTTAAGAACGTACCTATAGCCAACAGCTATTTCTATCAAACTTTAAAAAGCAGGAAAATTGGGCATCTATAGTGAATGCACGAGGGGAGCAGGAGACCTGAACTCCTCTCTGAGATATTGTAAATGGAAATGGACTGCCTTCAAGTCGATCCTGACTTATGGCTACACTATGAATAGGGTTTTCATGGTAAGCGGTATTCAGAGGGGGTTTACCATTGCCTCCCTCTGAGGCTAGTCCTCCTCAGCCGGCTAGGGCCTGCTCAGCTTGCCACAGCTGCACAAGCCAGCCCCTTCCTTGTCCACAACTGCCAGCTGGGGGGCAACTGGGCTCCTTGGGACTATGCAGCTTGCCCACAGCTGCACAGGTGGCAGGGCATGTAACCCCTGAGCCACTCACTGTGGGAGTGATTTTTAGCTGGCCCTTGACACCCAGGAGGCATGAGTGGGGATTTGAACTCACAGACCCTGGTCTCCCAGCCAGGCTCTCCTCCCCACTGTGCTATATCTACCTACCTACTGCCCTACAAATTTGTCAAAATGCAAACACAATTTGGGGTGGGTTTCATTTTCCACTTCTTGTGTAGCTTGGAAGAATTTGGTAACATGCCTCTGAGCATTTTGAACACTGACAGTTGTTTCTTACTGAGCATGCCCGGGCTTATCATTGAATTCAATATAAAATTTCTTAATTAAAATTCAGCCAGGCATTTTTAAAATTTTTAAACTGCAGAAGATGAAGGCCAGAGTATGGAGCAAGGTCAGTAATAGGATTACAGGTACTCTGTGAACATGGCTGATGCTTAATTAATTTCAACAGATTACGAGAACTCTGACAGAAAAAAGTCCAAAAGGGGTCTTGGATTCTTTTTCTCTCTTTTTACACTTTGAACTCTCTTTTCTCTCTGTTTTGTGTATCGCCATGAAAATTTAGAGGGTTGTTAAGCAAGCGTTTCTGAGTTCAGGACTATAAATTTTGTAAGGTTTTGTTTTGAAATGAGCTTATGGGAAGCATCAGAATGGGATGGGGGGGTATTTTCAATTTAACACTGCAGAATGTGAAAAATCCATGCTGGGTATAGTATACAGCCACTCTTTTGGCAGTACAATAATCAAAAGACAAAGTAGAATTTATTTCTTACGTTGTTTCATTAGCACACCAAATTAAGCCTTACACTCATGGCTGACCTGATTTTGCTACAATCTGACTAATGCAAGGTTTGCAGTAGTGGAGCTACTCTTGAGAATATAAGCATGGTTTATATTCATTAATCACCAGCTCTCAAACAATAAATATTGCCATAAGAGCTTCCATTATTTGGCACCTTTTCAACTGGTATAGTTTGGACATGGTCACTCCATACAATACCATGCTTTCACACAGAAACACAGAACAGTGGCTCATACATTTTACCAAGGGGGAGCTCCCTCTCTCCTAAATGTTCCAAGCATCTTGTCCCAGCATTAACTGAAGGGAAGGACTTTGGTGACCATTTAGTGTCCTTATGACTTACCTGCAAATCTAGAATGCTATTTGGGAATTGCTGACAAAAAGAAAAAAATATTTAAAACATAGCACATTTTAAGGAACAGAATTGGGATGTTTTGAACAATGACGGCAGTAGCACTTTCGTGTTTCTGTTCCTCAGCAATTGGCAACCAGAATGATCAAGGGGATGGAGCGACTCCCTTACGAGGAAAGGTTGCAGCATTTGGGGCTTTTTAGTTTAGAGAAAAGGTGGGTCAGAGGAGACATGATAGAAGTGTATAAAATTATGCATGGCATTGAGAAAGTGGATAGAGAAAAGTTCTTCTCCCTCTCTCATAATACTAGAACTCGTGGTCATTCAAAGAAGCTGAATGTTGGAAGATTCAGGACAGACAAAAGGAAGTACTTCTTTACTCAGCGCATAGTTAAACTATGGAATTTGCTCCCACAAGATGCAGTAATGGCCACCAGCTTGGATGGCTTTAAAAGAAGATTAGACAAATTCATGGAGGACAGGGCTATCAATGGCTACTAGCCATGATGGCTGTGCTGTGCCACCCTAGTCAGAGGCAGCATGCTTCTGAAAACCAGGTGCCGGAAGCCTCAGGAGGGGAGAGTGTTCTTGCACTCAGGTCCTGCTTGCGGGCTTCCCCCAGGCACCTGGTTGGCCACTGTGAGAACAGGATGCTGGACTAGATGGGCCACTGGCCTGATCCAGCAGGCTCTTCTTATGTTCTTATGGTATTCTGAAGCATAAGGACTCCAGTACTGTAGGTAATACAGCCATCATGATGAGGAAACTTTTTCTCTTTGAATCCATCTAATCCTATTTTACAGGCATCCCAGGTGGCAGCCATTACTGCCATCTTGTAGAAGTGAATTCTATAGTTTGATTATGTGTTGTGTAAAGTACTTCTTTTATTTGCCCTGAATCCCCTACTTTTCAGCTTCACTGGATGACCCTAGGGGTTCTAGTATTATGAGAAAGAGAGAAAACACTTCTCCTTTTCCACTTTCTCTACACCATGCATAATTTTATACGCATCAATCATGTTCTCCCCTTACTCAACTCTTTTTCTAAACTAAAAACCCTCAAACAGTGTAATGTTTCCTCATATGGAAGCTGACCATTTTGGTTGCCTTTTTCTGAACATTTCCCAGCTCTACAATATCATTTTTAATGTGCAGCAACCAGAGCTGTACACAGTATTCCTAGTGTTAAAAACTAGCACTCCACCACTGACCTCCTGTCCCGAACATTCCCGTCCTCTGTGTCATATATAATTATTCAGGTGAAATGAACAACATAGGGATTAAGCATTCATTTGGACCACCTGATAGCCAATAGCAAATCCAATGTTACAATATTTAGAAATTTCTATATTTCAAATATATTTTAAATGAAAACAGTAATTGCATACTGCGTATGTTACATCACCCACAATTTCTTTCAGATTACTTGGCAACTGAAAAGCGGGCTACTTAGAGTGACCAAGCTAACTAACAGGGGATGGCAAGATATACCGGGTGGTTATCTCTCAGGGATGCTTTGGTTGCAAGACTCGGCACTGAGCAAAGGGCTGGACTAGATGATCTCCAAAATATCTTCCAGTTCTACTTCTATGCTTTTTGAAATGCAACCACAGAGGACTAGCCTGGACCTTACAAGCCAGCTTGAAGTGCTGAAGTGGGATCCCTGCAGTAACACAAGAAATAGAAGTTACACCTGCCCAAGTTCATTGCAAACATAAACAATTGTAAGTTACATTGTAAAGAGTTTAGAGCAGCAATCATATGCACACTTACTTAAGTGGCATATGCCCCATTAAACAAAGAGGGTCCTACTTCCAAGTAAACATCAGGCATAATGCGACCATTCAGATGGTGCACAGAGTGGAGAATGTGGACAGAGAGAAGTCTCTCTATCATAATGCTAGAACCCACAGCCATCCAATGAAGCCGGATGTTGGAAGATTCAGGACAGACAAAAAGAAGTACTTCTTCGCAAAGCTCAAAGTTAAACTACGGTATTCATTCCCATAAGATGTAGTGATGGCCACCAGCTTTAAAAGAGGATTAGACAAGGTCCTGGAGTATAAGGCTAACCATGGCTACTACCTCCAGTGTTGAAGGCAAGTATGCCCATAAATACCAGTTGCTGGGAACCCCAAGTGAGGAGAGTGCTGGCTTGCACTCAGGTCCTGCTTGCTGGCTTCCCATACGCATCTGGTTGGCCAGGGTGAGAACAGAATGCTGGACTAGATGGACCTATGCCCTGATCCAGCAGGGCTCTAAAGAATAAGCTATTGCCAGTTTTCTACAGATTTCTAAGGTTAATTCAAGGCTGGACTGATGTAGGTAGGTGACTGTGTTTTCAACACCAACATCTGTTCTTATTTAACCACATTTGCAGTATTCTCTTCATTTCCAGGAGCTATTAAAAAAACAACTTTGAGGTTAGCCGCTGCTTCCTTCCCGAAATGTGACTCAAACAATCCGTTTGAAGCGGGCATGGGTAACCAACAGTGCATCTTTCCATTCGGGAAAAAACATAAGGAAAAAAGCAAGTCTCTTTCCAGTGGACGGTTCCCGCACCCAGGTCACCTCACAGGAACATCTCCGACTAACTGGTCCCAGACGCGGATCCTTCCGCGGGATTCCAGTCTGGCTTGCCAGCGGCCGATCACCATGGCTGCTGCCTTTGTCTGCTGCCTTAACTCCCGACACCGCTGACTCGGCAGCGGCCCGAATGCGTTTTCAAGCGAGGAGGAGAGTTTTGTGCACCTTTCATCTGCGGTGACGGTCAAAAAAGCAATTTACAGGCAAAATACGGCAGCAATTTAGATCAAGGCGCAGGCGGAAGGCGCACACTCTACTCCAGATTATTGGGCAAAATTTGTGAATTATAGATATAGGGTTGGATCCAGATCAGACTAAGTTAGTTGAATTTGGGTCCCACTTAAATCAACGGAAGAAGTTAGGAGATCCAAGTTAGACCCGGATCCTAACCATGTCTACTCAGAAGTAAGTCTTACTGAATTAAATGGGATTTACTTCCAGGTAGGTGGGATTAGGATTGCAGTTTTTAGTCTGGATCTAGCCCATACATTCTACTTTCATGACGTCGGTGACTTCACTGTTCTAGTGGAACCAGATATCCCTTGCAGCCAATCCCCCCGTCGCTCCGCTTCCAGGCGCCCGTCCCGCCACCCCCCCCCCCTTTTCGGAAGATGCTTGTAGAAACAAAAAGAGATGTTAAGACTTTTCATACTTACTTCAGTGCCCTCTGGACAGGCAGGCGACTCGTCCCGCTTGCTTTCCTGTTACTGGAGGACCCTGAAAGTTTTCAAGAAAGAGAGGAACGTTCTCAAAATAGAACTGGGGAGACGGGAGAGCGAGCAAATGCCTACCTTCCCGACGAATGCCGTTTTATTTATTTATTAATGCTCGATTCCTTTTTGCAGTGAAGAACAGAAAAAAGGCCCCCAAAGCAGTAGTAAGCATGAAAAAATAAAAGATAGGGAAACAAATCAAAAGTAAGATTTGGGGTCTGAACTCTGCTGCAAGTGGTTCTTAATGGCGAGAGCAACTCGCAGCTGCAACTCGACGCTCCCGGTGCGCGGGCTTCCACCCGGAGGGGCGGGGAGCAGCACTTTTCTATGCAGTCTCGCGTGCGGGAAGCTCGCGCACTGCCCGAGAAAACGACTTCAAAGTTCCTTCGTTCCAGGAATGAATGGGTGCTTAAGGGACAGCTCGCAACTGCCATCCCCTCCTCAGAAACGTAGAGAGGTAGGTGGGTGGACTCCTACTCCTGCTTCTTCCTCATCATGCCCCATCTGTGACGCATCAAAAGCTGCATATTAATAGGAAGACACAGGAACATGGTCGAAATGAGGGGAATTGCATCCATTAATGATCACTGCAGCAGTTGGTAACTGGCATTTACACGACAGGAGTTTCTGCACTGAGGCAGGGTCCTTTCAAGAATTCCAGCCTTATCCGCGAAACTTTCATTAATTTTATATGATTTTTTGCTCTCTTGCTCTGCCGTTCCTCCCAGGAGTTTATACATGATCTCTCGCACACTCTCCCCTTATCCTCTTCATGACAATCCTGTGTTAATTGAGAGGTAGCAATTGGTCCAAGGTCTCCCAGTGAATTGCACCCCTGTCTCCCAGCCCAAGGCTATGTACACATGGCATTTTATTCTAGATCAGGGATTCTCAAACTGTGGTCCACGGACCGCAAGTTTCATTCAGGTGGTCCATGCCGTGTCTGTAATAATACAATTAAAAATCATACAGCATCTAGCACTGCACATTTCAATTGCTACAACAGGCAGAAGGATTATTAAGTGCCCAACCAGACTTTCAGCAATTTTCAAGTGGTCCATGGGGGAAAAAGTTTGGGAACCACTGTTCTAAATTTAATGGTGACTGTGTACTTGTTTTTTCTATGTAGTCCACAAACAAACTTGATCTACTGCAAATTTTCTTGCTCCTGAAAAGTGTTAGAGTTTAGCTGAGTGTAAATTGCTCACGTTCTCTACAGAGTGAGTGTGTGTGGTTTGACAAAGCAAGCTTTTACCTTGCTTTGAATCACTGAGACTTTAGACTTAATAATATAATAAAAGATTACTTTATTAATAGGAAAACATACTTGATAAAAAAGGCTCTAGTCTAGCTAACTAAGTTGGAGTCACAATGTCAGGCTCAGTTACTACCCCCATGGAGAGAAGAGAAGCAAAAGGAAGATGTCTGCTGTGTCTCAGCTGGTCTCAATTTTTGTCTCAATTTTATTTTAAATCTTTGCTTGAATTGGAATATAATCCTGAGTGGTTACATTTACAGAGGCTTATATTATGCTGCTTTATGGAAGAATTGTTAAATAATTTTCATAAATGATATCTGCAGCAGCAACATAGTTCACATGGTAAGTCTGATTTTTGTTTTTAGTATACTTTTTATATGAATTGGTACATTCTTTTAGGCTAATAAATGTCGGAAGTGGGGCACGAGCAACTCCTGTTTTGTTCGCACACTCGCTTTTCAGACCGCTGTTACTCTCTGCTTAAACTAATTAAACAATAAAAAGCATTTTTATATTTTTTATATCTTTAAGCATTTTATAATCTGAATCTACATGCAAAGAAGCTCTCCGAATAGATGCCATTGAAGAAGACTCGTTTCAAGTCAAAACATGTTTGGCATATTATTTGAGATTTGCTGTGTGTATTATCTTCACATTTTATATTTCTTTATTAGTACACCTCTGCATTTTATTGCCGTGTTGTCATTCGGAGTATATGTATATCTTGTCCACAGAACCAGCAGTTCACATCACACTCTGTGTGATCCACTTGCAGCCTACTGCCTTTCTAATGTGCATTAGAAATTGGGCAGTATTGAGCATTCTGTTGGCTATCACCCATAGACTATATTTTCTACCATTCATTTCTACATATATTTTTCAGAATCATACAATATCTGATTAGACCTTGAGTTTATGTGCCCTTTTGATTTTACCCAATCCCTTAGTCAGGACATCTGCAGACATCTCTTAAGTTGGACAGTACTCTATCTTGAGCAGTCCTCTGCATTAGGTATCTCTGATGTAGTGGTGCTTCACGTCTATGTGCTTGGTTCATGAACTCACCCCTTCTAACTCCACGAGTCTGATGCTTATTTGGTTGTCTTCATGCGTTGTGACAGGGCCAGGTATAGAGATGCCTAATTCTTTAAACAGCATGAGCAGGCATGCCAACTGTCTGCTTGCTTCAGAAGCTGACACGTACTCTGCTTCTCTGAAAGAGAGTGCTACAGCCTCTTGTTTCTTGCTTGCCCAGCAGATCATTGAATTTCCATAGTAGAAGGTTTTTCCACTGATGGATTTCTGATCTGTGGTGTCTTCAGCCCAGTCAGCATCTGCATATTCCATCAGCTTGGGATCTTGGGTAACCAATAACTTCAGCTTCATGGCTTGAGTGCCCTTCAAGTATCTTACTACTCTCTTGACTGCTTCCCAGTCCTTCTTGTTTGGCAAGCTAGTTTTCCTGCACAAGTATCCCACTGCTACTACTATGTCTGGCCTGGTAAAAGTGCTGATATACAGGAGTTTCCTGAAGGTTTGTCTGTAGCTCTCATGGGATTCCCATGGTTGGTTGGTTGAACTGGTTTCAGGCATCCTGTTTCCATTGGAGTATGTACTGGATTTGCATCTTTCAGTCCTAAACTCTTGAGAAGATCTTGGATCTTTTGTCTTTGACTCGGCAAGAAGGATCCATCTTCTTCTCTTTCAATTTGAATTCCAAGACAGTGAGTGATATCACTCAGGTGCTTCATTTCATCCTCCTTATTTAGATGATGTTGCTTGTCCTGTGGGTTTGCATAAGCTAACAATAGATCATCTATGTAAATCAAAAGTTAAGTCCATCGGTTGTTCCTGAATCTACTGTATAGGCATGGTTCAGCTATGCCCTGTACAAAGCCTTCTTTCAGGAGCATTCAGTTAAGTTTCTCATTCCAGGCTCTGGCAGCCTGTTTAAGTCCATAGATGGATGTTTGCAGTTTGCAAACTAGGGTTTCTTTTCCTTGAACTTCAAACCCTGGTGGTTGGCACATATAGATTTCTTCTCTTTCACCACGCAATACACTGTTTTTATGTCCATGTGCTCCACTTGAATTTTCTTATTGGCAAAGGCACTCAGGAGTGTCCTGATGGTGGTATGCTTGACTACTGGAGCAAACATCTGGTCATACTCCACATTTCTGTGAATAACCTTTGGAAACTAGCCTTGCCCTGTACCTCTCAACATTTCCTTCACCATCTGGCTTCTTCTTGAAGATCCCCTTTCTTCCTTGAGGAAGCTTGGTCAGTATCCAAGTTTTATTCCTGTGTAGGACTTCCAGCTCTTCTTTGGCTGCCTGCCTCCACTTCTCAGCTTCAGCTTTGGGTAAGGCTTCAATCTCTTGCCATATCCCTGGTTCTGAAAGTTCATCTCTCACAAGGTAGGGAAGTCTTAGGGGTGGCACACCTCTGCTAGGTGCTGGCAGCACAGCTGCCCTTCTGGCTCCAATGTCCCTTCTGGCTCAGGCTCATCTTCCTCTGCTGGCACATTGTTGTCTTCCCTTCTGTTGTGGATGAATAGCTCAGTTTCTTCTTAATCATCATTTATTTATTTATTATTAAATTTGTTAGTCGCCCATCTGGCTGGTTGTCCAGCCACTCTGGGCGACGTACAAGATAAAACAGTACATAAACAGTTAAAAATTTAAAAAACAGTAAAAACTAATCCGTCCCAAACGCCTGCCTAAAAATCATCATTGTTATCTGCTTGAAGTGGCACCCCTTCTGGTTGGTGTGCACACTTTCTTTCATCAAAGTGGACAGCTCTGTACACACCAACTCCTCCAGTCATGGAGCCTGTGACCCCTTCTACTTTGCAGAATATTCAGTGAATATTCCTTCCTTTGCAGAATTGTCAAGATTTGGTCTCTTTTCATTTGCAATGTGTACAAAGACCTTGCATCCAAAGACTTTTAGGTGAGATTTGTTTGGTAGGCATCCATGCCATAGCTCAAATGGCATTTTGTTTGTTAAATGTGTAGGGAGCCAATTCTGCAGGTAGGTGGCAGTAACCACTGCTTCCCCCCAGTACTTTTGTGGTAACTGTGTATCTTCTAATAAACAATGAATCATCTCCAAAATGGATCTGTTCCAGCTTTCCGAGACCCCATTCTGCTGTGGAGCATAAATTACAGTGGTGTGGTGTTCTATGCCTTCTTCATGTAGAAACTGTTCCATGGCTATTGAGACAAATTCTCCACCATTATCAGATCTCAGAATCTTTCGCTTGTAGCTAAATTTGTTGCAAGCAGCTCTAACATAGTCTTGGAATTTTTGAAGCACTTGACTTTCTTTCAGCAGATACATAACAGTGCACTTTGAATAATAATCGGTGAAGGGTAATAAAGGTTTCCTCCTTGAGAGTGGGTCTTCAAGGGTCTAAATACCCTTGAAAGGTCTGAGTGGATGAGCTCTAAAGGCCTTTTAGTTCTCCTGTCACTTTGCTTTGGGAAGCGTGGGTTTCCACTCTTAGCTTTCACACAGCATTCACAGATTCCCATAGATTTGCATTTCCCATTTTTTATGCCTCTGGCCAAATTTTCCTTCTCTAGGGCATTAATTTTGGAAAAATTGGCATGTCTCATTTTACGATGCTATAAACATTCACATTGCAAATTACTGCCATCTTTGACACTGTTAGTATGCACAGGTGCATAATGTTCCAGTTCCAAAAGTCCATCTCTGAGCTTAGCAGAACAACATATTTAATCTTGATCATAAACATTGGATCTACCAGCAAACAAATGCAGTTCACCTCCAATCTCATAATTGAGGTGGCGCTAATTAAGCTATCTTTAAGTTGTGGAACATAAAGACGGTATTTCAGTTCAAGCTCTCTAGCACCACTTGGCATTTTGCATTGCAGCATGGCATCACCTTCTCCCTGTTCTTGAATACTTCTTTCTTCTGGCATATAAATATTTCTTGAACAAGATGATAGGCTTTTAAATAAACTCTTATCAGAGAAGATTTCAAATGTGTATCAAGTAACCACTTGCGGATGACAGCATCTAGAATCAATCTAGATTGAAAACTACATGTTGAAGACAAGCATGAACGATTTTTGATTGAGAAAAATCTACATTTTGGGTTAGTGCATATGCAGCCCAAGTCTGATGCTTTGCCCACTTCACAACACCAATGTAGCAAACTCCTATAAAGCTGCAAAAGCAAATTGAATGCCAAGGATTAGAAATTAGAAGTAGGACTATCAACTGATAGCTGATTAATCATTTGCCTCTTCACTGTTTAATTCATAGATTAATCTATTAAATTTAAACACATTTATTTGCATTTGCGCTTTCCCTTAGAAAGAAAACAAGTTTAAATACATATATTTACTATTATGTACTTTTATTGCAAGTATTTATATCCCAGCTTTCAGGGTTTTTTAATGCACAAAGGGGCTTACAGTAGGGGTTTTCCAGCTGTGGACCGATCTGCAAGCTCCATTCCGGTGGTCTGCAGCATGTCTGTAAAAATATAATTAAAAATCGTATAGTATCTAGCATGGTGCATTACAATTGCTACCTCTAGACTGGACTACTGTAATGCGCTCTGCGTAGGGCTGCCCTTGAAGACCGTTCGGAAACTTCAGCTAGTGCAAAATGCGGCAGCCAGGTTGTTGACGAGGACCCGCTGGTCTGCGCATATAACACCTGTCCTGGCCCGCCTGCACTGGCTGCCTATTTGTTTCCGAGCCAGATTCAAGGTGCTGGTTTTGACCTATAAAGCCTTATACGGTGTGGGACCACAACACCTTGTGGAACGCCTCTCCCGATATGAACCTACCCATTCACTTCGTTCAGTATCCAAGGCCCTCCTCCGGGTACCAACTCATCAGGATGCCTGGAGGATTGTTATTAGATCTAGGGCCTTTTCTGTGGTGGCCCCCGAACTGTGGAACAGCCTACCTGTGGAGATACGCCTGGCGCCTTCGGTACTTTCTTTTAGGCGCCAGGTTAAGACCTGGCTATACTCCCAGGCATTTTAATGTTCAATGTGTTTCATTTAATGTTTTTCGTTTAACTTGTTGCTGATTTTATTGTAATTTTATTGTAATATTGTATTTTAATCTTGTTTTGTTCACCGCCCAGAGAGCTACTCGCTATGGGCGGTTTAAAAATGAAATAAAATAAAATAAATAAATAAATAAATAAATAAAAATCATTAAGTGGTCTGCCAAGATCCTCGGCAATTTTCAAGTGGGCCATGAGGGAAATGGTTTGGGAACCACTAGCTTACAGCATATATAAAAACACAAATAAAACTAATAAAAATCTTGCAGCAATCTTCAGACAGGTCACAGCAGCTAAAGCAACCTTAAAAACAAGTGATCAGTGAAATCTCTCAAGCATGCCAAAAAAGAAAGGTCATATCTTAACCACATGGCAGAAGTTCACCAGAGACTGAGCAAAGGCAAGCCTTCCTAGGCAAAGAGTTCCATATCCTAGTTGTAGCTGTAGAGAGCAATCTTGCCTACATACCTGCTGGATGCACTCAGTCATGTTAAGGACACAAGGAAGAGGCTCCGCTGCAGGTTTTAAAGAGTGAGCAGGCTCATACAGGAGGAGACAGTACTTTTAGATATTTTTATATTTTAAGTACTTGTAGTTCACCCTTCACTCAAGAGTCCCAGGACAGCAACCAGTAACATTAAAAATACAACACTAAAAACTGAACCTCTCATAATAAAATTAATAAAAATAAAAAAATAAAATTGTAGCAGAAGCAAAAATAAATAAAATAATGTCCTGGCCCCAAAGTGTTTAGGAATTTACAAGTAATAATTAGCACTTTGAATTGTGCTTGGAGACAATCTGGAAGCTGGTGCAACTGTTCCAATCTGGTGTGACACCACCACCCCTCCAAGAACTCGCTTCTGTCAACATACTAGCTATTGCATTCTTGGCCCACTGATCCATATCTGAATGTTACTGAAAGGTGCTGAGAGTTGCTAGAAGATGCCCTGTTCCCCTCACAGACCTTCAGTCAGAGCAGCTGACTGTTAAACCACTGTGGTCACTGGAGCTCTGTCAGGAGAATGGGAGTCTCCTCTCTGCACCCTTCACAAACTACTTCCTGGGATTCTTTGGGGGAAGCCATGATTGTCTCAAGTGAAAGCAAAGTCTGGTGTGGGTGTGGCCCCCTGATTAGGCAAGCCAAGCAGCTGTGGGTCTGGCTTTTAGAACATTGACAGTTGGTTCTTGGTGAGCATGCCAGGGCTTATCATTGACTCCAATGCTAAATTTCTTAAATTAATTAAAAATCAGCCAGGCATCTTTTAAACTGCAGAAGATGAAGTATGAAGATGAAGTATTGCCCCAGCAGTATGGGGCAAGGTCAGTAGAAGGATTACCGGTGCTCTGTGAACATGGCTGATTTTTCATTGATTTTAACAAATTATGTGAACACTGACAGATGAAGTATGAAGATATGAAGTATGAAGATGAAGTATGAAGATGAAGTATTGCCCCAGCAGTATGGGGCAAGGTCAGTAGAAGGATTACCGGTGCTCTGTGAACATGGCTGATTTTTCATTGATTTTAACAAATTATGTGAACACTGACAGAGGTCCAACAGGGGTCTGGATTCCCCCCCCCTCTTTTTACACTTTGAATTCTCGATTCTCTCTGACTGTTTTGTGTATCACCATGAAAACTTAGACACCATGAAATGTAACACTGCACTGGCAGCCAAGGTTCCACGGAGCTTGCCTGCCTGTCATTTTCCTCAAGGCAAATCCATGGCAGCATGTTGATCCAATCAGCTGCCATCTCTTGGGGTGCTGGGCAGAGCTTGGAAGATTACTTTTAAAAAGTAATAAATTACAGTTACAGTTACATGGTCCAAAAAAGTAGTAATTACCGTTACAGTAACAATTGCTCTGAAAGTAAATGATTACTTTACTTTTCCTCCAAAGTAATCACTACAATTACATTTCCGTTACTTAAAAAAACACCTACAAGGTGCTGGCCTTGGCTGCGGCACATCTAAGTAGCCTAAAACAACATTAAGAATAAACAAACATATACAGAGGTGGTAGAATAATTATTTTTATTCATAAGATAGCAATGGTGGTCTCTCCGCTGGTAAGGGTGGTGGGGAGGAAGGCTGAGGCCACTACTCAGATCTCTGCACGTCATATCAAGTGCAACCCCACCCTCCACTCAGCCAGCCAGCATAATCTCTCTCACTTAACCACCTCGCAGACCCTGCCCCACCACCAACTAAGGGTCAATCACTCAAGCAAACATTTTCCCCCGAGATGCAAAACAGTTAAAATACTGCAAATGCAGCACAGTAGCCACAGAGGGTGATGGAGGCCACTTTCTGTGCCAAGGGCAAACACAGTATATACTCTCTCTCTCTCTCTCTCTCTCTCTCTCTCTCTCTCTCTCTCACACACACACACACACACACACACACACACACACACACACACACACTTGTTTTCTCCACTCCACCCCATGTCACTCTCCGCCTCCTCCCTCGTCGCCTCCTACCCATCCACAGAGCATGAGGAAAGAGCGACGCTGCACAGAAGCCCAGTTTGAGGTGCATGATCTTCATCCACAAATCAAAGGAGCAGAAGACTTCCCCTGCTTTCCCCCCAAGTAATGCCCAAAAGTAATGCTGGAAACATTACAATTACTCCACAAAAGTAGTAAAATTACTCCTAGTTCTATTACAATCAAAATGTAAAGGAATTACCCACTAGTTACTCGAAAAAGTAATGAATTACAAGTAATTTGTTACTTGTAACTAGTTACTTCCAAGCTCTGGTGCTGGGGCCAATGAGGGCACTGGAGCAGCAAGAAACTGAGTGGAGCCACTTCAAGGCTCTGGTGTCCTCATTGGTCTTACAACCTCAAATGTGCCATCTGATTAGCTCAGCTCACTGCTGCCACACAATTGCCATGGGGTGGAGGGGGAATGATTTAAAATTAAAATGGTGGGCAGATGCAGCCTTGGAGTTGACTAGTACAGTGCTTCATTTCACAGCAAATGCTGGCAAGTAGCCTTGCCCCCTTGTTTAGCTAGCCAGCCAGCCAGGGGAGGAGAAAGGTGTTTCCACCACCATTGCTGATGGCCAGTAAAAGTTTTTTAAAAAGAGTGGGACAGCAGCAGAGAGGAAGTGAGGGGCTGGTCAGGGTTGCAGCCCCTCCACAAACAAGCACCTTACCCAGGGAGCCCTCAAACCTGACAGTACCACTGCTAGCTATTCAGAAAACTTAAAGGAAATGCTCTAACAATTAGTTGCCATGGAAACATATCACAGAGCTGTCAACACACTTTTGTTAAGTCTAAGGTTCCTGACCAGGTAGTGCCTCAGGGCAACCCACACTGATAGCTCTATTTACAGAAACCTGATTGAAAATCCACAACAATATATTTTATTTAGACAAATGCAGGGAATTCAGTTTTATTTTCTGACATTTTGGTGCTATTACAGATTATATTATATTTTAATGGTTCTTATAATTTTACATCCCCCCCCTTTTTTTGTAAGAGTCCTGGAGTGACTAAGTATAAGTAGAATAAATCATTAAGTAATATGCACTTTTCATATGATCTTCTCAACCTCCAGTTCCAATGGGCATAACCTAAGAATCAATACATAAGAATGTCCTTGTCGAGTCAGAACAAAAGTTCATCTAGTTTAGCACTCTGTTTTATGGTGATCAGATACAAAAAAATAAAAACAAAACAGGATTCCTGCACCTTTAACAGTTGTGTCAAGGAAGAAATTTCAGCAGTTGTACCTGTGTGCCTCCAACTCACTACACAGATGGGCCTCTACTGTTGGTAAATGTAGCAAGAATGGTGAACTGTCAGCAGGTTTTGGTCAATGAAGGCTTCCCATCCTCCCACACTCTCTGTCACATACATGCCTCAGGTGGACATAATGGCCTCCCCCATTCCATGTAGAGAAGTTGACTGGATTGATAGTTGAATCTTACTTAAACACTGGCCATGGGTCAGTCTGGTTTACTCCACCTGAGGGCAGTAGGCTAGCTTAGGGGACACAACACAGGCTGCAAATGTACACACAGCTCTGTCCTCCAGGATCTCCCTGCTGCTCCTTGCCTGTCAGTAGCTGCTGCCTGAGGCTGCTGCTTCACTCTGTCTTCTGGTAGGGCTGGCCCTGAATACAAGAGATGTCATTTTGGTATACATCCCATTTCCTGTTGATGCTTAATATGATGCTCCGACTGTTAAGAATATTACATTCTATTAAGTATATTACGTTCACTTTTATGAGCCTTTTCCCTTAAATGAACATTGATTCTCTTGTGATGATGTGATGCTTAGATCATGTAGCTTGTCCAGGAAAATTCATTTACTAGGATTATTTTGAATGAAGAGGTATGTAGTGTTCACAGCTTTCCAGAAAGGTCCAGGACGTAATCTAAAGGCTGATTGACTTAGTGGAATTGGACCTTACAGGAAAACTGTACATATCACACATATCTCTTCATTCAAAATATTCTTAGGAAATGAATTTTACTAGGGTTTACCTGTTTTAGAAAGAGTTGATATATTTACTGTTGTAGCCTTTCAATGATAGTTTATGTTTCTATGGACCATCAAACTGTTTGGTACCAGATCAGACAGCTTAACAGTCCTTAGAAAGATAACCTGTCAGACTAAGCAGCCAAAACACTTTTTTGCTGTTGTTACAATTTCATCTCAAAAAATGTGGGGAACTATGTTTTTGTGTTAAATAAATGACAATACAGAAAACAATAACTACATTCTACTCAGGTTTGCAACCTTACTTCTGGCCAAGCTCCTGTGCCTTAAGAGCTGCATGCTGACAAAAATTCAATTGTGAAGGTTTTCCTGGCATGCAGATAAAATGAAATGGACATTTCATCTGCTGAGCTTCTGCTTCTGATGTTACAACTGTTAAAGGCAGAGGGCAGGAATACTGCTGGAAGAAAGTTGGCAGCTCTAATTCCAACTTGGCAATGAAAATATTTTAATGGCCACATGGCTTTTGCTATAAATAAGAAAATGGAGCCTGTTACTGTATTACTGTGGACTGGGAGCTATGATGTCAATTTCTAGTGGCTCCTACTGTTCCCCATCTTGTTTGTTTGCTAATTATAATGGAGCAGCAGCATTCCTATTCAGCTTTCAAGGCTGAAGTTACCTGTCGTGGCCACCAGGGGCTGATCCATATAACAATTTGGGCTGGTGGCTGCAATTTATTTTATTACTAGCAAAACATCTGTCATTATGACAGGACCCCTTCTATATATTAAGGAAATTGAGATCCTGAGTACAGTGCTTACAGAGATACAATGTATATACATGCACACTCACAGGCATGCATGCATGCACACCCTGGAAGAATCCCTGTGAAGGCTACGGTCCCAAATTATCGGGGATGGAGTCCCAAGTGTGTAACTTTACTATTCCCTGTATGAGTGTATGGCAGTAATTCAATTATACAGAAGAAACGAAGAGGGTACATTTGGGAACAACATTGGGATAGGACAAATCCTGCTCTCTGGCCAGATTTTATGTCCTCAGCAGTGACAGAATGTTGGGACAGTGGGGTAGTTGACTGGCTTTTAGATAGAGAGCTATTATAGGGGTGGGCAGAGGGTACATCAGGATCTATTGGTAGATCTCTAGGTAATTTAAAGTAGATTGACAAGGTTTCTGACTCACAATTGTTCAACAATAGCAGCACTATGGGTGTGAATTGCATTGAACCAGTTGGAGGCATAAGTTGAAATCTCTCTCCAACCAGCCTGTAAATGCAGAAATTATGGCTCAAACCTGACCTTTCCTTGTTAAACATTTTTATTAATGACTTCGATGAGGAGGTGTAGGGAATGCTCATCAAATCTGCAGATGATAAAAAAATTGGGAGGAATAGCTAATACCCTGGAGGACAGAAACAAAATTCAAAATGATCTTGATATACTGGAGCATTGGGTTGAAAACAACAGAATGAAATTTAACAGAGATAAGCACAAACTTCTACACTAGGAAAAAGAAACCAAATACACAGTTATAAGATAGGGGGATACTTTGTTCAGCATACTACATGTGAGAAGGAATTGTTGTTGATCACAAGCTGAAGATGAGCCAGCAGTGTGATGTGGCTGCAAAAAAAGGCAAATGCTATTTTAGGTTGCATTAACAGAAATACAGTTTCCAAATCGTGTGAAGTACTAGTTCCCCTCTGTTTGGCACTGGTTAGGCCTCATCTTGAGTACTGCATCCAATTCTGGACACCACACTTTGAGAAGAAGGTAGACAAATTGGAACAGGTTCAGAGGAGGGCAACAAGGATGACCAGGGGACTGGAAACAAAGCCCTATGAGGAGAGACTGAAAGAACTGGGCATGTTTAGCCTTGACAAGGGAGGACTGAAGGGAGCTATGATAGCACTCTTCAAGTACTTGAAAGGTTATCACACAGAGAAGGGCCAGCATCTGTTCTCAGTCATCCCAGAGTGCAGGACACGGAATAACGGGCTCAAGTTGCAGGAAGCCAGATTTCAATTGACCATCAGGAAAAACTTCCTGTTAGAGCAGTGTGACAATGGAACCAATTACCTAAGGAGGTGGTGGGAAATGTTTAGTTAAATTTTGGAAACAAATTCTTACATGTAATTTCACAACTCAGCAGCACAGTGAGTATTCCCACCATCACTATAATTTACACCAATGGACTGGATTCAGAGTCGATGGAACTAGATAGGGGAACCAAGCAGGGCTGTCAGCAACCTTTTTTCATAATTGTGGAAGTGCTGGTGACAGCAGTAAAGGAAGATAGAGAAATAAATAAATAAATAAATAATGGGGTCACGATAAGTAATAGGAGCATGTATGTCATCAGCCTTTTTGTTGATGACATATTACTATATTTAATTGACTGTGAGAGGGCCCTTCTGAGACTTCAGGATCTCTTGGGAGCATTTCAGTTAGTAGCAGGGCTGGAAGTCCTTTATACAAAGTCAGAGAGTACTGCATTAGAACAAGAGTGAAAGTTGCAGAAGGTCATTAGCATAAAGCCCCAATCAAGTAGTTTAAAGTGTTTGGGAATAATTGTCAGTGAAGATCTGAAATAGCTCAGAAAATTTAACTTCACCCCAGTTATTACGTCACTAAAGAGGGAACTCTGAACCTGGCACAGTTTACAGCACACACGGGTGAGATGAATTATGGTCGTACTGAGGGTTCTTTTTTTGTTTCAGTCATTACCAGTAGACAGAAGTAGAACTTTAAAAAATGGGGGGGGAGAACCAACAGAGACTCTTGTGCACCAAGGCAAGAAATCTAGCTAGAACAGAGCAAGTATGCACAGGGATATTAAAGAGAGAGGCTTTGGTATGCCACATTTAGGTTATTACTCTGCAGCGGCACAAATTAGAGAAGTAATATCAATGCTAATTTCTGTGGGTTCCTATGGAAGCTACCCAGTCTAACCCGACAGCTAGATCCCTCACTTTCCTTCTCCTCACGCAGTCAGTGCCGTTGAGTATTAACAATCTCTTCTTTGCAGCAACTTGAAGATGTGGAATAAATCGCCTAAACCAGGTGTGGGGAACCTTAGGAGCTGAATATCGCCCTCGGGGCTTCTCTATCTGGCCCTTGGAACTCTCCCCAAGCCACACTCTCTCTCCCCACCACACCACTCACTGGCCGTGCATTGCACCCTGAATCTGTCTGTCTGTCTGTCTAGAAAGTATCCTTGAAATCTGATAAATCAGACTGTTGCTTGCCTGCATACGGAGGGGTGTGTCAGTGTGGGTAGAAACTAGCTTACTGTACAAAGGTAAAATTTACATTTGCTGTGCCCACTGTTGCATCTGGCCCCACCCATCACTGGCATGTGGCCCTCGGAAAGTTGCCCAGAAAGGAATGTGGCCCTTGGGCTGAAAAAGTTTCCCCATCCTGGGTTAAACTCTTGGCTCCTGCAATATCTCTCCACTGATGCCTAAATTAGACAGCCCCGGCTTTTGTAATACAGACAAATATAGGCAATACATGGGAGGAGAAGAAAGGAGCTTGTAGAGACTGCAAGATCTGCTGGACAGGGGACGCCTATGGAGGAAGTTAATATTATGGCAAACCTGCAGAATACCCCCTGGCTCACTTTCTTTGCTCATAAATGATATAGGTCAAGAATTCTAGCTAGGTCTCCCACCCTCTTTGAAACTGCATGTGTCCAGTCCCCATTCCTTGAGAAGAGCACACTGTCTCTGATGCACCACCTCTTGATCTCAGGCAGCTTTGGAAATACAGTGAGCCTCCAGTTGGCTGAGGACCAAGACTTGAGGATAGAAATCTTCAGAAGTGAATTGGGAAAATTATGATCTCAGCACTGGCAACTTCGCCAGTGTCAGAGAATGATCTCTCAAAGTTATCCTCTGATAGCACTTAACCCATGTCTGGCTGCATCACATTGATAGACAGATCTCAAATCAGTGCTGAAGAGGCAGTGGGGAAAGAGGAACACTGTTTCATCTTTCATGATCATGTGCAGAAGTACAAAGATTTTGGTTTGCCTTAGCTAGCCTTATTTCAAAGGTTCTGAGACAAACAGTAACTCTGGACCCAGCACTGACTTCATTATCCATTTTAGAAATTTGAAAAGGGAAATTAGTGCACAGAGATCTAGTCATATTCCTGTTGGCATCAGCCTGATCTGTAGGGACACACTACAGCATCTTGTTCTCACAGATTTCTACTGGAAGTCCACAGGCAAGTGCGATATCACCCTCCCCACTTGGGAATCCCAGGAACTGATATCTAGAGGCATACTGCCCCTGACAGTAGAGACAGAACATAGTCATCGTGGTTAGTAGCCATATTGGGAAAGGAATGCCTCCAATGGTGCCACCACAGAACTGTGGGCTGCTTTGGAATGACATGTGTCCACGAGGCAGCACTACCAACCACCTTGTGCTTGAACCTCAAGACAGATTCAAATGAGTTTGTCAAACACATAGGATTCTAGTGTTTGCTGCTGCTGTTGGTTTCTGTTTTACTCTAAAGGATTCTGAATGATTATATAAAGGAAACATCAATAAAGCCAATAGCAGCCCCAAAGCAACTTTTTCCACTTAATTATACTGCTAAGGTGAGAAACCAGGAGTGCATTTTTGTGAGAAAGGACTATGAGATCAGTTGAATTCTAATACTAAAAACAAATTGCTAGGGGTTAGGGACAAGCCTTAGCTCAGTGGTAGAAAATGTATTGTGTAGGCAGAAGGTGTCAGGTTCAGTCCCTGGCATCTCTAAGTAGGACTGGGAATATCTTCCACCTGAAACCCTGGAGAGCCACCACCAGTCAGTGTAGACAATACTGAGCTATATGGACCAGTTGTCCGAATAGAAGATGGCTTCCTATGTTCCCATGAACATGCTCAGTGGCACCTTGTTCCTTGATTCTAACTGTATATCGTTTGCATCTGGCTCTGGATGGCAGGTCACCAAGCCTCTATCACCAATTTCTCCATCCACTCTACTAAAATGTGTGGCAAAAACACCAGAAGACAATGAAACCACTCACTGACAGAACCACATAAAATCTCAAAATAAATTCCCACCCTTCAATTCCACAGAGATACTGTCCTAGACAGCAATACAGCTCCCTCCCGAGTTCTACCTCCAGGTTGCTTCTAATAAACATACAAAGTAGATCTGACAAGCCTGAAGTCTGCCTACTCCTGATCTATGACTTTTCCATTCTACCCTTCCTCCAAGGAGTTTGGGTGACATCCAGGGGGAGGGGGGCTATCTTATTTTATCTTCACAAGAGCTCTGTGAATGACACCAAGGGAACTTCACAGCTCCATGGGGATTTGAAGAACCAGCACTCCACCCAGAAAGTTGCTTTCAGTTGCTGCTGGGAAATAAATATTTAAATAATAATAATAGAGGGGGAGCTTATATTGTTATAAAGCCATCCTTCCTTTTGCAGATGTTTTGACTTTGTTGCCATTGTTGTGATTCTCCATTTTGGATGATCCTTTGAATCCTCGACCCCCCCCCCCATGACTAACATATTCCCCTCATTTCAACCAGTCTTCCCCAAACTATCCAATCAAAAATATAGTGGAGAGAGATACTTATCATTCCAGAAAAAAACAGTTGGGATGGGAGAATTACAGCATAACGTTTGAATAATTATTATTGAATAATTATGTTCTAGATGGGGTTACACTCCCCTTGAAGGAACAGGTTTGTAGCTTGGGGGTCCTTTTTGACCCTTCCTTGTCGCTTGAGGCTCAAGTGGCCTCGGTGGCACCGAATGCGTTTTACCATCTTCGCTTAGTAGCCCAACTACGCCCCTATCTGGACAGTGACGATCTCGCCTCAGTTGTTCACACTCTGGTAACCTCTAGACTGGACTACTGTAATGCGCTCTACGTAGGGCTGCCCTTGAAGACCGTTCGGAAACTTTAGCTAGTGCAAAATGCGGCAGCCAGGTTGTTAACGAGGACCCGCTGGTCTGCGCATATAACACCTGTCCTGGCCCGCCTGCACTGGCTGCCTATTTGTTTCCGAGCCAGATTCAAGGTGCTGGTTTTGACCTATAAAGCCTTACACGGTGTGGGACCACAATACCTTGTGGAACGCCTCTCCCGCTATGAACCTACCCGTTCACTTTGTTCAATATCCAAGGCCCTCCTCCGGGTACCAACTCATCAGGATGCCTGGAGGATTGTTATTAGATCTAGGGCCTTTTCTGTAGTGGCCCCCGAACTGTGGAACAGCCTACCTGTGGAGATACGCCTGGCGCCTTCGGTACTTTCTTTTAGGCGCCAGGTTAAGACCTGGCTATACTCCCAGGCATTTTAATGTTCAATGTGTTTCATTTAATTTTTTTTTTCGTTTAACTTGTTGCTGATTTTATTGTAATTTTATTGTAATATTGTATTTTAATCTTGTTCACCGCCCAGAGAGCTATTCGCTATGGGCGGTTTAAAAATGAAATAAATAAATAAATAAAATAAAAATAAATAAATAAATAAATATATAGTTTGTTTGCTAATTAGGTTGTGGTGCATCTAATTTTAGGTATTTCCACATTGGAATCAGCCTCAAACCCATTTTGAATGCCAGGTTTTATCCAGGATCATATGAGGTAACAACAAACACATGCTTCTGAGTATGTGCAGAGTGTACAACTGTACACAAACACATATACACAGAGGAGAAATTCCAGGCTGGCTCGAGCCTGGAGTACCTCTTCTAGAAATTATATCCACTCTACTGAGTTTTACTCCTTTTGTGATGTGTTCCATGCTTCATGTTTTAATTGTTTAATTTATTTTCAGAAGGGTACCCATGTTAATCTCTTAGCAAGAGTCTTGTGGCACCTTAAGGACTAAGCAATTTATTACAGTGTAATGTGTGGGTTATTTTTATGGACTCATGTCCACTTTATTAGATGTGTGAATGAAGGAAAAGTGGCCTAGAAATCTATTAAATAAATACATAAATAAATAAAGAGGAGAGGGAGGGATGTAGTCTTGTGCATTTGACACCAGTTAAATAAGTGTTATTTCAGTGGTAGATGGAGCAATAAACTTCCAAAGATATATTTCACAGTTTAAAGTCACAAATGGATTTGACAGGTAGGAGGAGAGAAGCATTTTCTATGAACAAACTACTGGAGGTTCATTGCTGGGATTGTGAGATAAACCACACTACAAAAATGCTTCCCTGAGAAAACATATCTTGACAACCTGCAGTAGATCATTAACAAGCACACAATTATTGTAAGGTGTGGAAGTAGGGAGGGAACGTGAAAGGGTGTGGATTTCATATCTTTGCCATAAACTAGGATGGCCAAATGGCACCTGCAATAGAGGACAGGGCTCCTGCACCTTTAAGAGCTGTGTAGAAGAGGGAAATGCTGCCTGTGTGGTTTGCAGTTGCAGCTGTTGAAATTCACGTCAGCACTACAATTAAAGGTAGCTCTGTGCTCATTTGCATCTGATCATCAGTGATGTGAGTTAGAAATTTTCCAGTGCTTTATTTTTCCATGGAAAACTTTCTGTTTCATAAGTTCATTAGTAATAATGAATGGATGCCAATTGCAAATACAATATAATTGCAAATACAATCTAAATTTGCACATCAAAAAACATTCTGATGCAAATTTCCCTAATTTCAAAATCCTATACCTGTTTGGGAATAAGTCTTGATGAACATAAGGTGACATACTTCTGAACAGTCAGGAAGTATTGCACGAAGGTTCCAATCTAATACTAGGAGTAAGTCTCATTGACTCCAATGGAGCTTATGTCTGAGTAGATATGTATTGGATTGCAGCCTAAGTGGGTGGTCTTCGGCAAGTCACTTTCACAGTTTGGGGTCCTTGTTGTGAAGAAACATATGTAATAAAGATGGTAAAATATTTTACACATTTCAAGCTTATACAAATGATGAATGATGATTTCAACTCATGATGCTCTTTGCAGTACTATTTATCAAAACCAGTTCTGTTTCAGGCTTCTGATTACAACTTACATTTACAGCGCAATCCTATGCGTGTTTACTCAGAAGTAAGTTTCATAAAGTTCAATGGGTTTTACTCCATACAATCGTAGCCTATGCAAACTTACCTGGAAGTAAGCACCACTGAGCATGTTTACTTTCAAGTAAACATTCATAGGATTGCCAGTAAATATAGGTTTTAATCCTGTGTAGGATTGCACTACACATCTATTTGAACTCCTACAGTTCAAAGAGATTGCTCAGCAAGAAAAAAAGGGACTAGCGCTCGGTCCCTTTAAGAGCTACTAACTTGCTGTTTCATTCTGGCCGTACAGAGGGGAGGTCCTTCTCTATGCTCCGGCAACCGCTGATGGGGAAAAGGGTGGGAAGGGGGAGAGAGTTGCTTTTCTTCTACCAGCTTGACAACGAGAGATCTGTGTCCTCTGGTGAGTGTGTTGGCTCGGATTGGTTGGGTTATTGCAGCAGCTACTGCAGGTCAGGCACCTCGTACTTTGAAGTCCTTACCTTCCGCTTTGATTATCAAGCAAGGCATACATTCTCTTTCTTTTCTTGTTAATGCTGTACAAAGGTAGCACGGGGGTAGTAGCTTTGTGCCCAGACGAAAGTCTCCTTTGCGGGCCTGTCTAGCTCTACCTTTCTAGCAGGAAAGGACGACGCTGAAGTTGGTTCCTAGTTCCCAGTTCCCAGTTCCTTATTTGTGTGAAATTTCAGTCACTAACAAAGAAGAAAAGTTGACAGCTACAGCAACGTCAAGCCAAATTTAAAATGCCCCTGAACTCCAAAATAAATAATGGGGTACCCTGTATGATATATCGCTGTAATCAGGAGACTCTCGCCGTCAAGACCGACAATAAATTTACACAATCAAAATCATCAGGATTCCGATATTATCATAAATACATAATGATGTCATAAAATCATAAATCATAAGTAACTGGGGATACACACCCCAAAATCTGCTCTGGGCCAGGACAAATCATACACCTCAGGAAAGGGGAGGGTGTCCCCTACAAGATGCTACTGCGTCCCGCCTGGCCCAGAGCCTCTACTGGGCACCAGGCACTCACGAGGGCATCTATGCAAAATCAAACTGGACAAAAACACGCAGAAAAAAATTAGTAACTGGGGGTACACGCCCCAAACTCTGCTCTGGGCCAGGACAAATCATATACCCCAGGAAAGGGGAGGGTGTCCCCTACCAGATGCCACTGCGTCCCGCCTGGTCCAGAGCCTCTGCTGGGTGCAGGGCACATGGAAGGGCATCTATCCAAAATCAAACTGGACAAAAACTTACAGGAAAAAATAAGTAACTGGGGGTACACGCCCCAAAATCTGCTCTGGGCCAGGACAAATCATATACCCCCGGAAAGGGGAGGGTGTCCCCTACGGGATACCACTGCGTCCCGCCTGGCCCAGAGCTTCTGCTGGGCACCAGACACTCACGAGGGCATCTATGCAAAATCGAACTGGACAAAAACATGCAGGAAAAAATAAGTAACTGGGGGTACACGACCCAAAATCTGCTCTGGGCCAGGACAAATCATATACCCCCGGAAAGGGGAGGGTGTCCCCTACGAGATGCCACTGAGTCCTGTCCGGCCCAGAGCTTCTGCTGGGCACCAGACACTCACGAGGGCATCTATGCAAAATCGAACTGGACAAAAACTTACAGGAAAAAATAAGGAACTGGGGGAACACGCCCCAAAATCTGCTCTGGGCCAGGACAAATCATACACCCCAGGAAAGGGGAGGGTGTCCCCTACAAGATTTCACTGCGTCCCGCCTGGCCCAGAGCCTCTGCTGGGTGCAGGGCACATGGGAGGGCATCTATCCAAAATCAAACTGGACAAAAACAAACAGGAAAAAATAAGGAACTGGGGGTACACGCCCCAAAATCTGCTCTGGGCCAGGACAAATCATATACCCCCGGAAAGGGGAGGGTGTCCCCTACGAGATGCCACTGAGTCCCGTCCGGCCCAGAGCTTCTGCTGGGCACCAGACACTCACGAGGGCATCTATGCAAAATCAAACTGGACAAAAACATGCAGGAAAAAATAAGTAACTGGGGGTACACGCCCCAAAATCTGCTCTGGGCCAGGACAAATCATATACCCCCGGAAAGGGGAGGGAGTCCCCTACGAGATGCCACTGAGTCCCGTCCGGCCCAGAGCTTCTGCTGGGCACCAGGCACTCACGAGGGCATCTATGCAAAACCAAAGCAGACAAAAACATGCAGGAAAAAATAAGTAACTGGGGGTACATGTCCCAAAATCTGCTCTGGGCCAGGACAAATCATATACCCCCAGAAAGGGGAGGGTGTCCCCTACCAGATGCCACTGCATCCCGCCTGGTCCAGAGCCTCTGCTGGGTGCAGGGCACATGGGAGGGCATCTATCCAAAATCAAACTGGACAAAAACTTACAGGAAAAAATAAGTAACTGGGGGTACACACCCCAAAATCTGCTCTGGGCCAGGACAAATCATATACCCCCGGAAAGGGGAGGGTGTCCCCTACGAGATGCCACTGAGTCCTGTCCGGCCCAGAGCTTCTGCTGGGCACCAGACACTCACGAGGGCATCTATGCAAAATCGAACTGGACAAAAACTTACAGGAAAAAATAAGGAACTGGGGGTACACGCCCCAAAATCTGCTCTGGGCCAGGACAAATCATATACCCCCGGAAAGGGGAGGGTGTCCCCTATGAGATTCCACTGCGTCCCGCCTGGCCCAGAGCCTCTGCTGGGTGCAGGGCACATGGGAGGGCATCTATCCAAAATCAAACTGGACAAAAACAAACAGGAAAAAATAAGGAACTGGGGGTACACGCCCCAAAATCTGCTCTGGGCCAGGACAAATCATATACCCCCGGAAAGGGGAGGGTGTCCCCTACGAGATGCCACTGAGTCCCGTCCGGCCCAGAGCTTCTGCTGGGCACCAGACACTCACGAGGGCATCTATGCAAAATCAAACTGGACAAAAACATGCAGGAAAAAATAAGTAACTGGGGGTACACGCCCCAAAATCTGCTCTGGGCCAGGACAAATCATATACCCCCGGAAAGGGGAGGGAGTCCCCTACGAGATGCCACTGAGTCCCGTCCGGCCCAGAGCTTCTGCTGGGCACCAGGCACTCACGAGGGCATCTATGCAAAACCAAAGCAGACAAAAACATGCAGGAAAAAATAAGTAACTGGGGGTACATGTCCCAAAATCTGCTCTGGGCCAGGACAAATCATATACCCCCAGAAAGGGGAGGGTGTCCCCTACCAGATGCCACTGCATCCCGCCTGGCCCAGAGCCTCTGCTGGGTGCAGAGCACATGGGAGGGCATCTATCCAAAATCAAACTGGACAAAAACTTACAGGAAAAAATAAGTAACTGGGGGTACACACCCCAAAATCTGCTCTGGGCCAGGACAAATCATATACTCCAGGAAAGGGGAGGGTGTCCCCTACAAGATGCCACTGCGTCCCGCCTGGCCCAGAGCCTCTGCTGGACACAGGTCACATGGGAGTGCATCTATCCAAAACCAAAGCAGACAAAAACATACAGGAAAAAATAAGTAACTGGGGGTACACGCCCAAAAACCGCTCTGGGCCAGGACAAATCATATACCCCAGGAAAAAAGATGGTGTACTCTATGACATGCATGTCTTTCCCAGCTAAAATAATGAAGAGTAAATATGGCAAAACTGGTACAGAACGGGGCGGCGTGCCTGATTAAAAGCAGCTGCTGGTGAGATCATATCACTCCAGTGCTAAAAGAGCTGCACTGGTTACCAGTTGCTTACCAGGCCCAATTCAAGGTGTTAGTTTTGACCTTTAGAACCCTATACGGTTTCGGCCCAGTCTATCTAAAGGAGCGCCTCCAGCAACATCAGCTATGCCGCCTAACAAGATCAGCCTCAAAAGACCTTCTCCCCATCCCATCAGTCAAAACAGCCAAACTGGTGAGAATGAGAGGGCTTTTTCAATTGTGGCCCCCACCCTGTGGAACTCCCTCCCAAATGATCTCCGCCATGTCCCTTCTGTGATGAGCTTCCGCTGGGCCTTGAAGACCGGGCTCTTCAGGCAGGCTTTTGGGGTGGGCTAGATTTTATCTTCATTGTTTTTAGATTTTCAATGTCTAGGTATTATATGCCTATGTTGTACATCACCCAGAGTGGCTGGACAGCCAGCCAGATGGGCGACTAATAAATTCTATAAATAAATAAATAAATAAATAAATAATTTGTGGTGACCACTACAAAATCTTCTGTGGGCTATGAAAAATCATTCACTTGAGCAAAGTGAATAGTGTCCTCCGCGAGATGCCACTGCATCCTGCCAGGCATGGTTTGTGGTCATACGGAACAGGTATCAACATCTATGCACAACAACAATAATCAAGCTATGTAAAAAATACATAAGGAACTGTGGGATTACACCATCAAACATGCTTTGGGCACTGCAGGTCATACACCCATGCATTCTGGAGAGGGTTCCCACCCAATTCAGAATTTCTTGTATCTGTATGGCACAGACAAGGGCATATATGTATTAGAAAATATAGCAAATACGTACAGGAAAAGAATAAGGAAATGAGGTGCCCATCACAAAAGATGGTTTGGGGCACCATAAAACATACTACATTGCACCTGGAAGAGTGTCTTCTCTGAGATGCCATCCATGAATGCTTTTTAGTGTCAATTATGAAATTACAACTTCAAGAAATCATTGTTGTTTAACCTGCCATGTTTCCTTCTGTCGCCAATACCAATGGCTTTTTGAAATAATAATATTTGAGCTGTAACAAGGTGAGTAAGAGGGTAGACCGATACAAAAATTAAACATAAGAAAATCCCATCTTTCAACAACCCTTTTAAGGAGAGACCTTGTCCCAGTGTGCATCTGTATTGGAATTATATTCAAGATGTTTTCAACAATGTTTTGTAATTTTCAAAAGGTGTTTTTCAATGTTTTGTATTTGATTTTGTAAAGATCTTTTGTTTTTAAGATGTTTTTAAAAGACTTGGGGGGGTATCACTTTTTTGCCACCCTGGGCAAATGTGGTGATGTTTGTGCAACAAATGAGTTGTTCCAAGACTTCACAAAGAAAAATAGTACTCCAAGTCATATTGTAGCAACGAGGCTATAAAGGACCAAACAATAACGATGATGTGCAATGTGCAGTTTAGAAGGTCCTCTTCTAAATCTACTACTATTTCAGAGATGTTTGAAAACCAGGAGATTATTTCGAATGGGTGAAATTGTTTAATTCCAGCCCATGTCAAATGGTGTTGATTTTGCAAACTGCAAAAATGTTCTAATATATTTCTAAGCAAAATGTTTTTTACCGTTTTACCAGTTCTGATAAATGTGACTTCCTTATTTGTTTTTTAAATTAAGTCTGCACTTGTTTATATGTTCATTTGTATACTTGGTTCTTACCTGTTGGAGAAATATAATATATATGTGTAGTAATTTATTTAGAGATATAATAAATCAAATGCACAACAATTCTTCTCACAGTATGACTCTATGTTATCTGGTGCCATGGCAGATGGAAACTTGGCCGGATCACCAGACAACGATTCACTCAAGAAGCATAAAGATGTAATTTCATAGATGAGACTCTAAACTATGCATGGATGGCATCTAATAGAAGACAGTATCCCTGATGTGTGGAACTATGATTCGTGGTGCCCCAAATCATAATTTGGAATGGGCATCCAAGTTTCTTATAATGTTTCCTATAGATTTTGGCTATTCTTCTGATACATAAATTAATGTTGTTGGTGTTGTTTAGATTTATTCCCTGCAGTTAACTAAAACGTTTCAGGCGGATCACAAAAGTTATAAAATGCATAATTAAATACAGTTCAAAACACTCTAAAATCAGAAATGATAAATGACCTTGTCTGAGCTATAACTGAACAAAAAGCTCTGACCTGGGTTGGAACCAATGCCATCTTGTAGAGGACCCTGTCCTGTATGAATATGTGTATGGATCGTCACCTTGGAGTAGTGAGTGGGCTTGCGTGTTCCAATGAAACCTGTGAGTGATGCCGTCGGGAGTCATGTACTCCCAGCGGGGTCATCCATGGCGGTAAGGTCAAGGGAGAGGAACCAGACAAAGAACAATCAAAGAAAGTCCTCAACGGCAGAACAAGCGGAGGATAACAATGTGTATGTTACAACGGCTGTGAAGGCAGATGAAGGCTGCAGCAGATAAAAGACTTGCAATCATTGTGGGATCAAAGCCTTTTTCTATCAAGATTGTGTGTTGATCGCCGTGCACTGATCTCCCCACATAAAACAAATTCACGCACAGGTGTCTTCCAACCAAACCAAACCAAAAGTCACATGGCGATCGGCGGATGGCAACGGGGGCAGGACTGTGAAATCTGGAAGCCGCTAGTCATGGACCGGCACATGGGCAGTGGATACAGACTCAGTAGTCCTGGCTCAAGGACCGAGGCAGTTGAGTTGTTCGGCAGCTGTATCCATGACTGAGCATTCCGATTCAGGATCCACTCTGCTCACCCCTTATGGGGAAGGTGCTAGAAAAGGTGCCCTAAATATAGTCTGCCTCATCTCTCTCCCTGACTGGATTACCACGTCCAGTGGGGTCACCACTTAGCAGTCGCAAAAGACAAATGAACTTTGGAACGTGGAATATACGGACATTGCTGGACAATACAGATAGTGAATGTCCTGAACGCAGAACTGCCATCATTGAGAGGGAGTTGAGATGTTTTGGTATTGACATAGCAGCACTCCAAGAAACTCGAAGAGCAGGAGAGGGACAATTGAAGGAAGAAAATGGTGGTTACACCTTCTTCTGGAAAGGACTGCCTGAACAAGAACGACGAATACATGGAGTAGGCTTTGCTATTAAAAATGATCTTGTGAAGCTCTTGTCAGAAGTTCCTACTGGCATTAATGAACAACTCTCAACTCTCTAATTAAAACTTGCCAAAAACCAGCAGGCAACTATTGTAAGTGCTTATGCACCAACATTAGATGCTGATGAAGACATCAAGGAAATTTTTTATACCCAGCTGGACACCATCTTATCAGAGATACCTAAGGAGGACAAAATTATCCTCCTGGGCGATTTCAATGCAAGAGTTGGGCGTGATTTTGATTTATGGCCAGAAATCTTTGGGAAAGAAGGAGTTGGCAATAGCAACCTGAATGGAACTCTACTTCTGAGTTAATGTTCAGAGCATAATCTTGTTATCACAAACACTCTTTCGACAGAAATATAAATTTAAAGCATCATGGAAGCACCCTCGGTCGAAGCACTGGCATCTCCTGGATTACATAATTGTCCGTGCCAGAGATCGTCGTGATATACTCCTCACCAGGGCCATGATGAGCGCCGATGACTGCTGGACAGATCACCGATTAATTCAATCCACTATGGCCATTAATATTGTTCCTCAACGTAGGCTCCAAGGAAGAAAACCAAGGCATAAAATGAACACCCATGCCCTTCAAGATCCTATTAAGCGAGCTTGCTTTCAAACAACTCTCAAGAAACATCTACTGACGGAACTCCTTGAAAATGTCGAGGAACACTGGATTAAACTGAAGACATCCATTATTGCAGCATGTGAACAAACTATTGGATACCAAACTAAGAAACATCAGGACTGGTTTGATGAGAATGATAGTGAGATTGAACATATCATTGACAAGAAAAGGAAAGCCTTCCAGATATGGCAAAAAGACATTAACTGTGCTGCTAAGAAAAAAAATCTATGCTAGTGCAAAGGCTGAGGTCCAAAGAAGAACTAGAGAAGAACGCCCAGTGGATAAAGAAAGCTCAAGAAATCCAACATTTTGCAGATGCTCATGATGCACGGGGCTTTTTTAATGCCACAAAGGCCATCTACGGACCAACAAATTATGGTACAGATCCCTTACGTTCAATAGATGGTACCAAACTTCTAAAGGACAAAGAGTCTATTGCACTGCATTGGAAAGAGCATTACCACGATCTCCTTAATCGTAACTCTATTGTGGCTGATGAGGTCTTTTCGCAAATCCCACAACAACAAATTAGAGATGAGCTTGCAGTATCCCCTAATTTGGATGAAGTCAGTAAAGCCATTAATCAAATGAAAAATAACAAAGCTAGTGGACCTGATGGGATTCCTGCTGAAGTCTTTAAAAAAGGTGGGCCTGAACTTACACAACAACTTAATAAACTCATCGAAAAAATCTGGATGAGGGAGGAGATCCCGGAAGACTTTAGGGATGCCATAATTATCACTCTTTTCAAGAAGGGTGATAGAACAGATTGTGGGAACTACCGAGGTATCTCTCTTCTTGCTACCGCAGGTAAAATCCTTGCAAGGATCCTTGCAAATTGCCTCCTACCTATTTCAGAAGACATTCTCCCTGAATCCCAAAACGGTTTCTGCCCTTCCAGGCGGACAGTGGACATGATCTTCACTGCACAACAGCTTCAAGAAAAATGCAGGGAGCAAAACCGACCTCTGTATATGGCATTTATTGATCTGACTAAGGCCTTTGATACTGTAAATCGAACTGCCCTCTGGACCATCCTTCTGAAAATTGGATGCCCTGATAAATTTGTGAATATTTTGCGACTCCTCCATGACGACACGAGGGCAACAATTTTGGATAACAGTGGCTCTCAAAGTGATCCATTCAAAGTGGGATCAGGCGTCAAACAGGGATGTGTCATTGCTCGGACCTTATTTGCTATTTTTATCGCCATGATTCTACACGTTGTTGAGGGGAAACTTCCCACTGTCGTGGAAATCACATATCGAACAGATGGAAAGCTTTTTAATCTCAGTAGGCTGAAAGCAAAAAGTAAGGTAATTACAACCTCTGTCATAGAACTTCAATATGCCGATGATAATGTAGTCTCCACACATTCAGAGGAAGATCTTCAAACTATCCTAAATGTCTTTGCAGAAGCATATGAAAAGCTTGGCCTCTCGCTTAACATAAAAAAACCCAAAGTGCTTCATCAGCAAGTGCGAACCAATTCCTCTGTAGCACCGTCAATCCAGTTTAATGGTGCAATGCTGGAGAATGTCGATCAATTTTCTTACCTTGGCAGCCATCTCTCTGTAAAAGCTGACATCGATGCTGAAATTCAGCATCATCTGAGTTCGAATGCCTGATCGCTGTCTTCCAAAGCAGGTACTTTGCTCCCAACTTAAGGATGGAAAAAGGAATATCAGTGGACAGCAAAAGAGGTTTAAAGATGTTATCAAAGCTAATCTTAAAAGATGTAACATGCATTAAGAACTGGGAAGCCTTGGCCCATAAACGTCCCAAATGGAGGTCGGCCATTATCAAAGGTGCTATGGACTTTGAAGAAGCACGAGTAGAGGGCAAAAGGGACAAGCGAGCTAAGCGGAAGGCACGCCAAGCAAATCCTCATTGTGACCATCTTCCATCTGGAAACCTATGTCCTCACTGTGGGATGCTGTGTGGATCCAGAATTGGCCTCTACAGTCACTTATGGACCCACCGCTAAAGACCTTACAGTCTTACTCGGCCACGAGTGATCGTCAATGAATGAATGAATGAAATGAATGAATGAATGATATATAATACTTCAAATAAAGTTTTGGGGTGGGCACCACCAGATCCTTTTTCCCCCTACCTAATTTAAACATTTGGGTATGTATAGTTGCTCAGATCCACTCCTTCTGCACACAAGAAATTCTGGGCAAGTCAGGAAGCCATGGATTCTTGTAGAGAATGTTTTTGTCCATTTTAGTTGTGAGTACATGCCATCATACACGCCCTGCGGCCTCCACAACCTCTGGGCTAAGCAGGACGCACTGGAATGTTATAGAGGACACCCTCCCCTTTCCTGGAGTGTATGATTTGTCCTGGCCCAGAGCAGATTTTGGGGTGTGTACCCCCAGTTACTTATTTTTTCCTGTATGTTTTTGTCTGCTTTGGTTTTGGATAGATGCCCTCTCATGTACCCTGCGCCCAGCAGAACCTCTGGGCCAGGCGGGATGCAGTGGCATCTCGTAGGGGACACCCTCCCCTTTCTGGGGATATACGATTTGTCCTGGCCCAGAGCAGATTTTGGGGTGTGTACCCCCAGTTACTTATTTTTTCCTGTAAGTTTTTGTCCAGTTTGATTTTGGATAGATGCCCTCCCATGTGCCCTGCACCCAGCAGAGGTTCTGGGCCGGACGGGACGCAGTGGAATCTTGTAGGGGACACCCTCCCCTTTCCGGGGGTATATGATTTGTCCTGGCCCAGAGCAGATTTTGGGGCGTGTACCCCCAGTTACTTATTTTTTCCTGCATGTTTTTGTCCAGTTCGATTTTGCATAGATGCCCTTGTGAGTGTCTGGTGCCCAGCAGAGGCTCTGGGCCAGGCGGGACGCAGTGGAATCTTGTAGGGGACACCCTCCCCTTTCCGGGGGTATACAATTTGTCCTGGCCCAGAGCAGATTTTGGGGCGTGTACCCCCAGTTACTTATTTTTTTCTGTAAGTTTTTGTCCAGTTTGATTTTGGATAGGTGCCCTCCCATGTGCCCTGCACCCAGCAGAGGCTCTGAGCCGGACGGGACTCAGTGGCATCTCGTAGGGGACACCCTCCCCTTTCCAGGGGTATATGATTTGTCCTGGCCCAGAACAGATTTTGGGGCGTGTACCCCAGTTACTTATTTTTTCCTGTATGTTTTTGTCTGCTTTGGTTTTGGATAGATGCCCTGCTATGCGCCCTGTGCCCAGCAGAGGCTCTGGGCCAGGCGGGACGCAGTGGCATCTCATAGGGGACACCCTCCCCTTTCCTGGAGTATATGATTTGTCCTGGCCCAGAGCAGAGTTTGGGGTGTGTACCCCCAGTTACTTATTTTTTTCTGCGTGTTTTTGTCCAGTTTGATTTTGCATAGATGCCCTCATGAGTGTCTGGTGCCCAGCAGAAGCTCTGGGCCGGGCGGGACGCAGTGGCATCTCGTAGGGGACACCCTCCCCTTTCCTGGAGTATATGATTTGTCCTGGCCCAGAGCAGATTTTGCGGTGCGTACCCCCAGTTACTTATGATTTATGATTTTATGACATCATTATGTATTTATGATATCGGAATCCTGATGATTTTGATTGTATAAATTTATTGTCGGTCTTGACGGGGAGAGTCTCCTGATTACAGCGATATATCATACAGGGTACCCCATTATTTATTTTGGGTTCAGGGGCATTTTAAATTTGGCTTGACGTTGCTGTAGCTGTCAACTTTTCTTCTTTGTTAGTGACTGAAATTTCACACAAATAAGGAACTGGGAACTGGGAACTAGGAACCAACTTCAGCGTCGTCAGTGAAGAAGGGGTTGCCTCCAAGCATGTACAAAGGACACTAAGACACTAACAACTCCCTGAGAACAAGAGTGTTGCTTTATAGATTTTTGAAATTTGTTTTAGAAATTAAGTTTAATAAAGTGGATGGTATGGGCATGTACACAGATCAGCACAGTACAAGTACATATATGGAGAGAATAGTCAGTAGTGTTAAATATGCTGGTGTTGCTTCCTGTTTTATATAATGAGGTAAGAGGACAAAGTGAGTTCTAGCAAGTAAACTCTGTGCCTGCCTTATTTCCCATCTTCCTCCTCCTCTCTTGCACCCTTCTACAATAGAACTGTTACTACTGATGCATTAACAGTGATTGTTGAAACAGTCTATTAAAACTTCTAGGCGCATGGAGAAAAACTAGTTTCTCTGCAGAGGGAATGTGGCTGTGTGAGTCCAAACTTCATCAGGTCGTGATCTGACCATGACAACAGGGTCACTGACCTGACTATTACTGGACCGCCAGCCATGCCATCTGGTGGAAAGATCAATTTGAGGGCATGCCACAGAATCCAGTTGTGCCTGGTAAGCCTCTTTCAGAGGAGGAACTACGTTATAGGGCAATTACATGTTGGAGGGGAAAGTTCAGCTGTTGGTTCACTTCTCATTGCCTGATTTTGCTCATTCATCCTCCCCTCCCCCTTTTTTTCTCCTGGGAAAAGGGGGAAAGAACATCACTTATGTTGCAATGTATTTATTTTAATATATACCCTACGTACCCAATAGTGGCTCATAAAAAATATCTAGGATTAGGGGTGAGTAGTGAGGTGGCCAAGTTTACTGATGATACTAAATTGTTCAGGGTCATTAAAAGGACCTCTCCAAACTGAGTGAATGGGTGGTAAAATGGCAAATGCAATTTAATGTGAGCAAGCATAAAGTGATGCATGTCTGAGCTAAAAATCTTGATTTCACATATATGGCTCATGGGGCCTAACTTGGTAGTGACTGCCCAGACCTTGGGGATATTGTAGATGGCTCAATGGAGATGTCGACCCAGTGTGCAGCAGCTGTGAAAAGAGCAAATTGCATGCTAGGCATCCTTAAAAAATGAAGTGGACTGCCTTAAAGTCGATTCTGACTTATGGCGACCCTATGAATAGGGTTTTCATGGTAAGCTGTATTCAGAGGTGGTTTACCATTGCCTTCCTCTAAGGCTGAGAGGCAATGACTGGCCCAAGGTCACCCAGTGAGCTTCATGGCTGTGTGGGGATTCGAACCCTGGTCTCCCAGGTCATAGTCCTCTAACCATAAGAACATAAGAAGAGCCTGCTGGATCAGGCCAGTGGCCCATCTAGTCCAGCATCCTGTTCTCAGTGGCCAACCAGGTGCCTGGGGGAAGCCCGCAAGCAGGACCCGAGTGCAAGAACACTCTCCCCTCCTGAGGCTTCCGGCAACTGGTTTTCAGAAGCATGCTGCCTCTGACTAGGATGGCAGAGCACAGCCATCACAGCTAGTAGCCATTGATAGCCCTGTCCTCCATGAATTTGTCTAATCTTCTTTTAAAGCCGTCCAAGCTGGTGGCCATTACTGCATCTTGTGGGAGCAAATTCCATAGTTTAACTATGCACTGAGTAAAGAAGTACTTCCTTTTGTCTGTCCTGAATCTTCCAACATTCAGCTTCTTTGAATGTCCACGAGTTCTAGTATTATGAGAGAGGGAGAAGAACTTTTCTCTATCCACTTTCTCAATGCCATGCATAATTTTATACACTTCTATCATGTCTCCTCTGACCCGCCTTTTCTCTAAACTAAAAAGCCCCAAATGCTGCAACCTTTCCTCGTAAGGGAGTCGCTCCATCCCCTTGATCATTCTGGTTGCCCTCTTCTGAACCTTTTCCAACTCTATAATATCCTTTTTGAGATGAGGCAACCAGAACTGTACACAGTATTCCAAATGCGGCCGCACCATAGATTTATACAACGGCATTATGATATCGACTGTTTTATTTTCAATACCTTTCCTAATTATCGCTAGCATGGAATTTGCCTTTTTCACAGCTGCCGCACACTGGGTCGACATTTTCATCGTGCTGTCCACTACAACCCCGAGGTCTCTCTCCTGGTCGGTCACCGCCAGTTCAGACCCCATGAGCGTATATGTGAAATTCAGATTTTTTGCTCCAATATGCATAATTTTACACTTGTTTATATTGAATTGCATTTGCCATTTTTCCGCCCATTCACTCAGTTTGGAGAGGTCTTTTTGGAGCTCTTCGCAATCCCTTTTTATTTTAACAACCCTGAACAATTTAGTGTCGTCAGCAAACTTGGCCACTTCACTGCTCAGTCCTAATTCTAGGTCATTAATGAACAAGTTGAAAAGTACAGGTCCCAATACCGATCCTTGAGGGACTCCACTTTCTCCACTACACCACACTGGCTCTGGGGATCCTTAGGAAAGGTATTAAAAATAAAATTGCCAATATCATAATGCGACTGCATTTGGAATACTGTGTACAGTTTTGATCACCGCGCCTCAAAAAGACTATGGTAGAGTTGGAAAAGGTTCAGAAAAGGGCAACCAAGATGATAAAGGGGATGGAGCAACTCCCCTGGGAGGAAATGTTGCAACATTTGAGGCTTTTTAGTTTACAGAAAAGGCGAGTAAGAAGTGACATAATGGAAGTTTATAAGATTATGCATGGCATGGAGAGAGCGGGTAGAGAGAAGTTTTTCTCCCTCTCCCATAATACTAGCTCATTGATCTCCAATGAAGCTGAATGTTGGAAGATTCAGGACAGATAAAAGAAAGTACTTCTTCACACAGTGCATAGTTCAGCTATGGAACTTGCTCCCAGAGGAGGCAGTAATGGTCACCAATTTGGAAAACTTTAAAAGAGGATTAGACAAATTCATGGAGGATAACAGTATCAAATACTACTAGTCATGATGGCTATGCTCTGCCTTCATAGTCGGAGGCAGTATGTTTCTGAATTCCAGTTGCTGGAATCCACAGGAGGGGAGAGTGTTCTTGCACTCAGGTCCTGCTTGCAGGCTTCCCATGGGCATCTGGTTGGCCACTGTGAGAACAGGATGCTGGACTAGATGGGCCACTGGTCTGATCCAGCAGGCTCTTATGTTCTTAAAGATGTAAAGCAATAAACATCAAGAAGTAAAATCAACCAGTTTAGAAACCAGAATGACTTGAAACTGCCGCATCATGAAGCATTCAGTTCATTGGGTTCTGGGGGAAAGAAAATGGTGACAGCATACCTTAAAACAGCCTTTGCTAGTCTGATGCCCTCCAGGTGTTTTGGACCATAACATCTATCAGTCCGAGCCCTTACAAAACATCTGGAGGGCACCAGGGTAGCAAAGGTTGCCTTAAAACACAGTCTTTACCATCTTGCTAAAAGGTGGGGTCCAGGAGTGGGAAGCAGAGCCAGGTGGGCCTCCTGCACTGCCCAATATATTTGTGTCAGTGCTTCGAAGGGAAGGAGCAGGATCAGTTTCTTGATCAGAGTTTGAGTTCAGTGGTTGTGAGACATAAGTAATACCAGTGTTTGTTTTTCGCCAAACATAATGTTTCTCATTGTCGTGTCCCGAACTGAACTCAGGAACCAGAGCAGTTGGTGAAAGCAATTCAGTCTTTATTAAAGTAATGTCCAAACAGAAACTACGTCTTCTCATGAATCAATACAATAACATGTGTCCAGCGACATGTAAGAGAGTTGACAGAACAAGAAATCCCTGCCCCCCCCCCACTTTTATAAAGGGGCTTTTCTGGCGCGAATCCTCTCACTCCGCCTTAAGGTGCTTTCGTCTACACCCCTCCTTTCTCTCCTCTTTTGCTTTCTCCTGGTTCGCGGTGAAGGTGGAAGCGCTGCCCCCTCCCCTTCTGAGGATTCTATCTCTGGTATTGGAGAAAGAGGGGGGTGGATGTCATGCCCATCAGGCGATTCTTCCTCTGACTGAGGAGGGAGTTGAATTCCCCCTCCTTTCGGTTCTAACTGCTCTGGCCTGGGAAGGGGGGTGAGCGTGGGAAGTTCCTGGGAAGCGTCTGTGTCTGTCTCGGCTCCAAGGACTTCACTGCTGGGCAAAGCTAACTCTGGAATTCCTCCCCCCTCCCCTGGTTGTTCTTCACTCAACTCTGGGAAAATGATCTTCTCCCCCTCCTCGTCCTCCGAAGTGCCAGGATCCCAATCCTGCATCCTGACACTCATTGAGGCCAAAAAGTTCTACCTTTGACTCAACTGTCCAGAGAACATTGTTCCAGAAGTTCCAGAAAAATTGTTTTTTTTAAAAAAAGTGTTTTTAAATTTGTATATTTGTTTTTAATGTTTTTAATTGTTGTAAACCGCCCAGAGAGCTTCAGCTATGGGTCGGTATCCAAAACAAGAAAGAGAGAAAACACAAGTGTGACCCTTATGTGAGCTAGGGCATGGCTTTCTGCAAAGAATCCTGGGAACTGTAGTTGATTAAGGGTGCTGAGAACTGTTAGGAGCCCCCTATTCTCCTCACAGAGCTATAATTTTCAGAGTGGTTTAACAGTCAACCCCTCTTCCCAGGGAACTCTAGCTCTGCGAGAGGTATAGGGAACTTCTTGTTGTGCTGTGTGTAGTTGTGTTGCTTAATTTCGTTTAAAAGCAGCACCACAGCAGTAGAGAGTAACAGCAGATGTTGAAATGCGAGTGTGCCAGCGTGTGTGCGCGTTTGCCTAAGAAAGCAGGCTTTTACCCTGCATCAGCATCACTGAGACTGGAGACTTAGTAAAATAAGAAAAGCTAGTTTATTTATAGAGATACATAGTAGATAGAAAGGCAAACCTAGTTCTAACTAACTAGCTAAGTTGGAGGCATAATGCCCAGGTGTGGGAGTTAACCCCATGGTAGGAGAGAGAGCAGAGACAAAGGGATGTCTTGTCTCTCCTGGACAGCCAGAGGAAAAAGGAATGGAAAGGGCAGAAGGAGGAGGGGCAGGTAAGCTTCCCTAAAGATGTCACAGTCTAACGACAGAAGGAAGTCAGTCAGAGCATCACAGGTAAAAGGTAAACAAAGCCTATCCATCTGGAGGACCCTAGCTCTATCTTCCTTCTGGAGCACAAACAAAAGAACAATACAGGAGTTGCTCTCGCCCCACTTCCAACACCCCTTCTCAACGAGTGTTTGGTTCAGTCCACGAGATTCATCTTGTCTCGCAGCTTGCAATGTCTTGACTTTGCCCAGTGCCTTTGTGAGAGCGTCTGCAGTCATGTCTTCTGTTGGACAATACTCCATCTTGAGTAGTCCTCTGCGGTAGGTGGGTGCTTCACGTACGTATATATACTTGGTGTATGAACTCACCCCTTCTGACTGCAAGAGTCTGTTGCATCCTTGCTTGCTTCCCAGTCCCTTTTGGTTGGCGAGCTGGTTCTTCAGCACAGGTATCCCACTGCTAGCACCACATCTGGCTTGGTAACAGTGCTCATATACAGGCCTTTCTTTAAGCATTTGGCTTCTTCTTGAATTTTCTCTTGTAGCCTGCAGCTTTCCTTCCTTGAGGAAGCTTGTTTAGTGTCCAAGTTTTACTTTGGTGTAGAGATTCCAGCTCTTCCTTGTCTGGCTGCCTCCACCTCTCAGCTTCGGCTTTGGGTAAGGCTTCAATCTCTTTCCAGGTTTCTGGCTCTGGAAGTTCATCTCTCACAAGGTAAGCAAGTCTCTCTGGTGGTACACCTCTGTTGGTGCATTCAGAGCGTCTGGGTGCTGGCGCTGCGGCTGCCCCTTCTGGCTCTGATGCCTGTTCTGGCTTTGTTGCCCCTTCTGGTTCAGACTCCTCACCTTCCTCTGCAGGTGTATTGTTATACCTTCTGTGGTGGAAGAATAACTCAGCTTCTTCTTCCATTTTGCTGTCATCTGTTTGGTGTGACGCCCCTTCTGGTCTGTGTGCGCACTTTCATCAAAATGGACAGCTCTGCATACTTCAACTTTGCCAGTTTGGGGATCTATTACTCTGTGTCCCTTTTTTGTTGGAGAATATCCAATAAAAATAACTTCCCTGGCAGTGTTGTCAAGTTTGGATCTCTTTTCCTTTGGGATGTGCACAAAGGCCTTGCACCTAAATACACAAAGGTGTGACATACTTGGGATCCTACCATGCCACAGCTCAAATGGTGTTTTGTTGGTTGCAGATGCAGGAAGTCGGTTCTGCAGGTAAGTGGCAGTAACTGCAGCTTCTCCCCAGTACTCCTTTGGTAACTGCACATCTTCCAACAAGGAATTAATCATTTCTCCAAGAGTCCAGTTCATGTGTGCTGCAACCCCATTTTGCTCTGGGTTGGACACTGTAGTCTGGCGCTCTATGCCTTCCTCATGGAGAAAGTCTTGCATAGCCCCAGACACATATTCCCTTGCATTGTCAGATCTTATGATCTGTGGCTTTCTGCCAAATTTGTTGGGCACAATCCTAACATAATCCTTCAGTTTTTGATGTACTTGACTGTTCTGCCTTATCAGATACATGGTAGTATACCTGGAGTAGTCATCTATAAAAGTCAGCATGTATAAATTTCCACCTTGGGAGGGCATTCTCATTGGCCCACATAGATCAGTGTGGATTAACTCTAGAGGCCTTGTGGTTTTCCTCTCACTTTTCTTAGGAAATTTTGGCTTCACACGTTTAGTTTTAATACAGCACTGGCTAGTCTGTGTACAATTGCACTGTTTCATTTTAAAGCCTCTTGCTAAATTATCTTTTTCAAGAGCAGTAATTCTGGCAAAAGCGACATGTCCCATTCTCCTGTGCTAGATATGTAAGCATTGAGAATCACTGGTTTCCTTGACCACATTTGCATAGTTTCAATATAATCCAAAATTAAAAGTCCATTTTTCACTTTTGCAGTACAACTTATTACTCCTTTACTTAGAACATGGCAAAATTCTGCATTCATATGGAATTCGCCTCCAAATTTTAATATTCTGGTAACACTGATTAGATTGCCCTTAAACTCTGGAACATATAAACATTCCTTCAGTTCCATCGATGTCTGTCCATCTAGCACTGTACATAATAATTTCACTGTCCCTTTTCCTTCAGAGAAAATCTCCTCTCCAGATGCTGTCAGTATCTTTTGCCTGTGACTTTCAAAACTTTTAAACAGGTTCCTATCAATTATTACATGTGAGGTGGATCCTGAGTCAATTAAAAATCTGCTTTTACAGTCACTCTTGCTTGGATAAGACACATAGCTAAAATCCTCTGGTGGAGACATTCTTTGTCTTTGTTTAAAGACTGCTTGCCTTGGAGGCATCTCTCACTTCCACCAGCCTCTGTTTGAAGTCAGGCTTTTCTCTCGTCTGCCCCCTATTGCAATTTCTTTGAAAATGGTTTGGAGAGCCACATTTGAAACACAGATCCCGGCTGTCCCCCCTCTTTTGTGGATTGAGCTGATGACTCATCTGGCTACCATTTGTCTGTTTGTTTCTCCCCACAGTGAGGTTTGCTTGCTCAGAGACAGCCTGTATTTCCTGTTTTCCCTGAAAGTCCTGATCCTTCAAATACGATATAAGCTGATTCAAGTCTTGTTCAGAATTGTCTAGTACACAGGAAATTAATTTATGATCTTGATTAAGAGAGCTTAAAAGCAAAGCCTTTTTCATATCCTCTTCAAAAAAATTTCCACACCTTTCCAGTCTAGCAAGAAGGCTTGTAAAATTCTCTAAGTGTTTAATTAGACTGCCCCTTTCATTAGTTTTTTTCAGAGAAAACAACTCTTTGTACAGAAATCAGACTTGGCTCTTTGGTTTCTTGTTATAGACTCCCTGCAGCCTTTCGTAAATTTCCTTAACACTGCTGCAGCCTGTACAGATATTCAAAGCTTCATCTGATAGAGCAGAAACAAGCAGATACTTTACTTTTGCGTCCTTACGTGTCCATGCAGCTCTTGCGTTCACATCCTCAGCTGAGGGTGAAGGATCAGTCAGTATTCCTTCCAACTCTTCTCCTTCCAGGAGCGCTTTAAATCTCAAATCCCATAGTTCGAAGTTATCCCTTTTCAAGCCTTGGAATGCGTCTCTCGAGTGAAGAAAGTTCAGCCATCTTTTCTATCTCTGTTCTGCTTTTCTTTCTAACTTAAAGTCTCCCTTGTAAATTACACACAAGCACCATTAGCTTCAGCTACAACTTGCATTCAACTTAGTTTGCTGGGCCCGTAACCCTTGTGGCGCTGTGTGTAGCCGTGTTGCTTAATTTCGTTTAAAAGCAGCAGCACAGCAGCAGAGAGTAGCAGCAGATGTTGAAATGCGAGTGTGCCAGCATGTGCATGTGTTTGCCTAAGAAAGCAGGCTTTTACCCTGCATCAGCATCACTGAGACTGGAGACTTAGTAAAATAAGAAAAGCTACTTTATTTATAGAAATACATAGTAGATAGAAAAGGCAAACCTAGTTCTAACTAACTAGCTAAGTTGGAGGAGTAATGCCCAGATGTGGGAGTTAGCCCCATGCTAGGATAGAGAGCAAAAGGGATGTCTCGTCTCTCCTGGACAGCCAGAGGAAAAATGAATGGAAAGGGCAGGAGGAGGAGGGGCAGGTAAGCTTCCCTAAAGATGTCACAGTCTAACGACAGAAGGAAATCAGTCAGAGCATCACAGGTAAAAGGTAAACAAGCCTATCTATCTGGAGGACCCTAGCCCTATCTTCCTTCTGGAGCACAAACAAAAGAACAATACAGGAGTTGCTCTTGCCCCACTTCTAACACTTCTGACAACTCTCAACACCCTTAGCCAAACTACAATTCCTAGGATTCTTTGGGGGAAGCCATGATTGTTTAAAATGGTATAATGCTTTAAATGTACATCGCACAAGGGGCCCCATTCTGGTACATCACACAAAGGGTCCCATTCTAGTATTTCACTCTGGCCTCTGACATAATCTCTATCACTCCCTTCTCTCCCCCCCCCCTTCCTCCGCACTTCTTCTCAGCTTAGGCAAGAGTTAACAATTGATCTTTTTAGCCTCTGTGATAGCCTGGGTTGGTTCTGTGGGACACAGAGTGAAAACACTTGGAAACAAGTGGCCATTGTTCAAGATGCTGATGTGTTATTTGGCAAAGATGTTTTCCTGTGAGACCCTTACAGTCCAATCCTATATATGCTCATTCAGAATAACGTTCTATTGAATTCAATGGAATTTGCGCCCACTACATCTTTAACCACTTCCAAAGCACACTTTTTTGGGCAGAAATCTTCCATTTCCTACTATGAGCCTTGCTGTTGTTGTTGTTATGTGCCTTCAAGTCAACTACGACTTATGGCGACCCTATAAATCAGTGACCTCCAAGAGCATCTGTCATGAACCACCCTGTTCAGATCTTGTAAGTTCAGGTCTGTGGCTTCCTTTATGGAATCAATCCATCTCTTGTTTGGCCTTTCTCTTTTTCTACTCCCTTCTGTTTTCCCCAGCATTATTGTCTTTTCTAGTGAATCATGTCTTCTCATGATGTGTCCAAAGTATGATAACCTCAGTTTCATCATTTTAGCTTCTAATGATAGTTCTGGTTTAATTTGTTCTAACACCCAATTATTTGTCTTTTTTGCAGTCCACGGTATGCGCAAAGCTCTCCTCCAACACCACATTTCAAATGAGTTGATTTTTCTCTTATCTGCTTTTTTCACTGTCCAACTTTCACATCCATACATAGAGATTGGGAATACCATGGACTGAATGATCCTGACTTTAGTGTTCAGTGATACATCTTTGCATTTGAGGACCTTTTCTAGTTCTCTCACAGCTGCCCTCCCCAGTCCTAGCCTTCTTCTAATTTCTTGACTATTGTCTCCATTTTGGTTAATGACTGTGCCAAGGTATTGATAATCCTTGACAAGTTCAATGTCCTCATTGTCAACTTTAAAGTTACATAAATCTTCTGTTGTAATTACTTTAGTCTTTTTGACATTCAGCTATAGTCCTGCTTTTGCGCTTTCCTCTTTAACTTTCATCAGCATTCGTTTCAAATCATTACTGGTTTCTGCTAAGAGTATGGTATTGTCTGCATATCTTAAATTATTGATATTTCTCCCTCCAATTTTCACACCTCCTTCATTTTGGTCCAATCCCGCTTTCTGTATGATATGTTCTGCGTATAGATTAAACAAATAGGATGATAAAATACACCCCTGTCTCACACCCTTTCCGATGGGGAACCAATTGGTTTCTCCATATTCTGTCCTTACAGTAGCCTCTTGTCCAAAGTATAGGTTGTGCATCAGGACAATCAGATGCTGTGGCACCCCCATTTCTTTTACAGCATTCCATAGTTTTTCATGATCTACACAGTCAAAGGCTTTGCTGTAATCTATAAAGCACAGGGTGATTTTCTTCTGAAATTTCTTGATCCATTCCATTATCCAACGTATGTTTGCGATATGATCTCTGGTGCCTCTTCCCTTTCTAAATCCAGCTTGGACGTCTGACATTTCTCACTCTATATATGGTAAGAGCCTTTGTTGTAGAATCTTGAGCATTACTTTACTTGCATGGGATATTAAGGCAATAGTTTGATAATTACTGCATTCCCAGGGATCCCCTTTCTTTGGAATTGGGATGTATATGGAACGCTTCCAGTCTGTGAGCCATTGTTTAGTTTTCCATATTTCTTTAGGATACTCTGTTCATACAGTTTTTGTGGTAAGAGATATTCAGAGGTGGTTTACCATTGCCTTCCTCTGAGTTTGGATGCATCTTAGTCTGGTGTCTCAGCTTTGACCATTCCGCCTTGGGTGCCCCTGCCAGGAGTCTAGCCTCTTGGTCTAGACTCCTGACAGCATTGCTCTCAGCTTCTTCAACACTCGCAAACCCCCTCACCACTTTAAGGTGTGCATCCTAGAGGGAGATGAGCCTTGCTAGCCAACTGTTTTTCAAAGGACTCAGTTAGTCATTCTTGATCATAAACAAAGGGACTCTCTGCTTGGGGCAGCCTACAACAGCCTTCTCAAATCTGCTGCCCTCTAGATGTTTTGCACTATAACTTCCAACTGTGTTGACTGGGGCTCTTGACAGTTGTAGTCCAAAACCTCTAGAGGGTATCAACTTGAGGAAGGTTGTTCTGCAGAAGTCTGCACGATGTGGGCTAATGTTTGCATTGAGATGCTGCTGTCTGCATGCAACAGGGCTCTTCAGTCTTTATTCAGACACTCTTTTCTTTTCCTTTTTAGCACTGAAGTGGAATCGATTTTCCATCACGGGTCACAGTTTTGGTAAGTAATTCATGTCCCCTGAACAAGCTAGTGTTTCTCACGCATTAATGAATGATTAACTTCTAGCTAATTTTTCTTTGCAGTCACTGCACCTTTTTCCCAGTGATATAAAACCCTTTTGTCATTTGTTCACATCAAATTAATAGAAACCTGGTGTGTTTTCTCATTGCCCGTTAATTTCTACTCTTGGAGAGGAGTTAATCATATGGGTGGTCACTGTGGTTCATACTATGGTGTATATATAAACCCCACTTCCTTTTCTTCCATATAGGTGGGATTGTTGCAGGCATGGTGAGTATATTCTTCATGAGGTGTTACCATCATTCCCTCTTTTTCCAATGTTCAAGCTTTGATTATGTAGCCAGAACAGCACAAGAGGAAGATATCAGAAGGCTTGGAAGAATTCTGTGGTTCGCAGAAGTACTGTTTTTTTGTAAAGAAAACTACCCAAACAGTCCCAATGAGGAATGAGTGTGCTCAGTGGCCACAGAATCCTGACTGAGTTGGGGGTGGAGGAGAAAATGTGGAGCGAGTGAGAATGGAATAGAGGGGCTGGAATCTTGAACAACAGCAGTGCAATATTCTCTGAGTACTGGGCTTTATTCAGCCAAAATGTGCACCATCCATGCACGTTGGCAGAGAGGCGTTGGCAAGCTCAGGAGTCCATGGTTTGCAGAAGTACAAAAAATCTTTAGGGGGAAAAAACTCTAAAAGAAGAGGGGATCAGAAAACAGCCCAATGAAGACTGAGCATGCGCAGTCAGGCCACAAAATGCTGTCTGACTGTTGGGGGCAGGAAATGGAAAACTGGGGGGAGGGGACAAAGAACGAACTATTCTTCACAGCATTATTCCACACTGCAACATTTTGTTAAAGATCTCACTTCTTGATATATTAATCAATTAATTAAATTTATATCTTGCCCTTCCTCCAAAGGAGCCTAGGAAAGCAGACATGTCAATACTAAAACAATACAAGTAAAATGTCTAAAAACAGTTAAAAACAACCTTCTAAAGGCAATTGCCTATTCTCAAAGCAAATAATTTCAGGGTGGCCAGGAACAGGGAATATAGAAATGTCTTTTCTCCTGAGAACAGTTTCTTTCTGTGGCAGTCGCACAAAGGAATAAGAAATGCCATCCAGGAAGACACAATAGAAATTGCACTTGTGCCAATGATAAAGGAACTAAACCTCCTTTCTCTCCCTGTGTTCCTAGTTCTCGTGTATTTTCCCTGAAATGGTGGACAAGCTGATCCTGGTAGAAACCTACGGCTTTCACCCAGCACCTGAGGTTAAATTCTAAAATCTTTTCCTACTTTGCAGTATATTGCAAGAGACATGACATAAGCTGAAGAAACTTTATGAAAAGTGACTGCACTAATAGAAGAGTTTGATTTTTTGTTTTTTTCGAGGTAGAGGTTAGCCAGGCATGTGGTGAAAGCCCCACCTCTGCCCTTCTTTATAAGAGAGAGATAGGTGGCAAATGGGTAGGACAAAATACCTCTGCCCTTTTAATCACACGCAGGTTTGCTGTTATAGATGCAGCAGCACAACTCACTATTTGCTCTGCTATTTAGGCCCAGACTAGACATGGCACTCTTCATGTAACTAGGAGTTGCATGACTGGTTTTTAAAAAAGTAAATTGCAGGGGTGAGCCCTCTCAATCTGGATTGGAACCCTGGTCTGTGGGGGCAGGAGGGGGGCTTTCAATCTTTGCCCCCCTCATTGTGGTCCTGATCTAGTTTGTGGCCCCTTTCTCTGCTTAGTGTGGCCCTCTGGGTTGGGATTTTGTACTTTAGAAGATGGAGAAATAATGATGCCTTTCAAGACTAAAGTGCAATAAACACCCATCCTTCCTTGCAGTAAGATTTGGGGCTAATTTGGAAGTGACTCATGTGGGTGGCTGCAGCATGAGGATGAAGCTCTACTTCGTAAACTGTGAGCAGCCATACATAGCCTTTGGACCAACATACATGGCTTGCCATGTGCACTAATGGCCATTTGCCCCAGCAACTCAGCCAAGTGAATGATCCCCTTTGTTAGAGTACTCATGCCCCTTTCCTTCAGTTCTGTAGGGTTCCAGAGTTATGAGGCAGACTTGTAAAGGACTGCAGGACTCTTGGGAGGGAGGTACAATATTCATCCTTAGCTAGTCTGAATATTTTGACACTACCTGATGGGACAGGGAATTTTCATAGAATCATAGAATAGTAGAGTTGGAAGGGGCCTATAAGGCCATCAAGTCCAACCCCCTGCGCAATGCAGGAATCCAAATCAAAGCATTCCCAGGAATCCAAATCAAAGCATTCCCAACAGATGGCTGTCCAGCTGCCTCTTGAATGCTTCCAGTGTCAGAGAGCCCACTACCTCTCTAGGTAATTGGTTCCATTGTCGTCTGGCTCTAACAGTTAGGAAGTTTTTCCTGATGTTCAGTTGAAATCTGGCTTCCTGCAACTTGAGCCCATTATTCTGTTTCCTGCACTCTGGGACAACCGAGAAGAGATCCCGGCCCTCCTCTATGTGACAACCTTTCATGTACTTGAAGAGTGCTATCATATCTCCCCTCAGTCTTCCCTTATCAAGGCTAAACATGCCCAGTTCTTTCAGTCTCTCCTCATAGGGCTTTGTTTCCAGTCCCCTGATCATCCTTGCTGCCCTCCTCTGAACCTGTTCCAGTTTGTCTGCATCCTTGAAGTGAGGAGACCAGAACTGGACGCAGTATTCAAGATGAGGCCTAACCAGTGCTGAATAGAGGGGAACTAATACTTCATGCGATTTGGAAACTATACATCTGTTAATGCAGCCTAATATAGCATTTGCCTTTTTTGCAGCCACATCGCACTGTTGGCTCATATTCAGCTTGTGATCAACAACAATTCCAAGATCCTTCTCACATGTGGTATTGCTGAGCCAAGTATCCCCTGTGCAAACTGTGCATTTGGTTTCTTTTTCCTAGGTGTAGAAGTTTGCATTTATCCCTGTTGAATTTCATTCTGTTGTTTTCAGCCCAATGCTCCAGCCTATCAAGGTCCCTTTGAATTTTCTTTCTGTCTTTCATGGTATTAGCTATGTCCCCCAATTTTGTATCATCTGCAAATTTGATAAGCATGCTGTGTACCTCCTCATCCAAGTCATTAATAAAAATGTTGAAGAGCACGGGGCCCAGGACCAAGCCCTGTGGTACCCCACTTGTTATTTCTGCCCAGCTTGAGAAGGAACCGTTGATAAGCACTCTTTGAATATGATTCTGGAGCCAGCTGTGGATCCACCTGATAGTTGTTCCATCCAGCCCACATTTAGCTAGCTTGCTAATCAGAATATCATGGGGCACTTTGTCAAAACCTTTGCTGAAGTTGAGATATATTACGTCCACAGCATTCCCACAATCTACAAGGGAGGTTACCCAATCAAAAAATGAGATAAGATTAGTTTGGCAGGATTTGTTCTTCATAAATCCATGTCAGCTTCTAGTAATCACTGCATTGTTTTCAAGGTGCTTACAGATTGACTGCTTTATAATCTGCTCCAGAGTTTTTTCAGGGACTGATGTTAGGCTGACTGGTCTGTAGTTCCCCGGTTCCTCCTTTTTGCCTTTTTTGAAGATAGGGACAACATTAGCTCTCCTCCAGTCATCTGGAAGTTCACCAGTCCTCCATGATTTCGCAAAGATAATAGAGAATGGTTCTGAGAGTTCTTCAGCCAGTTCCTTCAGTACTCTAGGATGCACTTTATCGGGCCCTGCCAATTTGAACTTGTTCAAAGTGATTAGGTATTCCTTGACCATTTGTCTATCAATCTCGAACTCCAATCCTGCCCCTTAAGAACATAAGAACATAAGAAGAGCCTGCTGGATCAGGCCAGTGGCCCATCTAGTCCAGCATCCTGTTCTCACAGTGGCCAACCAGGTGCCTGGGGGAAGCCCGCAAGCAGGACCCGAGTGCAAGAACACTCTCCCCTCCTGAGGCTTCCGGCAACTGGTTTTCAGAAGCATGCTGCCTCTGACTAGGGTGGCACAGTACAGCCATCATGGCTAGTAGCCATTGATAGCCCTGTCCTCCATGAATTTGTCTAATCTTCTTTTAAAGCCATCCAAGCTGGTGGCCATTACTGCATCTTGTGGGAGCAAATTCCATAGTTTAACTATGCGCTGAGTAAAGAAGTACTTCCTTTTGTCTGTCCTGAATCTTCCAACATTCAGCTTCTTTGAATGTCCACGAGTTCTAGTATTATGAGAGAGGGAGAAGAACTTTTCTCTATCCACTTTCTCAATGCCATGCATAATTTTATACACTTCTATCATGTCTCCTCTGACCCGCCTTTTCTCTAAACTAAAAAGCCCCAAATGCTGCAACCTTTCCTCGTAAGGGAGTCGCTCCATCCCCTTGATCATTCTGGTTGCCCTCTTCTGAACCTTTTCCAACTCTATAATATCCTTTTTGAGATGAGGCAACCAGAACTGTACACAGTATTCCAAATGCGGCCGCACCATAGATTTATACAACGGCATTATGATATCGGCTGTTTTATTTTCAATACCTTTCCTAATTATTGCTAGCATGGAATTTGCCTTTTTCACAGCTGCCGCACACTGGGTCGACATTTTCATCGTGCTGTCCACTACAACCCCGAGGTCTCTCTCCTGGTCGGTCACCGCCAGTTCAGACCCCATGAGCGTATATGTGAAATTCAGATTTTTTGCTCCAATATGCATAATTTTACACTTGTTTATATTGAATTGCATTTGCCATTTTTCCGCCCATTCACTCAGTTTGGAGAGGTCTTTTTGGAGCTCTTCGCAATCCCTTTTTGTTTTAACAACCCTGAACAATTTAGTGTCATCAGCAAACTTGGCCACTTCACTGCTCACTCCTAATTCTAGGTCATTAATGAACAAGTTGAAAAGTACAGGTCCCAATACCGATCCTTGAGGGACTCCACTTTCTACAGCCCTCCATTGGGAGAACTGTCCGTTTATTCCTACTCTCTGCTTTCTGCTTCTTAACCAATTCCTTATCCACAAGAGGACCTCTCCTCTTATTCCATGACTGCTAAGCTTCCTCAGACGCCTTTGGTGAGGTACCTTGTCAAACGCTTTTTGAAAGTCTAAGTACACTATGTCCACTGGATCACCTCTATCTATATGCTTGTTGACACTCTCAAAGAATTCTAATAGGTTACTGAGACAGAACTTTCCCTTGCAGAAGCCATGCTGGCTCTGCTTCAGCAAGGCTTGTTCTTCTATGTGCTTGGTTAATCTAGCTTTAATAATACTTTCTACCAGTTTTCCAGGGACAGAAGTTAAGCTAACTGGCCTGTAATTTCCGGGATCCCCTCTGGATCCCTTTTTGAAGATTGGTGTTACATTTGCCACTTTCCAGTCCTCAGGCACGGAGGAGGACCCGAGGGACAAGTTACATATTTTAGTTAGCAGATCAGCAATTTCACCTTTGAGTTCTTTGAGAACTCTCGGGTGGATGCCATCCGGGCCCGGTGATTTGTCAGTTTTTATATTGTCCATTAAGCTTAGAACTTCCTCTCTCGTTACCACTATTTGTCTTAGTTCCTCAGAATCCCTTCCTGCAAATGTTAGTTCAGGTTCAGGGATCTGCCCTATATCTTCCACTGTGAAGACAGATGCAAAGAATTCATTTAGCTTCTCTGCAATCTCCTTATTGTTCTTTAGTACACCTTTGACTCCCTTATCATCCAAGGGTCCAATTGTCTCCCTAGATGGTCTCCTGCTTTGGATGTATTTATAGAATTTTTTGTTGTTGGTTTTTATGTTCTTAGCAATGTGCTCCTCAAATTCTTTTTTAGCATCCTTTATTGTCTTCTTGCATTTATTTTGCCAGAGTTTGTGTTCTTTTTTATTTTCTTCATTCGGACAAGACTTCCATTTTCTGAAGGAAGACTTTTTGCCTCTAAGAGCTTCCTTGACTTTGCTTGTTAACCATGCTGGCATCTTCTTGGCCCTGGCGGTACCTTTTCTGATCTGCGGTATGCACTCCAGTTGAGCTTCTAATATAGACAACTTCCAAGCATTTTCGAGTGATGTGACCCTCTGGACTTTGTTTTTCAGCTTTCTTTTTACCAATCCCCTCATTTTTGTGAAGTTGCCCCTTCTACTTTATGTTTCCCAGGAGGGTCACAGATCCTTTTTTTGGAGAAGACTGAGCCAAAGTAGGAATCTGCCTTTTCTTTGTCATCTGTTATCGTTTTGCCATCCTCATTGAGTAGCTGTGCCACCTTTTCTTTTCTCTGTCTTTTACTATGTACGTACCTGAAGAAAGCTTTTTTGTTGCTTTTAGCATCCTTCGCTAACCTCAACTCATTCTCAGCTTTAGCCTTCCTGACACCATCCCTGCAATTCCGTGATACCTGCCTGTACTCTTCCTTTGTGGCCTGGCCTTCTTTCCACTTCCTGTATGTGTCCTTTTTTGTTTTCAGGTCCTGTCTAGGCTTTTTGTGAAGCCACATTGGCTTCTTCTGTTGTTCCTCCCCCTTTTTCCTTGTTGGAATTGATTGCCATTGAGTTTTTAGAATTTTGTTTTTTAGAAACTCCCACCCATCTTGGATTCCTTTTCTCATTAGGGTCGCTTGCCATGGAACTGTACTTACAATCGTTCTGAGTTTATTAAAATCAGCTTTCCTGAAGTCCAGGGTGCGCATATGGTTACACTCAGCTTTCGCTTCTGTTAAAATCAAGAATTCAAGTATGGTGTGGTCACTTGAATTTTGGTGGGTAAGGGAAACTGGCAATCTATCGGGAAGAGCCAGGAGTTCAGGCTTAGTGTCGCTTGTAGATTTAGGACCAAAACTTTGAAAACAGCCTTTCGGGGGGGGTGTTAATTACTAAAAGGCAGCATGGAGCAGGAAAGGTGGTTACTACCTACTCGGATGGTGAGGCTTCTCAACCACTGCCATGTAAGTTATCATTTTTCCAAGTATGTACTGTGATTGCAGAGACGGTGGGTGAGACACAGCTTCCCTCTCTTGCATGTATACTGTTTCTGGGATGTGATTAATCCAGCTCACATAGCAAGCTTGGGGTCAATCAAAATGTGCATACTAAAAATCTTTCTCTACCAAATTAGCAACTGCCTATGCTGGTGATAGGTTATGAGGAATTTAATCTGTAGTCTAGGGCTCCCAAAAGGTTGTAATCAAGAGGCCTACTCTCTTCAGATAGCATTGTTCTTTTCAGTGTTTACTTGTTGCACAAAATGGAGTGAGTTTAATTCTCATGCAGACTTGTGGGGCATTTTGTGGCCCCAGGTGCACTTTTCATTGTGTAATTTACACATGAGTAGACCTACAAGACATTGTCACAAACTGTCATCTGTGCAATGTCAAATTCCAGCCAGTTACCACTTACTGTTTTCCTTCTGGAAACAAAAAAAAACACCCACTGGGGTCCCAAAATACCCCAGAAATCGTGTTGTTTCCTCAATATGCATGGAGAAGGAGCCACCGTATACAGCTCAGAAAAATTCTACCTCCTCTGAATAAATTTTTTTGGCTCAAGATGCTGTGGCAATGTTAAGCACGCTTATGATGACCAAACAAAAAAGTCTCTGAGGGACAAAGTGATCCCATCCTTCCACTGGAAACCTCATTGGGCTACAAAGATATACCAAAGTCAGCCAGTGTGATTTTTTTGGCCAGGTCTGCATGAGGGTTAAGCAAAGCCCTGCTTGTGTATGTGATTCAGTGAGTTACTTTACTCAGGTTCCTACCTCCCACAGAAGCCATTGCCAAACTTTGTTGTTGTTTATTGGCTCTCTTGCTGGCAGGGTTATGAGAGGGGCCCAGGATTACATAGACAAGAGAAGCCGAGGAGCTTCCAGTTCACCCCTAGAGATGCCCTCTCAAGTTTAGAGGTGAGGTTCAAGATGTCATGTCATTTAAGTGGGTCTTAGTGTCAGGATGCCTCCAAAGAGCTAACACTTTCATTCCATAACTGTCATTGGGCATGCCTTGCCTCCAAAGAAGCTATTGCTAGTGTTGATGTTTAGCATACTTCTTGAGAGGCTTTCAGTGCAAGAAGCTACTGAAAGCAGATAACTGCATCTGACTTACAGGAATGGGAGAATATGCTAAAGTCTGAGCGGATGTTTTATGACATTCTGCTGGATTTTGAAGCCAACCTGCTCAATTCCCCCAAAGTGCGCAGTCCTCAAGTGGCGCTTCAGATGTGAGTTTTTCTCCTTGGAATCTTCCAGGTTTTGGTGTTTGTTCCATGAGCTAGGGTGTTACAAGGGTGTGTCCTGCTAATCGTGTGCCTTTGGGTACAATCCAGTAGCTGACCTTCTTCAGAAACGGTTCTTCTGAAAGGTCTGCTGATCTGCAAGGGAATGTCAAGGATATCCAACATGGTACTTTCCAAAGGCATTTTGTTGAAGATTCCTCCATACGCACACCCCAGTGCAGAAGACCCACAACTAGGACACTGGAATGAAAGGAAAAATAATGGTGCTCAGAGCTTAATTACTTAATTAAAAAGCCTTCTATCAAAGGCCTTTTAAAACTTTTTTTTAACTCACCAAAACTCTGAACATAACTGGTATTACTGGTTCATAACAGCAATCCATCAAGCCCAGTGTCCTGTTTGATGGCATTGCTTCTGAATATTTTCAGGAAGTTTGCAATGCATTGCTGTGGTACAATAAAGTAACCCAGGCCCCATCAGGTCACTTTTGGAATTTCTACCTACTGTGCATTGGTGAACTTTGTTATGTTTTTGAGTTCTACAGTACTAGGGATTTGGATGAACAAGTGGGTGAAACAAATAATTTTGGAATTGCAAATAATTTATTATTATTTATTTATTTATTAGATTTATATCCTGCCCTTCCTCCCAGCAGGAGCCCAGGGCAGCATTTAGAGGATAAGCTAAAAGTCAACATGAGATAGTTGGGCTGATCACAGAAAAATGATTCAGAAGGGACAAATGTGGTTATTTAACAAAATATGGGATAACTTGATGGGGGCATTTCCAAGAATATCATTCTTGCCCATGTCTTAATGATGAACATAATGCATGTTTCTCCTTGACTTACCTAGGTTATTAAAATCAAACAACCACCTAACAGAAGAGAGTGCAAAGATATTGTTGCAGCGAGGGGCTACTGAAGTGGAGGGAGGTAAGACATCAATACAGAGAATTGGCTGTTGTGATGCACTGAACCTGCCATTAGGGGAGGAGAGCTTGGTGGTAGAACATACTTTAGGCCCCAGGTTTAATGGCTAGCATCTTGAGTTAAAAAATCTCTCTGGTGGTAGGGAATGTAGCAGTCTTGCTAAGAGGCATCAGAGCTGTCAGTTGTGTTAGTGGCTACCTAGACCAGTGATCTGACTCTGCCTAAGGATGTCAGATGACCTAGCACAGTGACTAGCACATTCTGTGGTTAAATATTCAGTACTGATGTTGTTTGTTTTATAGTACTTATATGCTGTCTTTCAAGACAAAATTCTTCCAAGGCAATTTATAGAAGACAACTGAAAGCATAAAATCTTATTTTTAAAAAATGCAAACAAATCAGTTATGAAACTGAAAAACAGCAAGTTTGTAACCAACAAGTTTACTAAGGTCTATTATGAAAAACTGGTTGAGAAGAGGCCATAGAAACTATTTATGCCTCTTGGGGTGCCCCTACTTTTCAGGCCTTTGTCTCTAGTGCTCACCAGTTTGATCATGATTCTGTGAGCAGGGCTTCAGAGGCCAATCTTAAGGTCCACACACATTTGTACAGGTGCTGGCATAACTTCAAATAACCTTGCCCCAAACAGTTTTATATAGTTTTACATTTTACCACCAGCTCTTTAAATTGTGCCTGGGAATAAATAGGCAGCCAATGCAGCAGGTATCTGAATGCCTGGTTTCCAGAAACATCCTAGGGCTGCATTCTACACCAACTAAATTTCTGGACCATATTTAAAGGCAACATAGAGCCCATTACAGTCGTCTAGTCTGGAGTATAACCAGAGTATGAGTAACTGAGGCAAACTCCACATTCTGTTGATAGGGTCACAGCTGGCAAACCAATCTAAGCTGGTAGAATGCCCACCTAGCCACTAGCACCATCTGTGAGGTCTCCATAGATAGTGTCAAGTCCAGGAGGTACCCCCCTCCCATTACAAAAGTGGTCTTCCAGAACAGGCAGCATTCATCTCCCCAGGTCTTTAAATTTTAATCTTCCTAGCTATGACATTCAATCCAGTTTACCATTTATAGTAACTTCCCTCTCTCCTGGGTTAAAGAGAAATGGAAGAAAGTTTGTACAAAATGTGGGATGTAGTTCTTTTCTTTCTCTAGGTTTGGTGTATAACAGAGATATAAGACTCCTTGCAGTGAGTTTTGCTCTAGTTTATGTACCTCCCCTTGTATTTTTCATTTACCCAAAGGGTATCTAACCATGGAAACAGTATGCTTGATATAGACAAATTAGGCCAAGTGTGGGAAACCTTTAGCCCTCCAACTGTGGCTGAAGTACAACTCCCATCATCCCTGGTAATTGGCCATGCTTGCTGGTGTGGATGGGAGTTGTAGTTCAGCAAAAACTGGAGGTCCTCCACACCTGAATTGTGAATGCCTTAAACATGTTGGTACCTCAGCCCGTTTCCTCAATCTCAGCTGTCAAAGGAATTGCTATGAGAGCTTTTGCTGGCTAGATGCCAGCATACTGGAATATTTAATTTCCACCTATTTCTGGCTGTCCTACAGGGCTCTTCTGAAGATGTGCATTTTTGTAAAACAATTTGTACATTAAAAAAATGCTATTGAAACACATGATAGGTGTGCCTAGGACTGTGTGTACTGTGCAATCCTATACAACAGCTGCATCATCTGAGAACCTGAATGATATTTGAGGTTTGGCATTTAATAGGAAGTAAATACCAGGTTTTCCTTGGCATTGTCTGTATAGGAGGCTGGGTCCAATGTCCTGCAGGACCCTGCAGACTTGTGTAGCGGAACGGAGAGTATTGAGCGAGCTTATGTGTGTGTGTTTGAATCTTTGCTAAGATTCTACCTTCCCTGTAAATTAGTCAGACAGAGGCTTTAAGCTTTAAAATAAGAAACAACTACTTTATTCTGGAAGTACATGTTTGATAGGAAAGAGTCCTATATCTAGCTAACTAGCTAAGTTGGAGCAATGAGCACTGCGCCCAGTGCTCGCCCTCATGCTGGATAAGAGGGAGAGACAAAGGAAAGATGTCTGCTCCCCTCGCGAGAAAGAAGACGACTGGAAGGAGGGAAGGAACTGAGATCAACATCCTTCTGCATATCAGTCTAGCAGGAAGAGAAGAGACAGGAGGAGATCAAAGAGATAGGTATAGCCTAGCAACCAAGAGGTCTCCTCTCTAGCTACGTCTTTACCCCCATGCAACCTCAACCCACAAGTTGAAGTTGAACCTCATACATTCCAACAGTCTGAATCCTGGAAAGCCATCACCAGCCAATAGCTGATTCCGAGCTAGAAGGTGGCTTTTTACGTTTCGTGATCTGTCATGCTTTTCTCCCCCCTTGTACTTGCCTGGTGGAACACACTGCCTATTGAAGTTAGATGGGCTCTGACACAGTACACATTTTGTCAGATGCTAAAAACTCAAGATTTCTACAGGTTTCCCAGAAGATGAGCTGACTTGAGTACAATATTCAACTTGTTGGGAGAACTGTTTCTAACTGTTCTGTTTTTGTTGTTGTATGGTATTTGGTACTGTTTAGCATTTTACAAATATTTCAGATAATAAAAAACAAGCAAAATGCACAAATATTTAAGGCACACAAAACACTCCCAAAATTATCTGTATTAAAATCAATAGCACATTGAGGCACATGAAAAAGCAAATGAATGCTGTGATAAAATTTTGAGTGTGTCCTCATAAGATACCCAAACACTTTTTCATTTAAGCCTAACAGCAAAAATAGTATAACCTGAAGGGCTCACCATGCATCAGAAAATTCATGTAATTCCCTCAATTTCCAATGTTCAGGGATTAGTGCTATTGCTTATATGGCCAAAACAGCGCCATTCATGTACATGAGATATCAGTAGGCTTGGAGGAAGCCCAGTTTGCAAAAGTTCATTTTTTTAAAGAAACAACCCCCTAAATGGCAGAATGTCTCCCTGCCCCAAAAAACCCAGCCTACTGAAGACTGAGTGTATTTAGTGGCCACAGAATGTTGGCTGACTGGAAGAGGGTAAGATACACTGACTAAAACAGTAAACAGGGCACTCCATGCTGCACCATTGTGTTGCAGTTTCCCACAAATGCAAGACAATTTCTAGTGTACTGCCCCCCTTTCTCCTTGTCTGTTATCAAGCTTTGAAGACACCTATTATTCACCTTTTTTATAGCAAAATACAGGAATACCCCGCATTAACATACACAATGGGACCGGAGCATGTATGTAAAGTGAAAATGTACTTAAAGTGAAGCACTACTTTTTTTTCACTTATCGATGCATGTACCTCACTACAATCGTCATATACGGGCAAAACTGATGTAAATAGCGCATTTATAACTAAAATAAACATAAAATAAAATAAACCCTTCATGAAAAAGGGTAAGCTTACCGTTAATGTCAGCTGGCAGACGCGAAATGGATGAACGAAAATTCACATGTATTGTAGGAAGGATGAAGGAGAGGGCATATCTTCTACTTCATAAGTCGAGTCATCAAGGTCTAGACGCTTTCTTGCTGGCGATTTGGATGGACTACCTGAAGTAGAAGTAGGGCTTGGGGCTGATGTCGATGCTAGAGATGGACTTTCAGTGGATGTTGATGGTCTGGGAGATTGACTGGGTGCTGCTGGCCTTTAACGAAAGTAGGTGTCTAAGGAGGTTTGAACTGTAGCTCTTTTCTTTTCCCTGTATATTTCTTTGTAACAGGCATAAGCCCCCAAAATGTTAGCATTGACTTTGGAACTTCTTTCAAAGTCCCTATCATGCTTTTCAAAAAGAGCCATGGCGCTATGAAGATGATGGAAAGCTTCCAAGAGAATTTTTGAAGTTAGGCCTTCAGGCTGTTCCATGGTCTCATCCTCATCCGGCACATTTTCTTCTTCTCTCTCCTCTTCAAGTTCCAGAAGATCTTCATTGCTGAGGGGTTCAGTATGGGACACCATAAGTTCAGCAACATCTTCTGGCTCCACTTCCAGCTCTAACTGCCTTGCCATCTCTACAATATTTTCAGTAACATTAGCTACATAATCTTCAAAGGCTTCGACATCATCAACAAACTGTGGGCATAATTTTTTCCAGGCCCCTTTCATTGTTGTTTCCTTGATGTCATTCCAAGCATCTCTTATAGTTTTGATGCAATCCAAGATGTCGTAGCTTTTCCAGAACTTCTTTAGGACTTCTTGCCCTGTCCCCTCTTCATTGTCTATTGCTGCAATACACTTACTGAAGGTTCTTTTCAAGTAGTTCAACTTGAAGGTGGCTATGACACATTGATCCATGGGCTGCAGGAGTGAGGTGGTATTCGGTGGTAGGAATTCCACTCGAATGTTAGGGTTCAGTTCATCTAACGTTTGAGGGTGGCCAGGAGCATTGTCTACAAGGAGCAAAATGTTAAAAGGGATATTGTTGTCCTTGCAATAGGCTTTCACCTCTGGTACAAAGCAGGTGTCAAACCAATCTTTGAAAACGGCTGGTCGCCCATGCTTTTCTATTAGACCTCTAATGCACTGGAAGTCTAGTTTTAACGTAGTTCTTCAAAGCTCTAGGGTTTTGCCAACGATAAATTAGCATAGGCTTTAGCTTTAGGGTACCAGAAGCATTGCCACCTAACAGAAGGGTTATTCTTTCTTTAGCTGGCTTGTAGCCTGGCATTGTTTTCTCCTCTTGCGATGAAGGTTCTTGCAGGCATCTTTTTCCAGAACAGCCCAGTCTCATCCACATTAAAAATTTGTTCCTTGGAGTAGCCTCCCTCTTCAATAATTTTGGCAAGGTCGTGTGGATAGCTTTCTGCAGCCTCAGTATCTGCAGCAGCTGCCTCTCCTTGCGCTTTGATGTTATGTAGGTTAGACCTCTTCTTGAACCTATCAAACCATCCACGGCTTGCAACAAATTCGGCATCCTTCGCTGCCTCACCTTTCTTAGCCTTCAGGTCATTGAATAGGCTTAAGGCCTTACTTTGAATCATTGCCTGGCGTGCAGTCTGATTTTCTATCCAAACTATTTAAGAGTCTTTCCATGTCTGCAACAACGCTATCCCTTTTTCTAATTTTTGTTGTGTTCACTGGCGTAGCATTCTTAACTTCCGCAATAATTTTTTCTTTGCTCTTCATGACCGTGTTAACTGTAGTTCGAGTGAAGCCTAGCCTTTGGCCTGTCTCAGCTTGAGAAACACCTTCATCAGACAGTTTAATCATTTTAAGCTTTGTATCTAAGGTAATAGATTTACGACTTTTCTTTGTATCTGCCATTATATACTGTAATACTGTACTGTACTGAAGGCAAGGGAAAACAATACCAATACACACACACACCCCACACACACGGTAGTCACAAGCCAGCAGTGGCAAAAGCCAGAACTAATGATGGGCAGAGACAGAGAGAAAAGTATTCAATTAAAGCAGGAAAGGAAGATGGGACAATGGAGAGGTATAAAATGAAATCAGGGGGATCTAAAGAATTTTTTTATCACAATCAATTAAAGCAGGAAAGGAAGATGGGACAATGGGAGACAATGGAGAGGTATAAAATGGGACAATGGAGAGGTATAAAATGAAATCAGGTGATCTACAGTAAAGAGCATGAGGTGTCCCCCCCACACACACACACACTGCCGCCACTGACCTAGGCCGGGGCAGGCAGAGCTCCGATCGCTCTGTACTGTACTGTACTGTAGTAACAATTTACTGTAAACAATTTAAAGAAGATCTTTACTGTAGAAACGAGAACCTTCAGGTCAGCAGTCGCTCAGAGTTGCTCTGAACCCTATGGGAGACGATGCTTCGCAACGCACGTGGCACGTGGAACACAAGTTTGGGCGTGCTGTCAGTGTCCGTAATTGCAAAGCGTGCGTACTTTAAGTGGGGTATGGTGGAGTTTGGAGCATGGCCGTAATCACGAGGGTCCGTTAAACGAAGGTACGTAAATCGGGGTATTCCTATATTATGTATTTCCTTAGCTCATTTATGCTTGTAGCAACTTATGTGGTAACATAGACCAAAGGACATCCCAAGGCCAGATAGTGGCAACAACAATACCATTTATCGAGCACTCCCTATTTCCCCCCTGCCAAACAGATGATTGGCAGCAGAGGAGAAAGGGGGTGCCTGCCCCATATCTGTCTCCTCCAGTACAGAATAAAGGGGCAGCGTAGCAGTGGGTTGATTTTCAGGAATGCATGCAAATTGTTGGGCTGTATAAGAAATCCCATGTGTTAAGAAACAACTAATCTTGTCTGTCTGACTTGCTTATCTGTCACTTTCATATATAGCACAGCCACGTTTTTTTATCTCTGGACTGATGTCTCAACTTCTTGAAAAAAATTGAGGCTGATGTACTGGTGATCATGTAAGTGACATATAGATGTAACCCAGGGCCTAGTATTACTGCTTGAGGGAAGTTGGGGTGGGGGGAAGAGAGAGAATTAGGAACACTGATTGCTTCACTGATATCTCCCAAGAATAAGATTGAATAGGCCCTCTGTAGAGCCTAAACCTTCTTGTAGTGTAGAATTCAGGTTTAGCGCAATCCTCTGCATGTTTACTCGCAATTAAGTCCTACTGTTTTGAGGGGGGCTTACTTTTAGGTAAGCGTGCAGGGGATTGCTGCTTTAATTATGAAAATATATTGAACTGGGTAAATATCAGCTTGATCACATGTTCAGCCAATCTATAGTCTGTCCTTTTATAACCACATCAGTGAGAAGGATCAGTGCAAGCTATCCTGCAGATTGCTTAAAATGTATTTGTGTTCTTATTTGCAATTAAGAGTTGGGTGTTCTTATTCTAGAGCACAAACTGGGATTTTTACCAGGAACACTGCAGCTAGCCCTCTGTACTATGCAAAGCCACTGCAGCAAGCATTGAAAACCTACCTAAAAGAGGTGAGTGCAAGTCCTGGAGAACACAATTCTGCCCCTAGGCCTAATTGCATTGGTCTAACTGGGGAGCAGCTTTTTTCACTTGGGGTTTGCATGTATTGAGTGGGGACCGAGGGACAGATGGCAGAGGAAGTAGTAGGAGTCTGGTTGAGGAGAGGGAGGATATAACATGGCAGCTTGAGCAGCATTTCCATTGTGCAAAGTTTCATTGTCCTCCATAGCTCTTCTCCTCCCCTGAACTAGCTGAAGCAGAATTACGTAAACTGACCTTTCCTAATGTATCCAGCCTATATACACATTTGGGGTTTTTTCTTCTTTAAGCCCATGATAAACACAGGCCTGGCTAAGAAGCCAACAAAACTACTGAACTGCTTTTCACTCCACTGCCAGTTATAGCTGTGGCTGGATGGGTTCCTCCAGCCTTCCTTTACGACCCCAATGATAATGTTTCGTAACCTCTATTAGTATCATTGTTTCATATCCCTGAATTTTCTCTTCTATAGTCCATTTCTCATTGTGTTCTCCCTTACTCTTAGCGTTTCCTCCATGTCAAAGTTGCTGGCAATCATTTTGTCCACCTGAATGAGCCTCAGGTTGTGTTTGAGATCATCAACACCTTCTTAAACAAGGACAGGAGCCCCAAAGCCAGACTGTAAGCAGCATCCCCACCCTACCGGCAGATGGATTCATTAGGAAGATTCAGCCCTTCTTGAAAGAGAATGGTGCAGTTGAACTATCTGCAGGAGTAAATCTTGTGGCATAGCGCCGACAACTTGCACAAGGAATAACTTGACATTTAGCATGAACTGTTCTGTTTCTGCTGAATGGTTCAGCCAGATTCAGTTCCTCGTGAATGCCATGGTCTAGTTAAACATAAAGCAAAGGGGTGGGTGGGGAGGGTTGTCTTACAATGTCAATTCATGTACTGGATTGTAATTTTGGGGGTCAGAGCCAGGTGTTCTAAATAGACACCAGAAGTTTGTTCAATAAAGGGAATGTTTTAGCTGTTTACCAAGTTTGTAATACCTTTAGAAGTCATTTTAGGAAAGGCACTTTAGAAATATTTAAAAGAGCTAGAAAGAAACTGTCTGCCTGTTCTTTCAAATGACTTTACTATTAAAAGATGCTGGTTGATGGGACTGATAGACAGTACAAACTTAATTGAGCTGTTCTTCTTCTTGTCTCAAAATAAGACTCTTAACCGTTTGGATTGTTAAAGAGGCTGCTTGCATCCACAGAAACAGGGCTGGACATTGTGTCGACACCTGCCCATTACAAATACTTTATCTGCCTTAGAAATTTGCATGTCTGTCCTGATAAAATTTAGCAACAGCACAGGATGTTCCAGGGACTGTTGCTTTCCACTCTCTGCTATACTACTAGCACAAGCATGTATAATAACCATGCTAGTCTCGTCTCTGCCAACATTAATTACCTCAGGAACCTTTTTTGTTGCAGATGTGACACTGTTGTGTAGAGATGTTTCTTAAAAGAGAAACTGGTAGAGGAAAGGCCACATTAGACTACTTGAAGTGGATGAGATTAACTTTAAAAGCAAGTAGAAGGCTTTATTATCAGTACTGCTTTATGTTTTCTCCATTCAAGAGATTAACACCTCATTGTAACCAGCAGAGCAAGCTTTTTTCTCCATGAGAAAGGGTCTAAGACAGGACTGGGAGGATTGCACCCATTTATTCTGCTGTTGCAATGTACACCTACCAGACCTGTTTTTGACCAACAACAATAACAATATTCTATGCTACTATGCTAGCTCTATTACACTGAGCATTATTGGTACTCAGTACAGTTTTAGGATTTGTACAAGTTAGAAAAGCAGCTACAAGGTACCTGGCAGTTTGACTTACAAGTCATCCAGCAAAGGTCCTACTTTAGAGAAGGCGTGTATCAGTGATGGTGGAGACAAGAAGAAATCTGCTGTATAGAGCAAATAGAAAAATTTATTTACATCTGAAGGCACATGTCTGCTCCAACTGGGAAACAACCTCAGAACTCAATCATTGGATGAAATTAATATTATGCATGGTCCATAGAGCAGTCAGCCATTGGGGATGGCTGCTTGTGAACTGCCAGCATTACACAATCTGAGCAAACAGGATTGTTTCACTTCTAAACCCCTACATCCGCCTGCTTCATTCATCACACTCCAGGAGATACTACAGGGGAACAGAGAAGGGATCAGAACAGGCTTCCGAGAAGCCCCACGAAAAACTCTCCCAGTTGTGACATTTTGGGAACAGCTGTAGATCTGCAACTCAGTAAGGCCGAAACTTCCGCTGCGCCCTCATGACAGCAATTTTTTGCTTGTCCTCCTCAAACTTCTTCCTCAGTTGGGCTATGTCTGAAAGACACACAAAGGAGAGACAGGGAAGTGGGAAGTGAATGAAAACCTATAAGGCTTGCACTTAAAAAACACTCCACCCCAGCATATGATTTCAGGCCTGTGACTATTTACTACTCAGTATGTTGTGAAACGGTCCTGGGGGATTCAAACTCTGTGCTGCCCTTGCATTGAGACTTTAGATGAAGCTTAGGCTAACCACCATCAGGCAAGGACATATTTGACTAAGCTACAATCCAATACATACTTACCTGGGAGTAAATTCCATTGAACCCAATGCAGCTTACTTCTGAGCAGATATGTATTGGATTGGAGCCTAAGACTGAGCAAATGAATAGTCTATTGGGATGGGATGGGTGAGTTGCAGAATGCTTGTATAAGCCCCAGATTAGTCACTGCTGTGGCACCAGGTGAGCAGCAGGAGAAATGGAAAGGTTCTCCTCTAAATCTCAAGGGTAAACATCTGCAGAGTATTTAATACCAAAATTAAATAGTTACAGTTCATGAAAATTCTCACCATTCCTATTCCCTATTTTGTACAGCCATTTAAGACAACAGTTGAATTTAGAGGAACTCTTTGCCAGAGAGCACTATCCTGCCACCATTTTATGTGTCTGGTCACACACATCTTGGGCTGAAAAGGGTACATTTTGTCTGGAAAGGTGAATTAGCAAGAGTCAAGCAACTCAAGACAAAGTGCACTTGAAAATTTCCCACCAAAACCCTTTATTGAAAAGGACAAGGGAATGTCTACACCCTTGATACACTGGCATGGGACCTTCTGAACTCATTCATGCCCAGCCTTCCTTCAGTCCCTCATCAAACCAGCATTGTATCACCTATCACTTGGTTATGGAGAACACTGAAATTTCAGCTGTCCTTTGCAAGAAGTATTTTAAACTCCACCTAAAACTCCACCCCCCCCTTTTTGTAAAGCAGTCGCCTTTCTTTTTGCACACCTGGAAATTACCATTCCAGGAGCACCCTAGTCTTTTGCTCTCAAAGGCTTTAACTGCCTCAGAATTCCTGAATACATCTCCCCGCACTTAAAAAAGTCCACCCTTTGTCAATCTCCCACCAGTTAACTTCATTCAATGACCCTGGACTCCAGTACTAGTAGAGTGAAGAGAAACTTCTCTTTTTACAACACGCATAATTTTATGTATCTTGTTCCCTCTTGCTTCTTCCCTTTTTCAAACTAAAAAAGCCCCAAATGTTGTAATCTTTGTTCACAGGGGAGTCTGATCCAGTCCTTTGATTATTTTGGTTGCCTTTTTCTACACCTTTTAATAATGGAGCTAAAAAATCTTCCTTTCTACAAAGCCCATGGTTATCTAACCACACAGGAGGGTTTCAGCAGACAGTAGCTACTGCTCTTCGGTAGTAGTTTACAATTTCCCCAAGCTTCAAACTGATGCAGAATATCCCATTAAAATTAACTAACTTTCCCCTGCACAAAATCCCACAGAAGGGAAAGAGCAGATGAAGAGGAAATTACTCACGCTCCCTCTTGGTCTCACGATGCTGCCAAGCATAGAAGTTGAGCAACTCTTTGTGTGCTCTCTTGCGCTTCTCCCGCTCTAGCGCGCGCATGTTGGCTGCCTCTGTCCGTGGGAGTCCAGGCTTTCGACCTTTCCGTGTCACCTTCACCCATCCTTCTTCATCTGGAAGACCATCTTCCTTCTCAGCTTTGGCTTCTTCCTACGTCAATGTAAAGAACAAGTGGAGAAACAGGAAGGCAGGGAAAGGAAAGCAGTGCCACACAAGCCTGGTCAGGGAAGGGTTGCTTTAAGTTCACTGCTGCCCCCTGAACTCAGACACATTGTTTATAATCTGGGGGACCTTCCACCCAAATCTGGGGGACCTTCCACCCTTGAGTCCTGGCACAAATTCTTCTGCCATGTGGACAGGGCTTGTTGAAGAAAGCAGAATTCTGCTATCAACCAGGAAATATGGACAATGTGATCCTCCAAACATTCATTGGCCAAGCCAACTATGCCAAAATTTATGTATGTTTATATCCCAGCCATCCTTCTAAGAGCTCAGAGTGGTATACAGAGTCCCCCCTAATTTATCCAAACCACCACCCTGTGAGGCCAGATAGGGTGAGATAGTGAGATAGGCCCAAGATTACCCAGTAAGCTTTGTGGCTGAGTGAGGACTTAAACTCTGGCCTCCCAGATCCTAGTCGAGTACTCTTAACTACTACATCACACCAGCTCTCTACCCATTTATTGTTAAGTACAACCCAGACAGGTGATGCTGAATCCAAAGGACCACTCAAGGGTACATTCAAGGCACATTCAGGTAATGCAATCTCCAGTAATCCATACTTTTGCAACTTTCTGGTCGTAGGCTTGCATGAAAGCGTCCACTTCCGTCTTCAGCTCAGTGGGATCCACAACTGAAGCTGCATACCTGGTAATCCATTCTGAAATAAATAAAAAAATTAGCAATTATTCTGTAGTGTGTACAGTCCTTGACAATGCTATGAAACAGGAGTGGCTAACCCATGGCACAGATCTAGCCCTGCAAGATGCAGGAAGTGATCCAGCAGTGTGACTGGGAGATAAAGCCCTCTGCCTGCTCTTTAGAGAGTGATCTGAGATTGGGAGATAAAATCACTCAGCCTGCTCTTTAAGATCCTTTTTAAAGAACAGTCAAAGGGATCTTTTATCTCTGAATTTAGAGCTATGCAACACAGTGCTGTGATCAGAGATCAAGCCCTCTGCCTGCTCTTTAAGCGTAAAAGGCAGCATTGCCCTGCTCCTCTGCTGGAGTAGAGTTTGAAATGCTATCATGTGTGGGGGTGTGCGTGCGTGCGTGAGAGAGAGACTTGGCAAGTGAGCATTGTGGCTGAATGGGGAGTTGAAACCTGGTCTTCCTAATGCTCATTCAAACAAAACCTCTCCATCAGTGTGAGATGCAGCCACATATTGAATCCCAGCACACCAGAAGGCCAGAGGGAAATTCTAAGCATCTGTATTAACTTACTGTGAATTCCAGTTTGTATAGGATGTCTGTTAGAAGATATCACTACAGGCTCTTGTGTTGATAAGCATTTGGCAGCCTGGACCCCAGCAGGACTCTTAAACACTATGTACGCAACCTGGAACCCCTATGAAGCAAGAAACACATTAATATGGGCAGATTCTGTTTTTGCTCACATGCTGTCAAAAGAATGAGCTGCTTAGCCAGCCACTGAAATAATCACTGAATGGGACAGCGATTTACAGGTTGCTGTGTTCACCACCATTATCATCATCTTTCCCTTCCCATTTGGAAGCCAGATCCCTCTCTTCTACAGATTGTCTCAACATGAAGAGAGAGCACCAGCCATGCATGCTGCCTCTATGGCTCACCTCTGTGTTCAGCTCAATGTATGCAGCTGGACTTTTAAACAGGAGGATAAAAGGAAAGAGCAGATGGCCATTAGCAGCTTCCACAGCTGAATCCAAACCCAGGAGGCTGTACACATGGCCTGCTCTCCTTCCTCCACCCCACAATTAAAGGGTTATTCCTGCCACAAACACCACAATGCAGTTTTGTGCTATGCAAGTAGCAGTTTTTTGCCTGATACACAGACAAACTGCAAAGTTGCTTAAGTTGCAGGGAAACTAAGCTTAGGGGGTTGTAACAGTAACATAGCCATGGAACATTTGCTGTGGTCCTTTTTAAGAGCAATCTCCTCCCAAAATGCAAGTATCTCACCTTTTTCCCACCCACCCTTCAAAATTCCACCCTTGTACAATAGTTTTTGTACCCTAGATGTCTCTGTATTGAAGAACTTCGTCTTGGGCATTTCTGTCTTTTCTCCCGGCCTTGGCTTTTCACACATCTCCACAGACTGTACAGCGCAGCAACCGGAGAACAGCCTTGACAAACATTCCTCAAGCAACAAAATGAAATTCAGCACAATTCAGGGTTATATGAGGGCCATTTCCTGAAAGCTGAAATCATCCCTGTTACCTTGCCTAATAACCTCACCTGCTAGTTGCTTCCCTGCTACCTGTATTCGATCCTTGGCTGCCTTTCCAACTGAAAACTGTTCCCCATTTTCTTTTAATGCTCTCACAGCAGCATCCACTGCCCTGCCCCTTCCCTTTCAGAACTTGGTCATGCTACCTTCTCCAACTCAGGCATTTCGTCAAAGCAAAGAAAATTTGAGAAACAGGAAACTAGGAAGGGCCACCAATCTTGGTTCACATTTATTTATGTTTTTAAAAATAATTTATATTCCAGGGCTCTCCTACAAGGCACTGGTCACTTGGTAAGGCACTCAAGCTGACTAGCTGAGTTCAGATTTCCCTTAATGATCCTCACAAGCTGCCACTACCTACTGTGTTATAGAGAGCAGCAGGGCTCTTTCCCTGTATCAAGGCTAGAGAACCTTTGGCGCTCCAGATGTTTTTGGACTCCAACTCCCATCAACTCCCATAGGCAAAAAGTCTTCCTTCAGAAAATGGAAGTCTTGTCCGAATGAAGAAAATAAAAAAGAACACAAACTCTGGCAAAAGAAATGCAAGAAGACAATAAGGGATGCTAAAAAAGAATTTGAGGAGCACATTGCTAAGAACATAAAAACCAACAACAAAAAATTCTATAAATACATTCAAAGCAGGAGACCATCTAGGGAGACAATTGGACCCTTGGATGATAAGGGAGTCAAAGGTGTACTAAAGAACGATAAGGAGATTGCAGAGAAGCTAAATGAATTCTTTGCATCTGTCTTCACAGTGGAAGATATAGGGCAGATCCTTGAACCTGAACTAACATTTGCAGGAAGGGATTCTGAGGAACTGAGACAAATAGTGGTAACGAGAGAGGAAGTTAAAGCTTAATGGACAATATAAAAACTGACAAATCACCGGGCCCGGATGGCATCCACCCGAGAGTTCTCAAAGAACTCAAATGTGAAATTGCTGATCTGCTAACTAAAATATGTAACTTGTCCCTTGGGTCCTCCTCCGTGCCTGAGGACTGGAAAGTGGCAAATGTAACGCCAATCTTCAAAAAGGGATCCAGAGGGGATCCCGGAAATTACAGGCCAGTTAGCTTAACTTCTGTCCCTGGAAAACTGGTAGAAAGTATTATTAAAGCTAGATTAACTAAGCACATAGAAGAACAAGCCTTGCTGAAGCAGAGCCAGCATGGCTTCTGCAAGGGAAAGTCCTGTCTCAGTAACCTATTAGAATTCTTTGAGTGTCAACAAGCATATAGATAGAGGTGATCCAGTGGACATAGTGTACTTAGACTTTCAAAAAGCGTTTGACAAGGTACCTCACCAAAGGCTTCTGAGGAAGCTTAGCAGTCATGGAATAAGAGGAGAGGTCCTCTTGTGGATAAGGAATTGGTTAAGAAGCAGAAAGCAGAGAGTAGGAATAAACGGACAGTTCTCCCAATGGAGGGCTGTAGAAAGTGGAGTCCCTCAAGGATCGGTATTGGGACCTGTACTTTTCAACTTGTTCATTAATGACCTAGAATTAGGAGTGAGCAGTGAAGTGGCCAAGTTTGCTGACGACACTAAATTGTTCAGGGTTGTTAAAACAAAAAGGGATTGCGAAGAGCTCCAAAAAGACCTCTCCAAACTGAGTGAATGGGCGGAAAAATGGCAAATGCAATTCAATATAAACAAGTGTAAAATTATGCATATTGGAGCAAAAAATCTGAATTTCACATATACGCTCATGGGGTCTGAACTGGCGGTGACCGACCAGGAGAAAGACCTCGGGGTTGTAGTGGACAGCACGATGAAAATGTCGACCCAGTGTGCGGCAGCTGTGAAAAAGGCAAATTCCATGCTAGCAATCATTAGGAAAGGTATTGAAAATAAAACAGCCGATATCATAATGCCGTTGTATAAATCTATGGTGCGGCCGCATTTCGAATACTGTGTACAGTTCTGGTCGCCTCATCTCAAAAAGGATATTATAGAGTTGGAAAAGGTTCAGAAGAGGGCAACCAGAATGATCAAGGGGATGGAGCGACTCCCTTACGAGGAAAGGTTGCAGCATTTGGGGCTTTTTAGTTTAGAGAAAAGGCGGGTCAGAGGAGACATGATAGAAGTGTATAAAATTATGCATGGCATTGAGAAAGTGGATAGAGAAAAGTTCTTCTCCCTCTCTCATAATACTAGAACTCGTGGACATTCAAAGAAGCTGAATGTTGGAAGATTCAGGACAGACAAAAGGAAGTACTTCTTTACTCAGCGCATAGTTAAACTATGGAATTTGCTCCCACAAGATGCAGTAATGGCCACCAGCTTGGATGGTTTTAAAAGAAGATTAGACAAATTCATGGAGGACAGGGCTATCAATGGCTACTAGCCATGATGGCTGTGCTCTGCCACCCTAGTCAGAGGCAGCATGCTTCTGAAAACCAGTTGCCGGAAGCCTCAGGAGGGGAGAGTGTCCTTGCACTCGGGTCCTGCTTGCGGGCTTCCCCCAGGCACCTGGTTGGCCACTGTGAGAACAGGATGCTGGACTAGATGGGCCACTGGCCTGATCCAGCAGGCTCTTCTTATGTTCTTATGTTCTTATGTAGTCCAACATCACCTGGAGAGCCAAAGGGTTCCTTAGGCCTGCTCTACATGTTTACTTGAATATATCCAAACAAGACATGTGGGGTGAGAGACACTAACCTTAAAAGCCACCCAGACCCAAACACAGGTAGTTAAAACTGTCATATATTTATTTAGAGAATTTAATATCCAGAATAAGTAAAATAAGTAAACAATAATCGCACAAGTTGTAATATCCTAACCTATCTCTCCTGTTCATAACATTCCTAACTCTTTTACGTATACTTTCTTTCTCTCCCTCCTTTCATGTCCCTTCACAATCTTCTCAGCTTCTCATCCCTCTCTTCACCTGTCATTCTCAAGATACATTCTTCACCTGTCACTCTAACTCCACCCAACATTCCATCATGCTCTGCTGTCAATAATTCTTCTGCTCCCTCTTCTGTTACAACACCCTTCACTCAGATGGACTGCAAGGCGGTGTTCAAGAGCAATATATCAACATCATACAGGCATCCTTCATTACAGTAAAACTGAGAGTCAACAAAACTATAAAAAGTATAAAGCAGACAGAAGCAGTGGAAGTAAAACCAATTTAAAATGCCTGGACAACTAAAAAATGTCTTGACTTGGTGCTGAAAAGTTTTGGTATACTCTCCAATATCAAAGCATAATGCATCTTCTCTAAGCCTACATCCTCAACCAAAATCTTTACGTATTGTAGATATCACCAATGCATTTATATATAGTAAAGAGTGAATATGTGCAGATATACAACAGAAAAAAACAACTGATCTCACATCTGACACAGCAATGGCTAGTTTTTCAGTTACTGGCACTCTTGATCTAATGTCTGCATTGATTAAACAAGTTGGCTGGCCATGGACAGAGTACAGGTCTATGTTCCTGAATCATCCAGCAGGAGTTTCCTAGCATTTCACTAGGCAGCATGAATATTTCACAGCAATAAAGGAAATACTGTGGAAAGTTTTGCAGAGTGGGTGAAGGGTGAGGAAGATGATGCCTCTATTTCATAAATATGGCGTGAGAAATGTTTCAGGTCTTCCTCTTACAACTTGCTCTTTGTCTCAATTAGATAAAAGAACCTTTCTGAAAGAATTAATAATTTTCATCACTATAATACTTAAGCGGGGGTTGGGAATCTGTGGGCTTCCAGATGTTGTTGGACTACAACTACCATCATCCCACACCTTTGGCCATGCCAGATGGAGCAAATGGAGTTGGAGTCCAACAATATTTGGAAGGCCACAGGTTTCCCATCGCTGCTTTAGAGTGCTGAACAAGTGTCTCATTTTTTAAAATAAAAATCTGTATTTCAAATGGGTGAGGGGAATGACTGCCATTTGAGACATTGTGGCTTTAAGGGTGCTTAATGAGCTTGTAATGATGGTGAGATCTGAAAAAGAGACTGCCAGGTTCAAAGCTTATCCATCATGCTACACTAACTTGGAACTACTAACACTTTCAGTTCTTACAGTTCTCATAGAAACAAACTTGAGGGGAAGGGCTGGAGCTCAGTAGCAGAGTATTTGTTTTGTCTGACGAAGCTCTCGGGTTCAATCCCCTGGCATCTCCAATGTCACCTGTCAGAAACCTGGAGAGCCACTGCCAGTAAGTGCAGACAATTCTGATGGAGGTAAACCAAATTGACTGATTCGATGTGAGGCAGCTTCTTCATATGCAACCCAGTCAGTCATCTAGTCCTAAGAATCAGTTGCAGGTCAATATCTACAATCTCCTAGCGAGATACTCACATGGGCTATATTTTGAATATTCCCAACAACTGGGGTAATTAGTTGCATTGATACTGAGGTTCACTGACTGGATGGATGACAAAGAAAATCAAAAGCAATCCAGTAGCCAGTTATCAACGTCCCACAACTTATGAGCTGTATGTCTACTATTTTAGAGATATGCTTTTTAAAAATAGCCAGAATGTAATTCTTAATTATCTTTTCCAACCAGAACACACAGACTCAACACTCTCTTCTCTCTTTCCTTATAACACTACCTTCTCTTTGGAGCTCTCCTGATTAAATATCAATGTGTGTTACCTTTTCTGCTGTTCAAAGTGTACAAGGGCCCTCGTTTAAACCCCTTCCCTAAATAAACTCACCTCTGTACAATATGGGGGGACATTCAAGACAAAAAGTGTACGGTTCTGAGGCCTCTTAAGATCTGTGTCCTCTCTGACTTTGTGTTCCTTCACATAGAGGTAGTGAGGTGACTGATGCTCTTCAGAGAACTTAACTGGAATAACTAAAAGGAAAAAGGAACATTGTGTGAACAAATAACTTCAGCAAGTACCATAGCCCAGAGAATACTTTGACACACCTAAAAAAAAACCAGCCTACAGAAATCAATCATATTAACCAATGACTTTTCACAAATATAAGTTTATTGACATGCCGATAAGTAGGGGTGTAGACAGCCCTCCCTATCTGTTGTGTGGCCCCCAGGGAGGGCCAATCGGCCTTGTCTCAAAGAGGGGATCACTGCCCCAGATCCATCTTCAAAGGTATTTGAGGGCAGAGCTAAGTTTTTTTAAATTAAAATATGGTCCCGAGGGGGGGTGGGAAGGAGACAGTATGTCTCCTTCTCCCCTGACTAAGAGCAGGCGGGTGCAACCAGCACCGTGCAGGAAGGAATCATTCTGCTTACCAGTTGGCAAGCAGGATGATTCCGTTCTGCATGTTGCCAGTTGCTGCTCCTTTGTGAGCAACTTCTCTGCATGCAGGGAAGCCACCCGCAAACAAGCACCAAAAAGATGAATCCTCCCACTTATCAGCTGATAAGCAAGAGGATTCCATACTGTGGGGTGCTGCTCCTCTGCATGCGGCTTCCTTGTACTCTGAGTTGGTTTAGCCCAGAAGCAGATTTATCATCACACAGAGATCAGAGAGGGGCTTGGCCATCTCATAGTATATTGAGACAATTTCCAGCATCCCACTAAGAAACCAGTGAGAGCTGCCCATGGAAATCAATGGAGAAATCCAAAATTTGGACTAGGCACTAGCCATAACAAACAAAAGATGGCAGGACAGAAAATAATGTCTTTTCTAACTCTGGTCTCATTTGAGCGAAACATTTAACTTTTTAAAAAAGCTTTTCAACATTAACAAAAAACAGTCCATTATCGCCATACTACAGGTTAGAGGGAAGGGTGGCTGGAGAGGGGCTAATGACAGCTCTACAATCTAGTTTACTCTGAATATTGAAGTGCTGGGGTGAAGCTGAGAGTGTGGTTTACAGCAACCCTACAATATAATCCACTGCAGGTTAGGGGATTGTGCTGAAAAAGCCTTGATTAAGATGCCCCAGCAATATACTCCACTGTTCACACAGCAGGGCAGAGAATGGTTTTTATGCCCAGGCAAAAATCCAGCATACGAAACACTACTAATTTTGCAGTAAACTTATTTAGATTTCCGCTTCTGTCCCTACGCCAGATCAAATCCAGGACTCAGTTGCACGAAAGGCCTCCTACTTCACCGACTTGCATGCAGACGAGTTGTGCTTTAAAATGTTCAAAAACTATACATAAACATACGAAGTAAGAGCCGAGTTAAAAGGAGCAAGCACTCTTGGTTTAATGCTTGTTGAGGGGGCGTGAGGAGAGAACCCGTTGCCCAGCCAGACAATTAAAATTGAATTTCTCCACTGATTTTCATGCAGAGCTCCCACTGTCACCTCGAGGAAGAAAACATAAAACCGGAAATATTTATATAATTCTACGCTTACCATCTCATCGAGATTCGTGCCTCAGTGATATGAACCTTATAGAAATGTCTGACTTGCGGAGAGAATGACTTTCTATAGGGTTCTTGTCACCTTATAGAAGGCAAAGCGGCAACTACTGCAGAAGCCATAGGGAAACAGAGCGAGCCTAGGAAACCGGAAGGGCCACCCTACAGAGCCCACAAAGAATCTCGTGGCATCTAACAAATCTCCCCCACCCCCCGACTGTCTTCCCCCAATACCGGAGGAATTACTGTGCTGACGCCCCCCGCCTCCTCGTTTGCCCACCCGCATAGCCTAGAGGGGCGACAGCCTCCCGATCTTTCACACGCGTCCTCTTGGAATCCGCCATCTTGACTGACTAGGAGGAAGTTGCGTCGTCCAACGAGTTTATATCGTAAAGGTTTCTGGGAGCGGTAGTTCTTCAGGGAACCAGAGGGGCGGGGTGGAGGCAGGCTCGTAGCTCCCGGGGGACAAGATCAGGATTCCGTGGGGGAAAAAAACGTTTCCGATGTTTGGCTTTCAATTTAGCAGCGTCCTTCCAGTTCCCATGCATGCTTACTCGGAATCAAGTACCACTACGCTGAATGGGGCTTACTCCCAAGTAAGTGTGTACAGGATTGCAGCCTTAGTTTCTAAATCGACATTGTGTGCAAAGTAAAACGCACGCCAGCAACGTCCTGCTGTAATTTTCTCTTCTGGAGGACGGTTCAATACAGCTTCCTAATATGCTCCCATATGTAGTACAGAAGTAGCTGAACACATTTACAAAATTGTACCTGTGGCGTGGGCTTAATTGCATTTGCAGTTTAATACACATGTGGAAACCTTTAGATCTGTAACAGCGCCTCTTGAAAGGTCTGTGGCTCAAGGCTTCCATAGATGCTTTCCCTCTCTTAAGAGATAGATAAATGAGCATAGGCAGACCTATCAAAACATCCATCAGGCAAAACAGACATAGCTCCATCTAGGAGATGGTTAAATGGTATATTCTGGATTACATGTCTGATAATCTTGTTTTTTTGCCACATGAATTTTCCAACATTCCCCACAAAAAGCTTCCTGCGCATAAAAAATAGCATAGCAGAGAGGCCAAGCTGAACCACTTTACCCTGACAGGCTTTCTATGTGCAGGGAGTAGGGTCCCTTTCCTATGCACTCAATATACCTGCTGCATGGGGAAGCATTCACACATGCTAGCCTCCACCAGCAGCTGCAAGTGGCACAAACTAGGGAAAGTTTTATTCTTTGATTCTGTGGACTGGCCCCCAACAGAGAAAAACCAACATAGCTCTGCTCTACTGATTTACCAGTTGATTTCTGAGCAGTCCAAAAAAGGCAGGGCAAAATACAGGCTCTGTATAACAAACGTTTATTCAGAAACATAGTACATAGTGTCCTCCAGCCCCAACCTTCCCTTCCCCTGTAACCACCACTGCTAATGAAACACAGACACAGAGAATAGCAGTTCTGCACAAAATAGTATTTGTAGTTTCCCAGTGAGGGCGAAGTTATGATCAGTCCAAAATTAGTAATCCAGATTAGCAAATCCCATTGGGACAAACCTTCCATGTTGTGAAGGATGAGTGTGACCTAACTAGCGTGTACCTGTCGATGAAACAAAGAAACTGCACAGAATGAAGACCAAAAGGAACGTAGAATCCACAGAGCAGCAGATTCTACCATTGAAATAAGCAGATATATACACTACATGGTTTTAGCACAGTTGAACAGGAATGTTTGTATCTTGTAGCTGAACATATAAAAATGCAAGCCCCCAACCAGAGTTTGGAGGTATCTGTGTCTTGATCTAGTATAAAACCAATACAACTATACTTGAGCCTTTGTCAGTTTTCCATTTTCACTGGACTAAATGAGGTGCTAGAAAAAGGAAGTGTTTTTGTCTTAGCAAAAATTGGCATGTCGGAGAACCACAGACAAAAAGTACATTCTCCTTGTTTCTCTACAGGTAACTCCTTCCACTTTCCTTCCCTCATCCCTGTTCCATGACAAACAAGTGCGTAAATGCCCCTCTGTATACCAATTACAAGGGATACTCACCCTTCCCCAGTACAAATAATCAATAGCACTGTACAGCAGTTGTGTCTCAATGGAGTGGAGCACTGAAGGTGCAATTATTACAATTGATAATTCATTAAAGGTAGGAGAGGCTGGTGTGCGTCCATCTCCAGATAGGATAAGCAACCCTTATTGGGGGAATAAGAGAAGGTTGTGTAAAATAAGAACGGAAGTCCTGTTGAAATAGTTCCAATGGGCCTATCGCTGAATTTTGTTCTGGTGACGCTGCCTCCAAGCCAGGTCCAGATGCTGCAAAACATAGCTGTGAATCAGATTCTGTCAGGGCTGACACAATGAGGACTCTGATTCACTGCAGTGCTTGTAAGATACCAGGGAAGAGAAATGATTGTTAAAACCAGAAGAAACACTTTCCTCTCTCCTAATACACAATTTCATAGCAAGAACATAATGTAGATGATACAGAGTGAAGATAATTATTTTACTGTTGCCCAAAGAAAGCCCATGCATTCTCATGAAAACAGAGCATCTGTGAGACATCTTGGACTGAAGTTCACACAACGCCAGGGCATGCTCCTCTCAGTGCAGTTGCAGATTATCACCATGACAAAGGAAGAAGATGAAGTGTAGAACATGCTGTATTCCTGTACCTATACATACTCCCATTGCCTTCACAGTTCCTTTCATCAGTTGTCTCATGGACAGAACATTTGCTGCTCCTCCACGGCTAATTTTACAAATGGAGAACAGCTAAAAATGTTGTCAAATGCATGGGAGTAGAGTATTAATCTGGCCTCACCTACAGCTGCATTGAAAATGAAGTGTAGTTTTTCATCAGTAAAAAGCCATCTCTTACTCAAAGGGTGCAAGTGCCAAATAAGTGCTTCTCACACCCTTTGTTAGCTGCACTGTTACTGGCTGGATACAGGTGGGGTGGTTAACACAAAGAAAAAAAAGAGTTAAATGGTCTAAGCTTGGCGATATATATCTCACTGGAGGAAGGGAAGATTATTCCATTAGAAATATGTGGACAAAAACTCCAACTATAAAAACAGAACACATACACTAAGGAGAACACTACTGTACAGGAAGGTAGCAACTGTAGAAAAACAAAGGTTTCAGCATGGTCAAACACAACAATAATTGTGTTTCCACACTTGTCTCCCCATTTCCCACGCTCAACAAGTTTTCCAGTCCGCTCCTCGCCTGCCACTCCTCAAAGTTTGATTTTGAACTCTGTAGGCTGCACAGAGGCGGAGGTCCCTGAGGATTTGAAGAGTGCTTTTAAGATGGTATCAGGATCCACTTCAGCTGGAGGATTTGAGGAGGCTCCTGCACTTGTCCGACGTGGTTCACCTTCCTTCTTCACTGAGGGGGTGTCACTCAATCGACTAGGGAGAACAATAAGAGATACAATATTTAACCTCATGACAGAACAAATACTGAGTCAAGCATCACAGTTTATTCTTTTCAGCGATTTCTACCCATAGCACTGTACAGCTAGCTTAATCTAAGTATACCTTTCAGGATTTTCAATTAAGTTACAAAAAGGTATGGAGAGAGAAAGGACGAATACTACAGAGAAAACCCAGAAAGCTCCACTACCAATAGCTGTTGAACAGTGAAATGGAGATCAATTTACATTGTTAAACCAAAATTGTTCTTCCAATAATCAAGCAAGCAATTACTGGCTGGGAGAATCCTACAATTATATTTAGCTGGAAGTACAACAACTGTTCAAACACATGAAAATCTGTACTGCAGTGCTGGATATATTTTAAGAGGAAAATGAGTAAAGAGGCATTAATCTCCACATTAACAAATCTCCTTTGATATTTTGCACAGGTACAAGAATTATACTCGTCATTTATACTCCATCTTGCCATGGAGCAAAATGTTACACCACAGATCTATGAACACAAACCCATAAGCACATACAGCAAGATAGGTTGATCTGATGTGATGATATTTCCATTCATATGAAGGTTGCATTTCATTGGCTGGCCTAGTAGAGAAGAGCAAAGGAAACCAAGCATTATAAACTAAGAAGATGTCATATGATGCATCAGGTATTGTACCTACATTTGGCCATTGTTGTTGCAGGTGGTAGAGAATATTTTCCCCAACACAACCACATTTACTCCAAGTAGCAAAAAAAGCCATCAGGAAAGATCAGTATTCAAATAAACCAAATGAGACATAGCAGGCTGGCTAAGCCATTTCAGGTGAGACAAGACATTTGTTCTTTGTGCCTTTAAACAAAAACTAAAATATTAACATTATCAAAACACCAATTATGTAAATGCATGGGTCCTAAAATCTTGGCAAAACAGGAAACATTTCCTTAACTATAGCTATGTAAACTATGAAAATGTTTACGGTACAGTATATTTGCTGATTATCATCAGAAATTATGCTAATAAAAACTTTAAATCATAAACAAATGTTTAAACAGAAATCAGTAAATCAATACAAGAGGTAGTTACTTTGAAGCATCTAGCTGATAACTGTCCTTCATCCATAAAAGCACATAAAGTGATTTACTCCCGCTGAAGAAATTCAGGTTAACTTCAGTGGCAGCTAGCATCACCTCAACCAAGCTACGTGTTATGGAATTGGATTGACTATTTAAACCCAGATCTGTCCCACTCATGGAGAGAGTGGAGAGGTCCAATTTAATGAGCAAATAGGATTGTGCAGGCAGGGAATGATGAATCACTTTCCCTTCAGTCAGGCTCTGATATCAGTGACCCTACTTGGGTAGAAGAGGTACAGGCGGTTTGAACCTAAGCCTCTCTCATCCAAAAGCAACTTTTATAGATAATGCGAGTACCCCAACTATTTCCACAAACTCTGAAACACCAAATTTTCTGGCCAGGTCTCAAGAGCATTCATTCTTACAAACTTATATTCAGTTGGTGTAGGGGCAACCTCATATCTGTGTGCCTGCGCTGCCTCTCACACCCCAATCTGAGCAATGCTTGTGTCTCTATTCTAAGCACATATTACAGTAATAGTCCTCGAGAACTGATGAAGCCCTCACAGCAGTCACTAATATCTTTCCTGACTTCCAATAAATAGAAGTTACATTTGCAGCACCTTCAGTTTTCTGGTGAAGTAAAATGCCTCTGCCTTCTACATGAGGCCCACACTCACCATCCAAGCATCTGTTGTTATATTTCTTATATGCAGTAATGGCATCTTCCTTTTTCACAAATACCACTTCAGCCATCCCAGGTTGCACTAGACGGGCTCGCTTCAAGGCGCCACACACACAGAACAACTCCTGGGGAAAGAGCAAAGTACAGTAGGATTTTATTAGAGAGCTGTATCACTGTCACAGTTTTCATCATCACAGCATGCGGGAGGCACTAACTACTTAAATTAGTTCATCTTTGGTGCTGCATCACTAACTGTAGGTACCTCCTACTAGGAGAGTTGTGGGGATACTTAACTCTGGAAGTCAAGGCCACTGCTGTCAACTGTTATATTTGAACCATCACACTGGGAGGGGCGGGGATAATTAAGAACATAAAAGTTGCCTTGCTGAAGCACACAGAGGAACACCATATGTGGGGCAAGGCATTCTGTTTCAAACAGCAGTCAGATAGATATCTTTGGGTCAGGGGTGGGGAACCACTTTTGGCCACAGGACTGGATGAAATTGTGGTCAACCCTCCACTTGCCACATTTGACAGGGTGGACCTAACCCCCTGGCTAAAGTAGCATGACTTGCATTTTGCACCAAATTTCAACAGCACTGAATGCAAGTTGCACTTGCAAAGAAACAATTGGGAGTGCAATCCAAGGCTCCTGATTTTTTCTTTTCAGCCACAGCTTTACCTGTCCCTGACATCATATGACATCAGGTGAGTGACAGGTGGCTGTAGCCCAGGAAGAACAGTCTTGAAAACCAAACTGGGAAGCCTAGTAGACCTTATGAAGCTTGGGGGCCAGAAGTCTACCCCCTCTCTGTGCTTTAGGTAATCAGCTCAGAATCTGGGCCATGATGGCAAGTGACTTTCCTTATTATCCAATATATGGCAATCCTGGAGGTTCCATGTAGCTATCCATAGCTAGAGCCACCCTCCACAAATGTGTCTACTCCTGTTTTAAAGCCACATAATTGAATAATTACATCTTGTGGCAGTTAATGTCTTATGCTTCTCATGCATTATACATTACATGAAGAAGTTCTTGCATTCCTACTGTCTCATATATCCTCAGAAAACTACACCTGGAGCAAAAAAAACCCATCCAGTAAAATCAAAGCTGCATCATGATCCTCATTTTCCCCCCACCAACAATCAGAGGAAATGGGAAGTGAGGGAGGTGACAGTAAGGCTGCTGTCAGAGTATTGCCTTCACAATGTACCTTTTCCACAAACTTTGGAAACTTTATTGCTGTGTGAAGCCTAGAACACACTGAAGTCTTCCAGGCCTTCATGCAAGGGAATAGTTCAGGAACACACAAGGATGGCTCTCCTCAAAGCTGCTGGATTGTTCCCAAGCCAATTAATTTTCCTGAATATATTTAGGAGTAGCATTTGCAGACAACTATTTAGCTTCGTACTGCTATTAGCTAAGATTGTTCAGGCTCCCCCAAGAAAGCACGCATCTCATTTTACTGTAAACAATAGGTATAACATGGATACAAAAAACAGGCTAATCCCAGATTCCAACAATATACATTACTCACAACAATATCCTCTTCTGTGACTCGAGGGTGCAAATTATTCACAGTCATCTTAGTACCTTCTAATGGGCTGAACACCGGCTGCCAAGAAACAGACAAATGTGTCACGCGCAGATAGGCAGAAGGGGAGGGCATGATAGACAAGGGAAGAAAGAAAGACAGACTGAAGTAAATAGGCCTTTGTGGAAGAGGCAACACGGTAAAGGTAAGATTCAGCAAAGTCCAAACTTCAGAATTTAATTTCTACTCTTTTGGGAAGATCTTGTTAATTTCTTGAGATTATTTCATCCATCTATTAGATATGACAAAGATCTGCTCAGCAAGCATGAGCAGAAAATGAGTCATAGGGCTGTAGCCAACCAAGTCCTACTCAGAGCAGACCCACCAAAATTAATGAACCTAAGCTAGTCTTGTTTATTAACTTTAATGGATCTACTCAAAGTAGGACTAGTATTGAATACTAACCTCAGACTCTATTAGTTCTTAAAGTTACCACATCCAATTCCACCCTTTGGTCTGGGAGAAGGAAGCAAATTTGTCCATTCAGTTGTACTTGAACAGGAGTTTTTAATTTATTAAAAAACAGAATAGGAGTCTGCAGCTGCCATACAAATACTCTTTGTGTCCTCAACTCACCTCAACTGGTGGTTCTTCTTTAGGGGGTTCTTCCTTGGTCACCAAGGTTCGGGACATATTTGTCAGGGCCTTTGTCCTGATGGGGGAAGGTGGAGCTGCAGGGGCTGTATAGGCATCATTCTGGACAACCTTTGTGAGGGGAACTGTCTTTGACAGAGAGAACTTGTTGCCACCAAGTCCAGCCTATATAAACAAAAATAAAAATCCCTGAATATTGCAAGTACCAGAAGCAGAACCAATTCTTCCTCTTTTAAGCAGCGATAGCCAACGGCAAGATTTCCCATTCCAGAAACATTTAACCCCAGGAACAAGGCCAATGTGATGTAGAAAAGATTTGCAGCTGCTCAAACCCTGACTGTTGAAGTCAGTTAATGTATTCAACAATTCCTTTTAGTATTTGTCCAAACTGGGTAACTGATCTGGGTCAGATGTATTTGCATTATAAAATATTGAAAGCAAAATTATTTCACATTTGGCATAAAGAAAGTGTATCCCATTATTAACTCGTTTTACAAGTTAAAAAAGCTTCCCTACTCCTAGAAATGCCATAGCAGCATTAAGGTTAGTGGAGTACTGCATCTCAGGCAGAAGCTGCTTGTAGCTTTAGGACAGCAAGTATGATCATATATGGTTCATGAGCCATTTTGAACGATGCAATAGTCAAATTCAGCATCCTGAAAATGCTACAGACGTCATTCAGAATACATTAACATACCTTATTACAGAGAGGGGGGAAAGACAACAGTCCAAAGTGGCTGTAGAACAAGGTAGAGCAATTGCTTTGGAAGTAAAAGTAGATTTGAAACAAATCATATATAACTCTTAGAAGTTAAACTTAGTTTTATAACAAGGCAGCAAGCAAAAGAAATAGATAGATCAAATACCATCCTGTTTCATTTGAAGAAGAAAAAAGCCTGCCAGGATATCAAAAGACTATTAAAGAGCATAAGCCCCTTAGAATGAAGCTGGTTCTTTTCAGATTATAGGCCGGCGGGCATTTTAGGATGTTAGGACTACACACCTGAATCATGTGTAATTGGTAATATGGAGAACAATCACAGCTCAAGTAGTCTAGACAGAAAGTTGAAAAACATAATGATGCAGCAGCAGAAATAAGTAGTAGTCAGCACCAGTACATAGCATTCAGCTGTAGCTGCAAATAGAAATTAAAGGTGAAAGACACAAAAAACCCAAAGTGAAGATAGAAGATGTGGAGTTTTTTGCTTTAATTTTTTTTTAAAGAAAGGTTCTAAAAGTGAGTCTAGACATTGAAGCCCCATTTGCTACAGTTATCCATGCTTTGGTAAGCCTCCTGTCTGGATTACTGCAATGCATTATAAATAGGGCTATCTTTGAAAATACTCTGTAACTTTTAGTAGGTCAAACACAGGACAGCTAGATTTATAACTAGAACAAGCTGTTTTTATCAAATAATACCAGTATACCATCTGTATAGCTACCAGTCCATTTCTGGGAATAATTAAAAGCGCTGGTTTTAACCTTTAAAGCCCTAAGAAGCCTGGGATCAGATTACCCCCAAAAGACTGCTTCCTCCCACACTTACCTACCTAGGCCCTAAGGTTTTCTCCAGAAGTTCTTCTCAGGGTGCCCCCACCAAATGACGTAAAGTAGGTGCCTACCAGAGAAAGGGACTTTTCGATGGTGGCATCCCAACTGTGGAATGCCATCACCTGGCATCTACATTATGGTCTTTTTTTTTTTTTACAATAATTTTTATTCAAATTTTCATAAAACATACAAAACAAAATCATAAAACATTCAAAGACAAAAAACAAAACAAAACAAAAATGATTAAACAAAAAAATAAAATGTTGACTTCCCATTTGTCGCAGATCAAATCAGTTGTAGGTCTACAATATATAACAATCCTGTCTCTTAAATTATATTATAAAATCACTTTCCTCCAGTAGTTATCTTAATTAATCATCAAATCTCATAAACATTACTTTATTCTTTCCACAAAAAGTCAAAGAGAGGTTTCAATTCTTTAAGAAATATATCTATCAAATTTTCTCCAAATAAACATGTCGATTAATCCATCTCGTTAATAATTATAATAATCTTATTGTCATAACCATAGTCCAAATAAACATATCGATTAATCCATCTCATCAAAATCTGTTAGGTCCAATAATTTCAATAGCCATTATTCCATTATCCATATTAATTCCATCTTCCATCTTCAATAGTCCTGTTAAGTCCAGTAATTTCAGTGTCCAATCTTCCATTATCAGTATTCCATAATAATCTTGCTGTCATAGCCATAGTCATATAATAAGAGTCTGATGGGAATTTCCTCTATCCCAAATATTTTCTTGCCATCAATTCTGAATAAGTTGCTGAAATATTGTTGTAAAGTCATATCTCTGTTCTTCTTTTTTACAAAATGCACTGGCTCATCTCTTGAGAGTTTTTCCATTGTCACATGGCTGCAGTTAATTCCATAGATTTTCTCTATATCAAGCTCCATCACGTCATTCCAGTCCAGAAGATTATCCAAGCCATTGATAACTTTATATCTAATATCTTCATTAATTTCTTCAGAGATAACATTAAATTCCAAACAGTAGATTTTATTTCTAATATCCATAAACTCCAGATCTTTTTCCAATTCCACATTTGTTCCAATCTCCAGGGCTTGTATCTTCCCTTTATTTTTTCTTTTCTCATCTCTGATCTCATTCTCCTCTCTCACAGGATCCCCTATTTCTTTAAGCTCCTGCGTCATTTTGCTCAGTTCAATTTTCAGCTCCTTAATGCCCTGTCGCAGGGTTTGTTTCGTTATCTCAATCTCATCCATTATTTTCTGAAACATAATTACTTCCAGATTCTCAGCCACTTTCTTGATTGCCATTTTTAAAACCACGAAAACAAAACAAAACAAAAATAAAGAAGAACCACTTCTTATTTCAGCAACAATTGGGTTAATATTCCAGGCTTGATGACATCACAGTATAAACAGAGCAGCCTGCCTTATCTCTCTATGTTCAAGAACACAAAACAAATTTAGTTCCCAGCATCAAAACAGTTAGTGGCGTCGTGAAGAAGCAGATTCGTCAAAATAAAATAGACCAAAAAGAGAATAGTCCCAGACAATATAATGTTCCTCGGAATAGAAATCCCTCTTCTGTTTATATCTTTAGAATGCACTTCCAGGACAGCTTTTTGCAATAGAAACAGAGATAAGCTGTTAATTTCGTGAATAACAGAGAAGAGTTATAGCTCACCCAGAAGTTCTTTAAAGCTGATTCATTTGACAAATCTCTTTTTGCTGCAACAATTTAAACCAAGTAAAAAAAATAATAGAAAGAAGGGTGCTTGCCTGTTAGTCCGTTTTCTCTTTGAAGAAAAGATAAACGTATCGCATTAATCAGATAGAGCTTGTTCGGAAGTCCGTCCGGCATTGCTGGCTGGACCTTTTCTCATAAATTAATGAAATCCAGTCCTCCCAACAAAAACAGGCTTTTGAGGTTGATCTCTACGTTTCTCCCTGCCCGGGAGAAATTTCATCAGTCAAAAAAAAAATGTTCTGACTGATTTATATCTGAATAAGCTTCTTTTGAGGCGGGAGCCCGGCTCAAAAGCAGGCACAAGCGAAGTCACCCTTCCCGGAAGTCCCTACATTATGGTCTTTTTGTGCACTATGTGTTTTCAAATATTTATTGTTTTTTGCACTGCTGAGTTGATATATGTTTTCTGCTGCTTGTTTTATTTATTTAGTTTTGTGCCGTGGTTCATTTTATTCTGTTTGATTTGTAGGGATTCTTATTTGTTTTTAACTTTTATTATTAACTGTCCAGAGGTCATTGTTAATTGGACAGTATATAAATGATAAAAATAAGTAAATAAACAAATTTGATCTATTCTAAGCTAACTAAATAAGTGCAATAGGGGTAGTTTAGCCATTAAGCCAAAATTTAATACTGAGAAGACGAACAAACTAAAAGTAAAATACTAAGTGTTAGAAAGCACTCTGTGTAGCCTCAAAGCATAATCTGTATCGATTTGAAGCTACCATAAACCTACCAAATCTGGATTATCATCTTGGGAAATTAGATTAGATAGATAAGAGACAGACAGTCTCTATTTAGATGTAGGATTTAAGACACAATGAAGATGGTTGTTTCACAAACCAGTAGCTAGTTAAAGACAAGGCTACAAGTAGCCACTAGCCCCATTCTTCTTTTTGGCTTTAAATAGCTTATTGGCTTTTTAAGGTTAGGCAGAGGGAAGCTTTCGGAATGCTGCTTCTTCCCCAGCACTTCCTGAAAGGGAAGAGGGATCGTGCATTCTGTTTCTTTGTGCAGTGTGATCCTAACAGGCCTCTTCTAATTTCTTACTCAGTCTCTCTTATGCTGTCCTTGAGTTAAACAGAGCTGTGCTGTGAAGGCAGAGGCAGGGCTCTTCCTCCCTTTCTATAGGAAAAAAAAGAATGCAGTTAACTCAGAAGCTGTGAGTTGCACTGTAAAGACCACCTGTGAGGTTATTTCATTTCCATTTCAAAGTACAGCTCTATTGGGGCTTCTAAGGTACAGAACGCCCCTATGTATATTTATAAGGAAGTAAATCCCCTTGAGTTCAGTAGAACTGGCTCTCCAGTATGTGTGCACAGGGTCTCTAATGCAAGAGTGCTTTCTCTTTCTGTGTGTCCATAAAACAACCCAAACAAAGCATCACAGACGCTGTATGAGAAAAACTCTCTGTAGCACTGTGTGAAGATTCACTAATAGGCGACAAACCTTGCAGTTTAAGAACATACCTATAGCCAACAGATATTTCTATCAAACTTGAAAAAACAGGGAAATTGGGCAGCTATAGTGAATGCACCAGGGGAGTAGGAAACCTGACCTCCTCTCTGAGATATTGGACTGCCCTATAAATTTGTCAAAATCCAAAGACAATTTGGGTTGGTCTTTCACAGTCCAATACACTTCCTGTGTAGCTTGGAAGAATTTGGTAACATGTGCCTCTGAGCATATGGTGAGTGGTGGCAACATCTGCCATCTCCAAAGATGGAGAATTACATTTTTGTATGTTTGTTGGTGTTCTTCTTTGCTTCTTTTCTGTGTTACTACTGTTTCTACAGAGAATCTAACCTAGAAAATTATATTTCTCTCATTATTCATCCTAGAAATCTGTGTCAAATTTATTTTTATTAATTTCAAAGCCTTTTTATTGGTTTTTTCAACAGCTAGAGTCATTGCTTAAGTAGCAACATATTGTAATCAGTCAACTCTTAACGCACCCAAAATAGAAATAGAACATAACCTCCAATTTGAAACACAAAAGGCTGTCTTCATCATCATATGACACTGACCAGTGGATTTTACTCTCAAGTAAGTGGATGTAAGCTAAAGAATATTTCTTAAGCTAAGCCCCTAAGTTCTAAAAGTGACAGAAACAACATTGAGTTTTAAGGTAGCTTCTATGATCCAGGAAAGATGCTGGATAATATGCTAGAAGTGTCATCTTCATTTGGTGCTTTAATCTTTAAGGAAATCAGAATGCCATAGCATAAATCCATTCTGGATTGCTACATGCCATGCTGGTTGACCACTTCAAAGGTTTAAAATAAATGGAAATGGAAGTGGACAAAGATTATCTAGAGCATGAAACAACTTCAGAATTATGCTCCAATCCATGTCCTATTTCCATATTAATCCCAGTGGCACTGTTTGGAAGTAGATTGCCTGTGGTGTTTTTGAATTTTAGGCTTCTTTAGCTTAGGAAAGGAGTAAGGGGCACGTGATTTATCACTTATAATGCGAACAAAATATTCTTTACCTCTTTTACCCAGGGACTTTAGGTTCAATAAACAATTATGACCTCCTTTCTTACTGAAAGAAGCAAAAGTGAAAAAATTCTGCAGAAAGTATCATTTCACAACTGATCTGCAAAGCACCTTGTGCATTGCATTGCTGGAGACAAGTTACTATGACCCAATGTCAGTTTTGGAATCCAACTACCCCTTCCTCACAATAAGAACCAGGTAGGGCTTTCATGTTCACAAACTAAGTTCCAAGCATTCTTCAAGTAATGACACCTCCAGTAGAATGCTAGCATGGATTTAGTAATGACACAAGAGACAAGTCAGTCAGTCAAGATTACAAAAGGAGTCCAGATCTGCTCTCCTTTCCACTGCCTTTTTACTTGATCCAAGTACTGTATAGCCAGAATACGTATGAAGCACAATAACATCTAGAAACAGCAGGATGACACCATTTCAATTACTGCCCTGCCCAAGCAATTAGGCAACAGATTAACTGCAGATCAAGGGCGGGAGGTTTTTTATTATTTTGCCAGCGATACAGGCTATTATCACTCTGTCTGGAACACATGCAAGTAGTAGCTTTGCCACATTTCCACAGGGGAAGGGGTCAGAGGCCAATTATTGGCAGTACGACAAGGCACCCCTTTTCTTTTCCTCAGCACCTAGCAAGGAAACACAGCAGGCTCCTGGGAGAAACAGAGTGATCGATTTCTCCACTGATAGCTCACTTTGAGAGGTGCAGGCTGGATGAGATCCTGTTACAAGCCACGTCTGGCCCACTGGCCAGCAATTTGCCATCCTGCTCTAGGGGACAGTTTATTTATTATTTATTTATTATTTATTACATTTATATACCGCCCCATAGCCGAAGCTCTCTGGGCGGTTACAGTTGTTACGAACACAATGAAAATGAAATAGAGAGGGGCCATGATAGTTACAAACCAGAAAAAGAAGACATTAGCCATAAACTGGGAACCAGCATGTTCATCCAATGCAAATACAGAGTGCATGCAGACAACCAAGTACATGTCTTCTGGGGTGAAGAGAGATTGTAGGGGAAGCTACTGAGGCAGACCCTTACCGCACTGTGCAGAAAGCTGTTTGTGGTGGTGATTTTCATCTGCTTATTAGGAAGGGGAGATAAAGTTTCATCATCATCTTCCATATCATATGTACACTAAAAACAGAAAACACAAAAAATGTTTTAAATAGCTTGTTTTTAACTTTTTTATCGATAATTGTAATAATTTTTAAAAACTTCTTAGAGGTTTTTCACAATCAATCAGTATATAAAAACATGTTAAATCAACCACCTTATAAATGCAAGTGGTTGATTTGAAATGTTTGGTTGCTGGTGTGAAACAGATATTCTGAGGATGCCAGACTGCCTTGAAGTAAGCTCTGAAGTGTTTCCATTTGGTTCCCAGCCTTCTACCAATACCCTTTAAACAGTTCTATGGACACCTGTTTCATTGCCGTGACACTCACTAGCCAACTGGCTTTTCTGAATGTGTGTCTCAGCAGAGACATGCATACAACCACTCTGATGTGTTGCATCTTAAAACATTTTGATATGAAAATAAAAAGGACCTCAAAGATCACAATCAACTGAATAGTACCAAGTATCTTTCAGAAGCCCACCACATGTTGTCAATACCCATATTTTGACCAAAGTCGCTCATTAATCTTACAATTCAAATTCTAAGGGACTAACTAAACATGATGGTAAATGCACCTTAACATGCACACTTTTTAAAGTGCAAAAATGCACATGGGGATGGCGAATAGGATCAGGACTGAGGCAGGTAGGGGAATGTAACCCTTTCCACCCTGTTGTCATCTCAAATAAAATGCCCCCCCCCGGTAATTTGTATTGTACAGAAAGTTCTCACTGGCACCAACAGGACTGTAGTCCTAACACAAATAGCAGCTGGAAGGGGAGACGTTCCTCAGGATCACAGCTTGGAGAACGTTCTACCCAACCACTGCAGTCCATTCCTGCACCCCGCCCCCAGCAGTGGCTATTTGTTTTTGTTTTTTTAATAAGAACGTAAGAACCACCTGCTGGATCAGTCCAATGGCCCATCCAGTCCAGGATCATGTTCTCATAGTGGCCAACCAGATACCTATGGGACGCCCACAAGCAGGACCTAAGCACAAGATGTACATTAAATGCAGAGGTGCTTTTAACATTAGTTGGGTCCCGAATGTCCCCAGTCCCTCTCACCAGTCAATGGCCTAGCTTCAGTTTGATCAGCAACTTTGTAACTTAAAAAAAGGTAAGCTAATGGCAGTCAGAGCAGACAGGATCTCTTTCTTGTGTAGGTCTACTATGACAATACAAAAGATCAGCCAATAACATCAACACAGGGAAGGTAGACAAAGAGGTCAGAAGTTAAATATGATATTGCAAAAGTGATGTAAAAAAGTGGCAAAGGAGTACAAAATGGTAAGGGTAGGATCCAAAGGCACTAAAAATCATGCTCTCTGAATTGTCACCTGTGAGACATGGTACCCATAGACACCTGAGGCTTGCCTGAATAAAATGGATGCAGATAAGACTAAACCTATAGTCTGTGAACATGTTACATAAGGCAAATACAGTGGCAAGAAAAAGTTTGTGAACCATAATAATGATCATTATGGAAATTTCAAAGTTTTACCACGATAACCTTCATGAATCAAAACCAGCCCTTTTCTAAATATTCAATGGAAAATGGAATGCCTTAAAGTCGATTCTGACTTATGGCAACCCTATGAATAGGGTTTCCATGGTAAGCAGTATTCAGAGGGGGTTTACCATTGCCTTCCTCTGAGGCTGAGAGGCAGTGACTGGCCCAAGGTCACCCAGTGAGCTTCATGGCTATGTGGGGATTTGAACCCTGGTCTCCCAGGTCGTAGTCCAACACTCTAACCACTATGCCACACTGGTTCTCGCTAAATATCCAATAGGATTGTCTTAAACAATTTCATGTCTTGTGAAATAAAACAATGTGTAAATTGAGCAAACAATAAGTACATAAGAATCAGGGTAAGTGCAAAAGTAAGTGAACCGCTGGTTGCATCAGCTCAATTAAAGGCAATAATTAGAATCAGGTAGGTCTGCAGGGATGAGTTTGGGACACCCCACTCTGTAAAAGGATTAGCAACTTTGTGAGTTTGGTTTTCACCATAATGTTGTGTGGAAACACATCACGCTACAATCCACATCTCTGAGGACCTGACAAAAGCAGTTATTGCTGCTCATCAGTCTAGAAAGAGTTGAAAAACCATTTCTAAGGATTTGGGGCTCCACCAATTCACTGTCAGACAGATAGTCTACCAATGGAGAAGGTTCAAGACCACAGTCATTATACCCAGGAGCTGTCATCCTACCAAAATCTCTCCAAGAACAAACTGGTGCATCATCCAGGAATTCACAAAGAACCCCAGAGTAACATCAAAGAATCTGCAGGCCACTCTCACCTTGGCTAATGTGACTGGTCATGACTCAATGATCAGAAAATACTGAACAGGAATGGCATTCATTGGAGGATAGCCAAGAGGAAACCATTTCTCTCTAAAAAGAACATTGCTGACCGTTTGAAGTTAAAGATCACATAGATGATCACCAATTATTATTATTATTAACATTTGTATACCGACCAATGCAAGATTCCACCAACACTGCCTCCGGAAAATTCTGCATATTACTTGGGAAGATAGGTGGACTAATGTTAGTGTATTGGAAGAAGCACAGACCACCAGTGTTGAAACAATGATCCTCCAACATCAACTTTGCTGGACCGGCCATGTTGTTCGAATGCCTGATCACCGTCTTCCAAAGCAGCTACTTTACTCCCAACTTAAGGATGGAAAACAGAATATTGGTGGACAGCAAAAGAGGTTTAAAGATGTTCTCAAAGCTAATCTAAAAAAATGTAACATAAGCATCGAGAACTGGGAAGCCTTGGCCCATGAGCGTCCCAATTGGAGGTCGGCCATTATCAAAGGTGCTATGGACTTTGAAGAAGCACAAATACAGGGCGAATGGGACAAACAAGCTAAGCAGAAGGCATGTCAAGCAAATCCTCATCGTGAACATCTTCCATCTGGAAACCTATGTCCTCACTGTGGGAGGCTGTGTGGATCCAGAATTGGCCTCCACAGTCACTTACGGACCCACCGTTAAAGACCTTATCTTGGAAGACAATCATGCTCGGCCACGAGCGATCGCCGATGAATAAATGAATGAAAATACCAACCCATAGTTGAAGCTCTCTGGGCGGTTTACAACAATTAAAAACATTAAAAACAAATATACAAATTTAAAAACACTTTATAAAAAAACCACAATTTTTCTGGAACTTCTGGAACAATGTTCTCTGGACAGCAAAGGCAAAACTTTCTGGCCTCAATGAGAAGCATTATGTTTGGCGAAAAACAAACTCTGAGTTCAAACAGATGAACTGTTCCCAACAGAACCCATCCCAACAGTCAAGCATGGTGGTAGGAATATGATGGTTTGGGCCTACTTTGCTGCCTCAGATCCTGGACAGTTTGCCATCATTGACACAACCATGAATTCTGTGTTGTATCAGAAGATTCCAGAGGAGAATGTCCGACAGCTGAAGCTGAACTGAAAGTGGATCATGCAACACGACAATGATCCTAAACATACAAGCAGATCTACCAAAGAAATTCTGTGTTTTAGAATGGTCTAGTCAAAGTCCAGACTCAAACCCCATCAAAATGTTGTGGCAGGAGCTGAACTGAACTGTTTATGCAAGAAAGCCCTCAAATGGCACTGAGTTGGAGCAATTCCGTAAGAACGAGTGGACCAAAATTCCTCAAAACCGATGTAAGAGACTGAGCAACAGTTACAGGGAAAACTTACTTGAAGCCATTGGTGCTCAAGGGGGTGCCGCCAGGTACTGAATCAAAAGGTTCATATACTTTTTCACACATGGATATTGACTGTTGAATCAGTTGTGGATACATAAACATTGAAAACGCATCATGTTTGTGTGTCATTTGTTTAATCAGGTTATCTACTGTTCTTTTCTAGGATTATGGATATGTAAGGTTCACAAACTTTAAAAGTTCTAAATCTATAATTAATTATGCCAATTTCATAATAAATCAAACATTATAAAATCACTTATTCTAAAATAGCTTTGGGAGGTTTCAGTGAAACAAATTCATAAATGAAGTAAAATAAATATTAAACATAATTTTATGTCCAAAGATTACTACAATGGAGAACCCCATCCTGCTATTAAATGGCACACACCTGTTTGCTTGTGTGATTGTTCACAATGTTGACCTTCATGCACGCAGGATGAGCGTGTAATGGAGTTGCAGCCTTCTGCTGTGTTAGGGGAGGAGAAAGACATAATTAACATCACAGTACATAATTTCCTAGTCTTAATTTTATGAGAGATTATGAAGACTCGGGCTGCCCTTCTTCAATGCTATTAGTAACAAATGTGTGTAGTATTTACCAAACCGTGAGGCCCAAAAGCCATGATATTTTACAGTCCCTTCTAATACTCGCAACTTTTGCTGGAAGGATATATTATGTTTTAATAAAACACTGTGTAAGGTGATACAGCCAGGCTTTCCAGCAATTTAGCAGATCAATGTATGAAGGTAAAAAGGAACAAATAACTGCAACAACTGAATTCAGTGACATATTTTCCCCCTCTGTGTCTTTCAAAGAGATGAGTTTTTCATCAGTTCTGACCAGAGTTTGGAGTTCATTTATTGGTGCTGTTTCGCTCATTCCATGGAAAATGGAAACAGATTGCCTTAAAGTCGATCCTGACTTAGGGTAACCCTATGAAGAGGGTTTCCATGGTAAGCAGTATTCAGAGGGGGTTTACCATTGCCTTCCTCTGAGGCTGAGAGGCAGTGACTGGCCCAAGATCACCCAGTGAGCTTCATGGCTGTGTGGGGATTCAAACCCTGGTCTCCCAGGTCGTAGTCCAACACTCGAACCACTACGCCACAGTGGCTCTCACTCATTCCATGGAATTGACAGGCAATTCTGTTCCATGTTTGTGTGTTTACCACTATCTCCACCTTCTACATGTTTGATTTTTTTCCCAGTGATCCTGTGGCGCAGAGAGAGAGGGAGAGAGAGGGAGAGAGAGGGAGGGAGAGGGAGAGAGAGAGGGGGAGAGAGAGGGAGAGAGAGGGAGAGAGAGAGGGAGAGAGAGAGGGAGAGAGGGAGGGAGAGAGGGAGGGTGTGTGTGTGTGGTGGGAGAATTTGCAAGCAAGCAGCAGCGAGAACCCAGGAAAATCTGCTGGCCTATGATAGACGTGAGGAAGAGAGCAAGATGCTGTGAGAGGACAGGAGAGCAAGCGAGTGCCTCTTTCTGCTTTGCAACTTCCTTCCTTGCTTGAGCAGGGAATCCTACCCCACTCCCCATCTCAACAGCAAGAGTGAGAACCCAGGAAAGTTTGCTTGGCCTTTTAGGTCTAGAAGCTAATGTTGATGATGAACAGTCTTGTGCCTTTTAAATTTTTTCTCTTTCACTCTCCATGCATGAGCAGTTGTAAGAGAAGAAGGGAAGGGAGAGTGACTGAGTCCCTCTCTTTGCTCTATTCTTCCTTCTTGTGATTGGAAAGGGAAAGGGTTTGCTCAGCTGGCATCTTGTGCAGCAGAATCAATAGAGGTCCCACTCTCCAACCAGCTAAAGGTTGCGGTGGGTGGCTGAGCTTGTCAGCCCCGGAGCCAGGGGCTAGGTGGGAGAAGGGGAAGAGCAGTGGGAGATGATTGGGCGGGAGTGACAGGAAGCAGATCATGGACTGTGAGGCCATGATCCAGTGATGGGAAAAGCCGCAAAACTTGCTAATAACAAGGTCAGTTTGTACAGATGGCAAACATGCAAACTGCAGGGAAATCTGGTTCCATGTCCAATTTTTAATCAAAATCCTCTTCCATCCCTAGTTCTGACTAGTCACTGCTCTGTAGAACCACTACTCTGAGCTTTGGTTGAGTCTTTCACTCCCAAAATTTGTCCAGTTCATGATCTATTTGCAAGGTCTGATGACAATACTCTGCAAAAGCCATACTGTTTTTTCCACTGTAAATCAAACCTTTACTCAATAATATCAGATCATTATTATCAACAACAAATTCTAGAAAAAGCTCACAACCTTACTTGCTGCACTCATCATGATGAGTGATCAGCCAGTCTCTGATAACCATAAGCCCAAGGCTTCCTCCCAAACCTGGGGCTGCAGAAGGGACGATTCTTGACCTCTCCCAGGCCAAAAATGGGATGGAAGCCTGGGATTTGCTTTGCCTCTGCACTTGCTAAGCCTTCCCTTTCCGGTATTAGGCCAGATTTATCTCTACACATTGAGTGGCTGACAGGTACAGAGACAAGGCAAGCCAGTATTGCTCCACCTCCTTGTCCAGCTCTGAGGGGAAAGGTGAAGGCACCTGTCACTGGCAGACAGGATTGATTGGACTTATTGCAAAGGAGTAAGCGACAGGAAAAGGATGCCTAACCAAGCATTCTCCTACTTAGAATGTGCACAACAAATCTATAATACAGTGTCTACTTCTCTGTAGAAAAGCTGTAAACTGGGGTACAACCTGGTTTTTCGATTCATATGGCAAATTAATCATTAGTGTACTCACTGTGCAGTAGCCTGCTCTTTATGACTGCAGCAGCACCAGGTCATTTTGCATATATCATGTAATATAAAGCACTTATGTATAATACAAATATAAGTTCCTACATATATGTAAGATGACTGGAAATGACAAGCAATTGGCAGCACTCCTAACCATGTCTATTAGAAGTAAATCTGACTGAATTCAATGGGGCTTACTCCCAGGTAAGTGGGTTTAGGATTGCAGCCTTAGTTATACATTCCAAAAAAGTGCAAATAGATTCCACTTCTGTTTTACTAATGTAAGCAGTACTGAAACAATTAACATTAGAATTCCCGCAAATTTGGCGGGGGGGGGGAGTCAAAGGGTTGTAATATATGAACTCCTACTCAGAGCAGACGCATTGGAATACATGAATCTACATTAGTAATTTCTATTAACTTCAATGGGTCTATTTTGAGTAGGACTAGCCTTTAATATCACCTAAAGAGACTATGAAGTATTTGATCTGTTGGTCTGAAGATTTCAGTGAAAGCACTTGTTTCATCAAGATGGCATATTCAACATCACAACAGGAACTAGAATCTCAACCCATTAATGCTCAGATTATGAAACAAAACTGAAATTGAGAACTCGCATTCAAGAATTTCTTTTTCTATATTGTAATTGTGAAGTATTGCTGGATTACTGCTTTCCCCAATTGTTTTCCGTGAAATACGTGCAACTATTGTTCCAGGAGCTACCAACCCAGAGGATACTACTGGACAGACAAGAGACTGCAGAGGTGGTAAGTGTCAAGAAATCTAGTTTCTTTGTCCTAATAAAATGGTTTTGCCATGTACTTTGTGTGTAAAATCTTGCTGCTGGGAAGAAGCCTGTTCTCATCGGCAGAGACATGATCTCATGCTAAAGCCACCTGTGTTATCTAGTGAGAGTGGTGCTCAAGGCCAATGTGGTGAGCCTGTTAATTGGGAGGGCTAGTTAGCTGTGAGAAAGCAAGTTTGCCATGGCATGAGAAGGCACTGGAAATTTTCATCAAAAAAGCCTTCTGACTGGCTCTTACACTTTATAGTAGTTGCTATGATTTTTTTCTGTAAGAGTTAGCCTCTCCTTTGTCCTGGTGCCCCACATCTTCCCTGACGTCTGGCAACACCTTAGGTGATGTGTTCTGTTCCAGATTAGATCAGAAGCTCGTGGGGTGGTGGCCTGGAAGAGGGCATCTCTGTGGTGGTCCTTAAGTTGTGGAAATCCCTCCCCACTGTGGTACATCTGGCAGCTTCACTTAGTTTTAGGCAAATGCTGAAGATGTATTTCTTTACCCTGGCCTTTGACACCTGAGGTGCATATTTTAGGTCCTACCCTATTTTGTGATTTTAGGTTGTTTTTCATTGTTTTTAATGCTGTATTTTAAAATTCTTGTAATCGCCCTGGGACCTCTGGGTGAAGGGTGGGTTATAAATGTTGATGATGATGATAATGATAATAAGAAATCTGCCTTTGCTTTGTTGGTAGAGGTAGGAATAGTTAAGTCTTTTGTTTTATAATTCTCAACAATACTCTTTATTATTGAAGGTGTTTTACATCTGTAACTTTTACAGGTGTTCTTGTTTCTTTTATGCTGCTATTCTTAATTATTTATATTTTTAATAAAGCTGCCTCATATTTACTGAGGTAAATGTTTTTTCAGGTGAAGCTTTGGTACTAAATCCAGCATCCAGGCTGCATTTGGATATCTGTGACTGAATAATCTGTTTGCCTGGGGCCCAGGAAGCAGAGTTTGGCTTTTAGCTCTTGCTTCTTTGGAATCCCAGGGGCATCCATTTAATTTAAGGTTTAGGAGTCTCCTGGCCCAAACTGGTAGACAGGAGTGGTGGCATTCTACTTTGCAGGGTTGGTGTTAGACCCTGGTAAGTTGGCAACTGTTGTTTGGCTTACAAGAGCTGGTTCTCAGGGTTTGGGACCCAGTGATCTTGACAGCAACCATAACCTACTTGAATTGTTTTTGTGATCTTCATGGCAGGGGCCGCTGTTTCTACAGCAGTTTTCACAATGGCTGCACTAGGAGCACTCCTTTTCAGACTGATCTTCTCTCTGGCATCAACAACTTTGGTCACCTTCTCAACACTCTGCTGCTTTCGGGAATTCAGCATTTCCCGGGCATCTTGCACTTTTCCTTTGATTTTAAACCTGGCATCTTTCTGAAGCAGTTTCTCCCGGGCATCTTTCACACCAATTTTGTGACGGGCGTCAGTAAGGCCAATCTTTTGACGTGCATCAAATGTCCTCTGGAAACCAACATTTGGCGCTGGTCTGCTTAGAAAAGTTTGTTGGACTCCAATTCGAGGTCGACCACTGAATAATGGCCTTGTGTTCAACCTGGAACAGAAATGTCAGGTATTAAAAACAGGACTAAATGAACATCTACCAAACAGTTTGAAACCAGAAGAAGCAGCAAAATTCCAGGCTCTGAGATTTTAAAATCAGAACTACATAAGGCTAGAGTTAATGACAGAAAAGAGAAGACAACAACACCTGTGAAGAGGCCAGGAGTTGAATCCAATGTTATTACATAAGCTGACTGACAAGCATAATCTCACATATATATGCTCCTTTGGAATACAACTAAGGTGAAACGGGTGGATTTTTTTGCCCATCATAGCTTACAAAATTTGAAATTCATATTTTCCCAACAGATCTGAGTTTGTGGAGACTGTATATACTGCACCAAAATGACTGGATATTGCACTCCAATCTTTACAGAAGCATTCCGATATAAAATGACGAAAGATAGAAAAGGGTGAATACAAATTAATTTTCAACTACATTTCAAAAACATGTTGGCTGGTTGTTGGCTTTTACATTTAACACATGTCACCCAAACTGGTGGACACTGTTTAAAAATTAAAACTAAAGATACTGTTGCTGTCCATTCACGTGGAGAGTGGAAGTCTGATTTGTGATATTTCTTTAGCCCTAGCAGAGCCAGTACCTAAAAATCTAATGCTGGCCTCTAGCAAAGACATGATAAAGGATGCTCTGGTCTTCACAGCAGATAAAAAAAGATGTTATTTATCGAAATACTCTGCAAAGAGACATAGAGCTCTGTGATATCACTTAAGGAGGGTCCCCATGCTAGAGCACTCCTAGAGACAAAGCATCTGTTTTGTGAACTTAATTTCTGTGTCATCCAGCAGTAAATTCAACCAAAGGAGAAGGTTGGGAGATATCGACTTGGTGCTTAATGGGGTGAGATTACCCCTGAAGGATCAGGTCCGCAGCCTAGGGGTCATCCTCGACTCCCAGCTATCCATGGAGGCTCAGGTTTCGGCAGTGAGCCGGATGGCTTGGTATCAATTACATCTGATACAAAGGCTGCGACCCTACCTTCCTGTACATCTGCTCCCAGAAGTGATACATGCCCTGGTCTCCTCTCGCTTAGACTATTGTAATGCACTCTATGTGGGGTTACCCTTGAAAACAGTCCGGAAACTGCAGCTGGTACAGAATGCAGCGGCACGCTTGATTAAGCATAGCCGTTGCCGGGATCATATCACCCCGGTGTTGGTAGACCTACACTGGTTACCAGTGGTTTACCGGGCCCAATTCAAGGTGTTGATGTTGACCTTTAAAACTCTATACGGTTTTGGCCCAGTGTATCTGAAGGACCGCCTCCAGTATCACCAATCAGGCCGTCTTACAAGATCAGTCACACAGGACCTCCTCTCGATCCCACCAGTCAAAACAGCTAGGCTGGTGCGGACTAGAGAGAGGGCGTTCTCGGTTGTGGCCCCCACCCTTTGGAATTCTCTCCCTTATGATCTTCGGTATGCCTCCTCCCCGATGACTTTCCGCCGAGCGTTAAAGACCTGGCTATTCAGGCAGGCCTACAGAGTCCTTGGGGTGGATTAGATTAGCTTTTTGATTAATTAATTGAAGTTTTGATGTTATTAATTGATGAGTGTGTTTTGGATTGTATATTGTATTTTATTATGCTGTTGTAAGTCGCCTAGAGTGTCCGTTAATTCGGACAGATAGGCGACTAACAAATAAAATTTTATTATTATTATTATTATAAAGACACAACAGACCACCTCCTTCAGAAATAGCTCACTCTTAGAATGACTGCATATAGAGGCTGTAGAATCTCCTTTCTCTTCAAGGAGAATCTAGACAGGCACCTTTGTTTTGAAAAGGAGTCAGACTGGATATCCTGGTTACAAAACTGCTTTATAAGAAAAGCCCTACTGAATTAAGCCAAAGGCCCATCTACTCAAGCATCCTATTCTCAGTGGCCAAAGAGATGCCTATAAGACTCCCACAAGCAAGGCCTGACTACCAACAGTGCTCTCTCCACTTGGGATTTCTAACAACTGGCATACAGACATATGCTGTCTCAGACAAGAGGCAGTACATAGTCTTATTCTCTGTGAATTTGTCTAACCCTCTTTTAAAGCTACCCAAATCGGTAACTATCAATACATCTTTCGGAGCAATCTCCATAGTTTTACTATGTGCTGTGTGAAGAAGTACTTTCTCTTGTCTGTCCTGAAACTTCCAACATTTAGCTTCATTGGATGGCAGTATGTTCTAGTATTATGAGAGAGACAGAACTTTTTCGTACCTACTTTCTTCATACTATACATCCTTGAATGGCCTTACACCCAGTGTTTACTTGGAAGCAGGAATTTGTCTAATCCTCTTTTAAAGCCATCCAAGTTAGTGGCCATCACTACATCTTCCACTCCTATGAAACACAGGCAGGCCCCGCTCATACGGCAGGTTCCGTTCCGGACCCCCGCTGTAAAGTGGAAATCGCCGTAAAGCGGAACCCCATTGAGTATAATGGGGTGTGTCGCACGAAAATGCCACGAAAATGCCGCAAAATTGGCTTTAAAATGGGGAATTTAAAGCCGCCGCATTAGCGGAACGCCGGTAAGCGACGCGCCGGTAAGTGGGGCCCTACTGTAATACTACCTAAATATGGTACCTTATAACAAGATTTTCTCTATTTAATTGGAATAAACAACAGTAACTACAGCTTCCTTGGCAAAATAATTAAAGACACACTGCATGTTATCCCATGACAAACAAACAAAAAAGACACCCCACACACACACAGTGCCCATGACAATTATAAAAGAGTATAATGGTACCTACAGGAAGTCAAGAAAAGAAACTATTCAAGGAAAGTTCAGGGATAGTGGAGCTACACATAAAAAAAGCTTGGAGCAGTCTCAATCAAAAAAATCCAGAGGTGATTAGAGAAGTAGTTAAGAGCTACTTGTTCCTACTAAGCAATTATTTATAGATGACAACAGTGTGCTGGAAGCTAAATAGAGTAAGAGAGCACTTACAATTTATACAAGATGCAACAGTGAAGGGAGGCAGAGAAAGATCAGGGACTAACAACAAACAGAACTGGGCAACAACAGAACAACAAGTGGAATGTGGCTCAGGAAAGATTTTCCTGAAAATGAAGGGTTGAATTGATGAAGAGAGAGCAGCCTGACAAACAGAGCAGGAGAAGGAAGAAATACAGGGCCAAGAGTAGATTACATTATACAGAAAGGAGTCTGAAAATGTAAGAGAAGCAAAAGGATGAGAGGTCAGGAACAGGAACAGTATGAAATGCACAGTCAAGAGTTTTGAATGACACAGAAAGCAAAGAAATGGGGCTGGCCTAATTGCACAAGCAACCCCAAAAGTCTCTGCAAGCAGTAACTTGTTACAGGTGCCCAATGACATAGCCTGTGACCCCAAGCCAGACACCACAACACCCCACCTCAGAGACACTACATGAGATGCACCTCTTGGATTATACATCGAAAGGTTCTGGGCCACCACTAGTGACAAAAGGCCAATATCAATACAATAAAGATTAAGGAGATGGGATAGTGTTACAGGATTGAGGGGCTGGTTTGGATGATGTCTGTGCGGACCTGCCAAGCCCATAATCCTGTCTCTACACCTCCCTAGAAACCTAAAGGGGAAGCAAGATCTGTTTGGCGCATTAATGCTGTGAGCCCCTTCCCTCTTATGCTCGGGTTGTATATATGTGTAAATAAAACCATATATTATAAAGACAGCACAGTCTCCAGTGGTCTTCATTCCAAGGAAACCGAACCTTGAGTAAACGCTGGTGCACCTGTTGGTCTCTCACGGCTCGGAGACTGGGGTGCACGCAACTATAGTAATAAGACCTTACTGTTACTATGAGGTAAACGGGAAAGGGGCAATACTTGTCCCTGCCCCTAGGAGAAGGCCCTGAGAGACTTATGGGAGGAGGGTGTCACAAGCTCTCCACACAGACCCACATATATTGAACACCTTCCCCTTCCCCCACGCACCGCATACTGTGCCCCTCCCTCCTCAGAGCTCCCCCCTCGTTGTCTTCCAGGCTCTCAACGTCACCTCACAACTCACGATGGCTCAACAGAACCGAACGCTCCAGTGGGTTATAACTGATAAGAGGGTGAGCCAATCAGACTTTAGAGTGCAGTTCTCGGCCAGAACCTCCCGGAACAGAACACGGATCCAGCATCTGGGCTAGATATGGGGGAGGGGAACCTTCGTTGGGAATCGGGTCTCTTCCCGCGCCTTCTGTAAGCCAGGCTCGTTCCTCAGCTCACCTCCCCTTCGTATTCACATTAACGCCGCGTTTTCTGATCAGCTCGTCCAGAGACAAGTCCGCCATGTTGTCGCTAGGCCCCAGATAAGTCGCAGCGACCGAAGTCCGGATATGAGACCCAACTACTTCCGATCTCGCACTCTTCTCTCTCTCTTCACCCCCCCCATTGTCTCGCGACTCTGGCTACCAGTGTGGGCGGGCGCGAGCGATTAAGGAGAGGAGAATTTAATGGCTTCCCATAATCCTTCGCAGCGAGAATGTTCATTTGCATACTCGCTGAGGAGGGGAATAAGCAATATTTTTTCACAAGCAGAGGGGCTTTTTGTCTTTGTTTCGTGAATTACATACCAGGAAAGAGAACGGCAAGTTGTACTCTGTAACTGCTGGGTTTCTGTGTATTTATCTTGACATGCTCATCCTCACAGGCAAAGCTACTGTCTTCGAGTACATGGCCTCCCGGAGACATGAAAAGTTATGCCTTAAACTTATGAGTAAGGAAAATAACGATCCGGGGTGACGCCCGGGTCCTCACTGCAAATGTGAGAGGAATTTTTGAACGGGTACAGGTCGTCCCTATGGTGACCCGCCTACTTAGTGGGATGCCTTGGTGCTTTGATCTGCCCGGCCCTATCCCATAAAACAGTATCAAAAATTATAAATGGCTTTTTTTTTAACCTAATATTCTTATAATCCAACGTAAGTGTTGCTGGCTTCTTTCCTAATACAATTCTGTAAGAGATCGATCTGAAGTGCTTTCTACTTTCCAGTTTGGTCATTGAAAACTTCTTTAGAAATTACAGAGGAAATGTGGAACTCTCAAGAAAAAAATACAAAATCCACATTAGGGCAATTATTGAGCCAACCAAAATGGCACAACCTTTCAAGTTCTCAAACACTTTTCATCAGACTAGAATCTACCATGAATTTACAACATCTGACCAGGGTGGTTCATGACAGATGCTCTTGGAGGTCACTGATGCATAGGGTCACCATAAGTCATAGCCGACTTGAAGGCACATAACAACAAAGAATCTACCAGTAGATGGTAAACAAAAGAAGGTGAGAGGACTGGCTGCTGCTGGAGCCATGGATTCCGTCTACATTTAGAAGGCAGATGAAGGCTGCAGCAGATAAAAGACTTCCAGTCGTCGTCGTATCCATGCCATTGGATGAAACCCTTTTTCTGTCAAGATTGTGTGTTGATCGTCGTGCACCGATCTCCCCACATAAAACAAATCACGCACAGGTGTCATCCAAGCAAAGTCCTTAGCTTGGAAGATAATCTTACTCGGCCACGAGTGATCGCCAATGATATTTGAATGTAGCCATATTTGAATGTTGCCATCTTTAGGTGAAGCTTTGTTGTTATGCGCCTTCAAGTCGATTACGACTAATGGCAACCCTATGAACCAGTGACCTCCAAGAGCATCTGTCAAGACCACCCTGTTCAGATCTTGTAAATTCAGGTCTGTGGCTTCCTTTATGGAATCAGTCAATCCATCTCTTGTCTGGCCTTCCTCTTTTTCTACTTCCTTCTGTTTTTCCCAGCATTACCGTCTTACATAGTGAATCATATCTTCTCATTATGTGTCCAAAGTATAACCTCAGTTTCATCATTTTAGCTTCTAGTGATAGTTCTGGTTTCATTTGTTCTAACACCCAATTTGTCTTTTTCGCAGTCCATGGTAAGCGCAAAGCTCTCCTCCAACACCACATTTCAAATGAGTTGATTTTTCTCTTACCTGCTTTTTTCACTGTCCAACTTTCACATCCATATATAGAGATCGGGAATACCTTGGTCTGAATGATCCTGACTTTAGTGTTCAGTGATACATCTTTACATTTGAGGACCTTTTCTAGTTCTCTCATAGTTGCCCTCCCCAGTCCTAGACTTCTGATTTCTTGACTATTGTCTCCATTTTGGTTAATGACTGTGCCAAGGTATTGATAATCCTTGACAAGTTCAATGTCCTCATTGTCAAATGTAAAGTTACATAAATCTTCTGTTGCCATTAATTTAGTCTTTTTGATGTTCAGCTGTAGTCCTGCTTTTGTGCTTTCCTCTTTAACTTTCATCAGCATTCGTTTCAAATCATTACTGGTTTCTGCTAAGAGTATGGTATTGTCTGCATATCTTAAATTATTGATATTTCTCCCTCCGATTTTCACACCTCCTTCATCTTGGTCCAATCCCACTTTCCATATGATATGTTCTGTGTATAGATTAAACAAACAGCATGATAAAATACACCCGTCTCACACCCTTTCCGATGGGGAACCAATCGGTTTCTCTGTATTCTATCCCTACAGTAGCCTCTTGTGCAGAGTATAGCTTGCGCATCAGGTCAATCAGATACTGTGGCACATCCATTTCTTTTAAAGCATTCCACAGTTTTTTCATGATCTACACAGTCAAATGCTTTGCTGTAATCTATAAAGCACAGGGTGATTTTCTTCTGAAATTCCTTGATCCGTTCCATTATCCAATGTATGTTTGCGATATGATCTCTGGTGCCTCTTCCCTTTCTAAATCCAGCTTGGACATCTGGCATTTCTCGTTCTCTATATGGTAAGAGCCTTTGTTGTAGAGTCTTGAGCATTACTTTACTTGCATGGGATATTAAGGCAATAGTTCGATAATTACTGCATTCCCCGGGACCCCCTTTCTTTGGAATTAGGATATATATTGAACGCTTCCAGTCTATGAGCCATTGTTTATTTTCCATATTTGTTGACAAACGTTTGTCAAAATTTGGACAGATTCAGTCTCAGTAGCTTGTAGCAACTCTATTGGTATGCCATCCGTTCCTGGTGATTTGTTTCTTCCAAGTATTTTAAGAGCCGCTTTCACCTCACTTTCTAAAATTTCTGGATCTTCATCATATGGTTCCTCCGTGAATGAATCTGCCATCTTGGCTTCTCTTTTATAGAGTTCTTCAGTGTATTGTTTCCATCAACCTTTTATTTCATCTCGATCAGTCAGTGTGTTCCCCTGTTGATTATTCAACATCCCTACTCTTGGTCTAAATTTCCCTTTCATTTCTCTAATCTTTTGGAATAGGGCTCTTGTTCTTCCCTTTTTGTTCTCCTTTTCTATTTCTATACGATAACTATTGTAATAGTTCTCTTTGTCCCTACATACTAGTCGCTGTATTGTTGTATTTAGGGTTCTGACTGTGTTTCTATCTCCTCTTGCTTTTGCTTTCCTTCTCTCTTTAACCATTGTTATTGTAACAGTTTCTTCTGTCATCCATTGAGGTCTTTCTCTTTTTAACTAGAGGTATTGTCTTTTTGCATTCTTCCCTGATAACGTCTCTGACTTCACTCCATAGTTCTTCTGGTTCTCTGTCAACTAAGTTTAAAGCCTCAAATTTGTTCCTTATTTGATCTTTATATTCTTCTGGGATGTTATTTAAATTGTATTTTGGCATTATGATTGCTTTGTTCTTCTTCTTTAGCTTTACTCTGGTTTTCAATATGACCAGTTCATGATCTGTACCGCAGTCTGCTCCTGGTCTTGTTTTCGCAGAAAGTATGGAACTTCTCAATCTTCTGCTACCAATTATATAATCAATTTGATTCCTATATTGACCATTTGGTGATGTCCACGTGTACAGTCGTCTTTTTGGTTGCTCAAAAAATGTGTTCGCAAGAAACAAATTATTTCCTTCACAGAATTCAAAAGCCTCCTGCTTCATTTCTGTCTCCTAAGCCCCATTTCCCCACAATACCTAGTGCTTCTCTGTTCCCTACTTTTGCATTCCAGTCCCCCATGATTATCAAAACATCTTGTTTTGGTGTGTGATCAATTTCTTCCTGTACTTCTGCATAAAATCTCTTCAATTCCTCTTCTTCTGCATTTGCCGTTGGAGCATAGACTTGGATGATGGTTGTGTTAATAGGTTTCCCATTTAATGTCATTGATATCACTCACTCAGACCTTGCGTTGTAACTCCTAATTGCTTTTGCTACATCACTTCTTACTATTAAAGCAGCCCCGTTTCTTAATTTTTCATTTCCTGCATAAAATATTTTGTAGTTGCCTGATTGAAAATGTCCCATTCCTGTCCATTTTAATTCACTCACGCCAAGTATTGTAATGTTGATGTTTCATTTCTTGCTTGACAATTTCTAACTTTCCCTGGTGCATGCTTCTCACATTCCATGTTCCTATTGTGTGCATTGTACAACTCTGGACTCTCCTTTTGCATCTGTGTGCATCAGCCTCTGGGCTTCTTTTTGGCTTTGACCCAGCTGCGTCATTAGTCACAGTGCTACTCATACTTGTCCTTTGTTCTTCCCCAGTAGCTTGGTGAGTGCCTTCTGACCAGGGGGTCTCATCTTCCAGCACCATCTCGTGTTGCATTTTGGATACTGTGTTCATAGGGTTTTCGTGGTAAGAGGTATTCAGAGGTGGTTTACCATTGCCTTCCTCTGAGTTTGGATGCCCCTGCTAGGAGTTCAGCTGCTTGGTCTAGATTCCTGACAGCATTGCTCTTAGCTTCTTCAACAATTCTCAAACCCCCTCACCATGTTAAGGTGTGCATCCTAAAGGGTGAAGCTTACATGAAACTAAACCACAAGAACAGTTTTATGCATATAAACACACTCAGATTTGCCCATATAACACACAACTTTCCATGTGCCTTCCTTTCCCATCACATGATCTAGCCTAGAGCTCTGCTGCTGCATCTTGCATTTGTAGATGTTGAGTAGGACTGCACACGTGCAATAGCAACTAAAGAAAGAATGCAAGTTATTCAAACATTCCCTAAGTTTACATCTATTTAACAAGTACATAATACTTCTTGAAAAATGCCTCATTGGGATGAGAATATTTGGGAGGCCCACTGCATAAACTTTATATCAACTGTTGAAGGATAGATTATATCTGAACCCTGAATTAATATAATTTATACATTTCATCCTTGTTTTGGGATACTGCACTCTGTCCATCAGTTTGATAGCAAATTATTAAACTTCTATGAATCAGTAGTCCAATAACAGCCTTCACAAAACATAAAAGGAAATAGTCAGTGTGGAGTTCCTGTCAAAAGCACAATATGATGCTTGATGCAGAACCTTGAAAAAAACTCAAATTTCATTTTTCTATTGATTTGCTTTCTAGCACCCAGAATAGCAGAGAAGCAGGTAACAATAGGTTGTTGGAATAACCCAAAGGAGATGGTCCTTCCCCTGCATATCCGTTTCTCCTCTTCCAAGCATCATACTCTCAGCTGCTGGATTGTCAAACATAGCACAGGTTACTCCTCTTTCTCCTCTCCTTCCCAAGTCCATGTCCTTTAAGTCCTCTCCACACCAATGGAAGATGCTTGAGAAGTGTGATTTTTTTCAAGTCTGTTTCATGTGTGTGTGTATCTACAACAGCTAGCCAATTTGCAGTATTTGGAAGTGGTTTTTTGTTTTTGTTTTTAGAGATAGAATTCTCCTAGAAGAGTAAGTCTGAAGAGCAGACATTTCTTCTTTCTTCATACGCAGCCACATTCCAGCACAAATGCATTAATGGGTCCCAAATGGGTGAAGTAGATGCCACATGAACAGCCACCACTCCCCACCTCCCTAGTGTGATATATAGCATCTCAGCACATAAAACAAGACCACATACGACTGAAACCTACACACTGCTACCACAGAACTAGTTGCTGGGCTATTCTACCTTAAAGGTCCAATAAATAAGTCTGTGATCTTTGGATTCAACCAAATAAGGGAAGTTCTTGCCATGCATGAAACAACATAGAGCTGTTGCCAACATCAGCCTCAGAGTGTGCTGTGCACACATATGCTATCCAATCTTTATAGTGTCAATTTTACATGTATTGTCATTCTGTAACCTGTCTTAACTAGGGTTGTTTCCTGTCTAGTATTACAGCAGTGTAGGTTATGTACATGTAGAGGAGAAAGTAATTGCCCCTGTTCACAACTGGAAGAGAGCTATGTGGGAGCCAAGGCCAGACATTTCTACCTGCCTTTTACTACAAGCCCTCACAACACAGCTTATGATAAAAATGTCAAAAACAATTAAGAATAAAAGCAGCATCAGATAAAGTTATATACAGGGAACTAGCAAAACAAAATATCAATTACAAAACCTTAAAGATATTTTTAACTCTGGGGATGGGCCCATCTTCTTGGGACAATTTGACAGTCTGTGACTCCTGGCTTTCCCTGACAACAGTGAGAAATGTTAACTGTCCACTCAGTTTTAAACAGGCAGAAGGAAATTAGCATACACAAGTGAGAAATAGGAGTTTTCCATGGGAATGGTGGGAGGTTTATTAAATATTTCCTTCTAATTTATCCACACAATTAACCTGCGAGGTAGGTCATCATTATTCCTTTTCAATAGCGCACCCATACCTAACCAATACTGATCCAGATGATCACAATTTAATTTTCTGTGCAAATATATTTTCTACTTAGGATGGATTCACATCATCATGCTTTCCCACCAACAGCTAGAGCTGACTTGTGTTATTTAAAAAAAAAATGGTCTCAAAGTTACATCTGCCACTGGAAGACCTGTTACGACTTAACATTTGCACAACCAGTAGTTGTGGTTGTGTTGCTTACAACTTAAGGTCAAACTTGAAATTATATGGCAGATTTATTTAATTTAAAAGCAGCTATTATGTGGTGTGGGCTCTGAAATGGATGAGGGTAACTGTGTTGAGCTTAACCCTTTCTCCCAATCTTCATAATCCTCCAAAACTGCTGCTAGTGTCAGTGAGAGTAACTGTGTAAAGCAACACAAATATCTGTAAAATACAGAAATTAGAAAGCAGCAAGAAAATTTTCAAGCATCCCAAATGAATTAGCATTAGAAGAGTGGCAAGGTCAAGATTCACTAACTTATTCTTATCAGAAATAGTTGAATGTCCCATTCACATACAGTACAATTTATGCTTATTTACACATTGCAAGCATGAAGCAAATCAGAGGAAACAGTTAAATTTAAAAGCAATTACAGACACTACAGAAATAGTACCAGAGGAAGTGGAGAGAGCAAGAGATCTGCAAGATCAAGGCAAACGACATTGTTTAGAAAACCAAAATAAAAAGTTTTGTTTGAAGATTAACTAATTCAAACCAACTGAACAGAACTGCCATTCCAAGGTGGCAAGATGAGATTTTAAAGAAACAAGAAAATAGACCAAGCCTAAACAGGAAACCGCTAAATTATTGCTGACACATTATCTCTTATATGATACTGAATGAGGAAAAGAGATGAAGAGCCTTAGACTCAATTTGTACAGGCATCAACATTAGGTTATTTCACTACAAACCTGAAACTTGGGGCACCCCAGTCTAAAACACCCCAATTACTAGAAAACTTCAAAACATAACATTTGTGTTTTCCTTCAAAATGGGGGGCATGAAGCATATCCTAAAATAGTTAAGGAAGTTTTGCATTTACTAGACATGTTTCAGAATGGTGGATGTGAGCTTGAATGGGAGAGGATTTGCAGTGGCAGGCAAGAAACACCCCTTAACATCCTGAAGTTAGCTGGACAAGACACAGGTAGATTGCCTCTTAGTAGAGGCCAGCACTCCAGCTCACACTAGGCCAAACAACACATGGGTTAGAATGCTGGGCTTTAGGAGGTCTATTCACACTTCATTTAGCTGAATCAGCTTTCAGGGGGTTTCTAACAGCAATGAGGAACATGCATCTATGATTGTAATATGCAAGCTGAATTTACTTGTTAAAGTATATGTAATAATAATTTGATATTTGTTAACCCATATAAAAACATCAGTTTGCATCCTTAAAGCATATCCAAACAGGTCAACCACTGGTATTATCTATTCTACCAAGTTCCGAACATGTAATTTTACAGATGAATTTAAACAGAATCACTGTTTGTTGGGCACCATCTCACAGCTCCTCTTAACTCTGATCATTACACTGCTTCTTGAAATACATGTAGAATTAGATAGGTCCAAAGAGCCAATTCATAGCTGCCCGGAGTAAGCAATCAGGCTAACTGGGAAGAAAGTAATTTTTGGCTTAGGAGCCTGAAAAAGTTGTTTCCCTTTTTTAATGCTCAGAGCTATGCTTTTACTTCTATACTTGCTGGTTCCAAGGTGCGAACAGGTTTAAAACTGAGGGGGGGAAATCCCAATCCCTTATGAAGATATTGGATTGGTAAATATATTTGCTATCTGTGCAAGCCACTAGGTTTTCTAGACTTCTGTTTGCAAGACAGTATTTATATTACCACACTGATGTTGCAAAAACAAAGTGCTTACATTCTACAGTAGAGTTGAACTGAAGGTATTTCTTAGTCCATTGATCATTTTCTGATGGGCCATCTACCACTTGCTGGGATCCTTGCAGAACATGCTGAACGAGGTGAACCTTGTTATGATCTAGCAAGGCTGTCATGTTCTTAAAGAAGGATATAAATTCAGCATCACTCAAAATAATTAGTTATGCACATTCTTGTTTTATAAATTTTAAAAAAGCAATAATGGCATAAAAAGTAGGTTATACAAGACAAAATGAGCCCACCTGTGTTCTACACAGCAATGAACTTTGTATTTATCATTGAAAAGATTTTGCAAATACATAAATAAGAGTTTCCTGCTGGACTTCTGATGTGAATTAAGAGGAGTGAAACAAAAATGAAGTCAGTTTGCAGCAGCCTCATTAATATTCTCTCTTAGCTCTGCAGAAAAGCAACACTTCAACACTTAGCACATAGTACTGAATTACATTGCTTCTCCAAAGAATCTGATGGAAGCTCTAGCTCAAAATCCAAGGCTTCTGTATTTCTACACACAAATGAAGGGAAGCCTATGTACGCTTTCATATGTGAAAAGCTATGTTTATCTAATCACATTTTCAATGATATATACATTTTTGAACTTTGTTTAGAGCGCATTAAGTCTGTAGGCATGTCAAACGCAAGTTCTTAGCTATAACACCTAACCCCCCAAGTGGAAGCTGACATTGTGTATGAATAATGAATATTTAGAATAATGTATCTATTCCTCAAAATGTAGTCTTTTTCATAAAAGGGAACCTATTAATACCCCAGTGTACCTCAAACACAAAGTTACCTTCCAGTTAAAAAAGTATTATCATACTAAGCCTCCGGGCTTAGGGCGGTATATAAATAAAATAAAATAAATAAATAAATGTAGCTTCCAGATACAACTGACTGGATAGAAAGCATGGGTGTGAGCAACAAGCAGTTTAGTTATGGGAAAGGAGCGGGAAACACACAGCTATTTCACTGGACAAAATTCTTAATTTTTTTATTTATTTTTATTATGATTGGTTTGTTGGTGGTTTTCTTTTTTTACAATTAAGGATGTGCAGTTAACACCCCGCAAGAAAAGCAGAAAAAGTCTTATGGAAAAAAACCAAGTATACTGAACACATACCAACCAAGTGGTACAGAGATATGGGACTGGCTTTGATTTCAAGGTTTCAGTAGATTTTTTTTTTAAAAGGATGAAATGCAACAGCTGTTCAATTTCCAAGTCTAAATAGGCACTGTAAAAAAAACTTTCAATTTTCTCCATCACACAACCTGTCTAAACATACTCCCAAATCTAGGCTCTCAAGAAGTAACCGAGAACACAATCTTATAGTGATAAGTAAAGCTTGGGGACCCTCCCTCCCTCTTTAAAAACCACTCAGTGCTGCTGTTTGGACTGGAGGAAAATCAGAGGAGTTTATAAAGGTTTGAATGCATCCAAGGCAAATAGCACAATATAGTTTGTTCACTATAACTTGTATTGAAAAAGGAGAATAAAACATTGAGATCTACATCTTGGTACATAAAATTGTCTTTTTTGAAGCAAGATCTTTGAAAATAATATTGTATAAGTTTGTTGGAAGGGAGGAAAAAGGACACTGCTTTAGCTGTCATCAATTGAAAAGGGTCAATTCAGACTTCATTATAACCATTTTTATACACTGTACATCTATCCTAAATGGATCAGTGTGTGGAACTGCTCACTGGTGTCCCTTTGAATAACTGTAAACTAAACCACAGTATGCAACTCCATAGGAAGCTAAAGGATCAAGTGAATGTACAGCCAGTTATATTTCTCCTGCTTCACGCTCCTCTGAGCTTCTCCTGTCTTCTGATCTGCCATTAGCGCTTTCATAGGAACGTTTCCTGTCTTTGCAATCTCGGTCTCTAGGCGACTTTTCTCTGGGGCTCTTTTCTTTGTCACGTGATGTTCTGTTACGGTCTCTTGATCGTTCTTGATCTCTGGAAGGTCTTTCTTTTGAGGATCTGAAAAAAATACAACACGTTTAAAAATTGTCCCAGAGATGATAAAACAAATCATATTTTGTCCCCCCCCCGCTGTTCTTGCCTCATTCTCTCGTAGTATGGCAAACGTCTGGGGTGGGACTGCCAAACAACCAATGATGAAGGAAGGGTACTATGTTAACACATAATGTGAAGCTGCAGTTTTAAAAAAATGATGTTTTGTAAGCCAACAAGATTGTGGTTTGTTTGCAGTAAACAAGCCATAGTTAAACTGCTGGCTCAAACAATCAAACAAGCCATTACATACAAGCCAGGTGAATGTTCCCTCTTCTTGGCTTTTTAGGATGAGAACAGCTTGCACATGGATAGAAGGGTGCAGAATCCAAGCATCCAGTGCCAATAGATTATTTTTATACAATTCCACCAAGAGGGATGCCAACAGATTTCTTGGGTACACTGTATGTGGTGCTTATGTACATATATTAACTTAGACTAGCCTACCTCATAGGGCTGTTACAAAGATAAAAAACAGGAGGGGAGGATAATGTCCCCAACCTGAGCTCCTGGGAGGAAAGCAAGATACATATATATGTAAAATGTAATTGACAGACCATGTAAAGAAAAACAAGCATGCACAAAGCCACAAAAACAGGCCCCCTTGCTTTAACTGCAACGTTTCATAGTCCTGATATTTACAGCAAAATACCAGAAAAAGTTTGCCAACCCTGATAAACAACAAGCAAGAAAAATTCTAAATAGGTACAGTTTCACAACTTTGGTGTCTGCACAACTCTCAGTCTAGCCTACTTCACAGGGCTGTTGTGAAGGTAATGGATGGGGGAAGACAACATACATAGCCTGGAGCTCCTTGGAAGAAAAGCAAGATACAAATATATAACAATATGGCAACAAGCAACAAATACTCTAAGCATGTGCAGTTCCACATCTCTCAGCAAAACATATGAGCACACACAAAACATTTTGGTAACCTTAAACAAAAACAGTATCCTTGTGTTAAAGTACAGTCTATAGGAATTTTAACTTGCTGCTGCTGTAAGGTGTTTGATCATTTTATGGTTATATTTACCAATTTATTTTGTATTCTATATTTTTGTTTTATGGTTACTGTGCATTAATAGGTAACAGTCCAGTGATGACAAGCAGACCAGTAGAGGCTGTGTGTGTGTGTGTGTGTGTGAGGGACATGGAAAATCTGGGATGGGGACATTGCTTTCGTTTTTTCATCAGTAGGAAGGAAGCCTCATTTATTTCTAGAAAGTTGCTTCTGAATAAAAAAATACCCGTCAGTCAATATGGCCAGTATCCTCCGCTGTCCTGCATCAGGCTTGCAGCAACAACAATAAAATGAGATTATCCTGCTTTTCTTGTGGTTCTGGGAGGCTCTTCTCCCAAGCTCCAAATGGGGGTGGTCAGCATTCCTTCCTTTCATTTCTTAGCAAGCAATAAAACATCCTTGGTAACAGCAGGTTCTCTTTATAGATGTCGAATTGACTTGGCTTTCATGTATTTGGCCCTCCTAGATCAGGGCTTGGTACATACGTAGCCTCTGTACCTCCTCTTGGCAGCCCTGTCCACCTATGTATGACCTTCAACAGTTATAAACAAAAGAGAGATCTTTACTGTTGCAAGTTTTTTTTTCTCATACTGTGATGACCTATGATCATAAAAAAATAAACCTGGACTTGAAGATGGTTGCTAAATGCTGACACTGGAGGAGGTAAAAGGTTAAAGCCAAAGGTTTCAAAGAAAAAGATGAGTTTTGAGAAGGCATTTGAAGGAAGATCAAGTGGTGGCTTGTGATGTCCTTGTATATAGATATTACTGTAAATATGGTAAGTGCAGGTTTATTAAAGTATATATGGTAAGTGGACTGAGTGAGAGGGGGGAGTACATGGGCTAGAATGCTGTATGATGATTGGCTGAGTGTTTGAGTGGCTGAAGGTATAAATGAGAGGATGACAGTTGAGAGAGGGTGGTTTTGGATCGGTTGTTGTGGGTTGGAGTTGGTTGTGGGTTGGATTATATTAGGCTAGTATTGAGGCAGATTATATATGACTAGAAACATAAAGAGTAACGCAATATATAAAACCATACGCTTGTTAAATATACCTTAAGTAATCTTGTTATTTCCTGGTGTTTATAAATAAATATTTTCTTGGTTTACTAAAAGCCTGATCCTTGGCTGGGGCTTTTACAGACCAGAACGGTGGGCAGAGTATTTACCAAGGTGGAGAAACAGTATCAAATGGTGGCAGCAGTGAAGAGATAGTGTAACATCATCCAGTATCCAGAGCAACAAAGGGCTGTATGCTTATAGACACAAAGATACAGGGGGGTTGTGGCTTGCAAGTGCACCCAGACACAAAGTAACAATAAGCCAGAAGGAGACTAAGGCAAAGTCTCAAGGTAATATTGTGAAATAGGGAGTGGCTGGTGGTGCTGCCTAGCAGTGGGATCTTGCGAGATCTATACTAGAGCCAGTGAGAGAACAAATAAAAACCAGGATCCTGACTGGTGGTGACCAGAGCTGGGGCACACAAGGTTGTTCCTGACAGGTGGTGGCAGCAGGAGGGATCCTGACATGGCTCTACACAGATATTCTGAAAATGAGCTCTAAGCATATGCAAAGCATGGGGAAAGTGACTGACATCCTGGGTGCAGGTCATGAAAATAAGTGCAGAAATATTATTTTGTTATTATTGTTATTATTTTGACAGATAATACACCATTTTCTCTGTCACAAAAGTTTCTTAAAGCGTCTTACAAACAGAAATGCAAGCATAAAAACAATAATCCAACCACTAAAGCATAATTATCAAACTAAACAAAAATGCAGTAACACCCATAAACAGCCACATTCCCATTAAATTTCTTAAGAAGCAACATACTCAAAAGCTTGTTTTAAAAGCAATGCTTTCAATTGCCAGAACAGATATAGAGAGGACAATACATACATGCTGAATGCCACAGCAAAGAAAGCCACTGTGTGTGTTGCCACCAACTTTGCATCAGAAAGCAACTGCATATGGAAGAGGGGTGCAACAGCTGCTAAGGACGGGCAGATTCAGACAAGAAAAGACAGTTCAAGTAGCTTAGTTCCACTACATTTTCAATTAACACTCAAAAATGGAATGCTGGATACTGGATTATAATTTATTCAGAACTGTGGAATATAAATATGGCTTTTTTAAACAAAGAACAAGCTACATTTTTATGCAGGATGGAATAGAATCCTCACGTAAGGAAGAGCTGATAATTTCCACCACCCAAACAGTCAACCTCTGGCTGGCTTTACAAACCAGGATAGGCAGGTGTCAAATGTACATGTGAATGACCTCACTGATCTAAGAATCCTTCCACATTATCAGGTCACAGGTTTATCACTCTTTCAACTTTCTGTATCTCCTTTCAAAAGATGGTTTGCGATGGCCTAAGAAAATACCAAAGAGAAGATTGCAGTATTATACAGCCATGAGAGGGGCTGTATACTATAGCCAGCATGGGTTTTTCACATTCCGCAATGTTAAATTGAAAATACCCCCATGCCTTTCTGATGCTTCCCATAAGCTCATTTCAAAACAAAACGTTATGAAACTTATAGTCCTGAACTCAGAAACACTTGCTTAACAACCCTCTCAATTTTCATGGTGATACACAAAACAGTCAGAGAGAATAGATCAGTGTTTCCCAACTAGTGGGCCACCAGATGTTGTTGGACCACAATTCCCATCTTTCCTGACCTTTGGCAATGCTGGCTGAGGCTGATGGGAGTTGTGGTCCAACAACATCTGGTAGCCCACTAGTTGGGAAAGGCTGGAATAGACAGTGTAAAAAGAGAGAGAAAAACTCCAGAGCCCTTTTGGACTTTTTTCTCCGAGTGTTCTCATAATCTGTTGAAATTCATTAAAAATCAGCTATGTTTGCAGAGTACCTGTAATCCTAATACTGACCTTGCCCCATACTCTGACCTTCATCTTCTGCAGTTTAAAAGTTAAAAAAAAATGCCTGGCTGATTTTTAATTAATTTAATAAATTTTGGATGGGACCCTGTGATAAGTGCGGGCATGCTCAGTAAGAACCAACTGTCAGTGTTCTAAAAGCCAGCCTCACAGCTGCTGGGCTTGCCTAATCAGGGGGCCACACTCACACCAGAGTTTGATTTCACTTGAGACAGTCATGGCTTCCCTCAGAGAATCCTGGGAAGTGTAGTTTATGAAGGGTGTTGAGAAGAGACTCCTGTTCTACTGAGACAGCTTCAGTGGCCAGACTGGTTTAACGGTCAGCCACTGTGATTGAAGTCTGTGAGGGGAACAGGGCATCTCCTAGCAACTCTCAGCACACTTCACTAACTACACTTCCCAGCATTCTTTGAGAGAAGCCATGACTGTCCAAAGTGAAATAAAGGTCTGGTGTGGATGTGGCCAGGGCCAGCTTTGGCTTAAATTTGGGTGGGAAGCTACATGTGCCTGCTGTAGAATAAAAAGGTGGGGGAAACGCTGAAAAAGCAATGATACCATTCACAATTTTTCCTTTTGGAAAAGAAAGGGGATTTCCTTCCGCCCAGTGACCACCCATCCAATCTCCTCCCCTCCCCCTCCCCCTCCCCTCCCCTCCCCCAGGTCAGTGTTGGACTACGAACTGGGAGATCAGGGCTTGAATCCCCACACAGCCATGAAGCTCACTGGGTGACCTTGGGCCAGTCACTGCCTCTCAGCCTCAGAGGAAGGCAATGGTAAAACCACCTCTGAATACCTTTTACCATGAAAACCCTATTCATAGGGTCACCATATGTCGGGATCGACTTGAAGGCAGTCCACTTCCATTTTCAAACATGATTGCGCAGAAATAAATCCCACTGAACTCAAAAAGTATGTAAATGATCAAACCCACACTCCCTTCTCCTCCCTCCTATCCCCTCCCTCCCCCTTCCTTTGCCCTCACTCCCCATCCCCTTCCAATCCCCTCTGTCCCCTTCCCCCTCCCCATGGTCAGTTCTACCTATCTTAAGCATGATTGCACGGAAATACCACTGAACTCTATAAGCATGCAAATGATCAAACCTGACCTCCCCTCCCCCTTCCTTTGCCCCCCTCCAATATGCTCCTTCCCCTTCCCACTCCCACTCCTCCCCCCCATGGTCAGTTTTTCCTATCCTAACCAAGATTGCATAGGATTAAATCCCATTGAACTCAATAAGCATGCAAATGATCAATCCATTCTCAGCAAACTTGGACAGGATCCCATTTCTTACCTCCCAGATTAAAAAGCAGGGAAATTCACTAATAGGCAAAAAACCTTGCGGTTTAAGAACGTACCTATAGCCCACAGATATTTCTATCAAACTTTAAAAAGCAAATAAATTGGGCAGCTATAGTGAATGCACCAGGGGAGCAGGAGACCTGAACTCCTCTCTGAGATATTGTACTGCCCTACAAATTGGTCAAAATGCAAACACAAGTTGGGTTGCTCTTTCACAGTCCAATCCACTTCCTGTGTAGCTTGGAAGAATTTGGTAACATGTGCCTCTGAGCATATGGTGAGTGGTGGCAACACCTGCAATCAGCCCAAAAAATAGAAACAAGACATGTGCTGATCTTGTTTTAACAGGGAGGAAGTAACATTACTAAGACAGTTGATATAGTTCAGATGGTCACTTTGAATATGTCTGATTTCCTTTGCAATTTTAATGAAGTTTCCTATAGTAAATCAATTTCTTTTGTTTCTATTTCTGTGAATATGTGAAGTACAGCAACACTTTGCAAAATTTACACTAAAAAAACTCCAAACATAATTGTGGAATAATGGCACTGACTTCTGCAGAATAGTCTCCAGTGGACCTCAGGAGTATCTCAATTTGCACAAGATAAAACAGTGGGAGGTGAAATATATTATAGCAAAATGCTAGGTGTGTTCTATGTTTTTAATTGACCTGTGCCCACCATACCTTAAATGAAGTAGTTTAAACATAACAGGCTGAAAACATGCATCCTCTTTTTTCCAACAGCTAGAGTCATTGCTGAAGTAGCAACATATTGTAATCAGTCTGATTTTACATCAAACTGCAGTTTCAGATTGCACTGTTAATGCACCCAAAATAGAAACAGAACATAACCTCCAATTTGAAACACAAAAGGCTGTCTTCACCATCATATGACATTGACCAATAAAAGGTGTTGAAATTAATAAAAATAAAATTGACAGAGATTTCTAGGATGAATAAAGAGGGAAATAAAATTTTCTAGATTAGATTCTCTGTAGAAACATTAGTACACAGGAAAGGTGCAAAGTAAGAACACCAACAAACATACAAAAATATAATTCTCCATCTTTGGAGATGGCAGGTGTTGCCACCACTCACCATATGCTCAGAGGCACATGTTACCAAATTCTTCCAAGCTACACAGGAAGTGGATTGGACTGTGAAAGACTAACCCAAATTGTCTTTGCATTTTGACCAATTTGTAGGGCAGTACAATATCTCAGAGAGGAGTTCAGGTCTCCTGCTCCCCTGGTGCATTCACTATAGCTGCCCAATTTATCTGCTTTTTAAAGTTTGATAGAAATAGCTGTGGGGTATAGGTACGTTCTTAAACCGCAAGGTTTTTTTCCTATCAGTGAATTTAACTACAACAGAAGATTAGCAAGGCATGAACCAGAACTTTGGTCAAGAAAGTGAGAAGAGGTGTGTAGGGAGAAAAGCAATAGGATTTGATGACAGTCTGAATATAAGGAGCAAGGGAGATATTGCACCACCACTACCAACCACTTCAGGCTTGGTCAATAGGGTTGATGGTGATATTGAAAGAATGTACCATTGGTATCACCTGAAGGGTGATTTTCTTAGGTGGTCCGACATCACGTGGGATATAGCACCATCTAGCGTCCAAAGGCAAGAATCAATCGAAGTCAAGACCTGGGGCATCACGCCCCTCCCACCCCAGTTCATTCGTGACGAGACCGAAGTGAGAGACATATCTGAAAAGACAGAAAAGGCCAACGGGCCTAACAGCAAGGAAACAGTGTCCCAAAACATGACCCAAAGATCGCAAGCATATTAAACAAGTCCAAATTGGTGTTGACTTGGCAAAAAAGTTTAAATATTATAACTCTGAAGAGTGATAATTGGTAAGGTAACAAAAAACCCCAATATCCTCCAAAAGGGGAGGGCCGTGATGTCGGACCACCTAAGAAAATCACCCTTCAGGTGATACCAATGGTACATTTTCCTTAGGTGGTCCGACATCACGTGGGATGTACCAAAGCAGGCCCTAATAGGGAGGGACCGCCTCCTGGTTACTCAGTAGACATAACCTGTTGTAACACACACCTCCCGAAGGAGGCATCAGCAGAAGCGTAACGGTCTATCTTATAATGTCTTATGAAAGAATTTGGGGTAGACCACACAGCTGCTCTGCAAATCTCTGCTAGAGGAGCATTGGTTGCGAAGGCAGCCGTAGTGGCAGCTGACCTAGTGGAATGTGCCGTTACGTTACGAGGCACTGGCAGCTGAAGGGACTCATAGGCCAATGCAATACAGGCATGCAACCAACAAGATAACGTGGAGCTGGACACCTTTTTCCCCAGAGTACGCGGGTGAAAGGATACAAATAAGGAATCCGTTGACCGTATGTCCTGGGTGCGAGACAGGTAGGTCTTGAGGGCCCTCCGGACATCTAGCGAGCGCCAGGCCCTGACCAGGACCCTGGCCAGCTGAAGAAAATGGCTATAGCTGTGCTGTTCCTAAATGACGACATTTAGAATCCCAACACGGGGCTATCTGGCTACAAATATGCCCACACAGTAGAAGGAAGCCGGCCCAGCTCAAAAGCAACCTCTGAGAGGAAGAGAAGCAGAACGGAGAGGTCAGAAAGGGCCCAACCAAGTGACTCTAAATGCAGTCTAGCCAAAGAGAGCTGCCCCAGGGAGAGGAGAGTGATAAGAGCAAGCTCAAGCTGTTTAACAGAGGCAGAGGAGCAATCTGCCTCTAATTAGCTCCAAAACCCAGTGAGGCAAGCACACAAGCACCTCAGGAGAGGGAGCATTGACTCATAAAATCAGCCTAACCACATATCTAAGAAGGGGATGTGGCAACCTCTGAGAACCAAAGTCACACTCAGTGGGGAGGGGCATTGAGTGTGTCCTTCTGCATTGGCGTAGTTCCTGGCCTGACAGGGACCGTAAAACCTAACATGATTCAAGAAGGGAGAGGAGCGAGTCCTGAGTGCTAGGATAATTGTACGCAGTGGAGAGAACCCATGAGAGTGCCCTTCCGCCCTGGTATGTCTATGGTCTGGCATCTTTGGTCTTGCGAAACAGGATCGTAGATAACATAACCTTGTTCTGCGACAGCAGCAGCCCGCTTGTCTGGATATGTCGGCCAATTGTAAACTTCGCCAAGAGGCTCCATGTGGTAGATGGGATCGAATAACCTTTGAACAGCCCAGAGAAGTATCCCCGGGCAAGAAAATGCAAACACCATCAAATACAGACGAAGCCAGGAACTTGTAGCCAAGAAGTACCTGTAATAATCAAAACAACTGAACAGAGTGGGAAGAGACAAAGAGGGCGTCCTTCCACAGCGGTCTGGAACTTGGGACACAGTGGGGAGTTGCAGTGAGAGTGTCCCTCCGCAAAATGTTGCCTGTGGTCTGATAGGAACAGCAAAGAGCTCCTTATTACTCTGCAGTAGCGGCAGGCTGCTCATCTGGATATGGCTCTTATGCCTGAGTAGAGACCTCTGACAGGGGCCCACTGGAGGTGAAGGTAATAAAATGGTCACCGGTCAATCTGCCCCAGCAAATAAGAGAAGAAACTTCTGCCCGGTCTGGCGGGCTACCAGCCAAAAAGGGCGAGAGGTTAGTTACATGATATGGACTCACCTGTTGCCTGGGCTGGTCCACACTCACCTGTCATCTGGCCGTATTAGAAAATATGCACGCTAGTAGGCGTCTGGCCGCTGATATTTCGTCATATACACGCATAAAGCAGGAGTTGCGGTATATGCCATCAACAAACGTGCAAAGGTAGGAGGAGTGATTTGGAGAGAGGTCAGTACATGCAAACAAGGGAAGATGTAGTACTGCTCCTGTCTTTAAATGGTTGGTTGCGTCGACAGCTGTGGAGTGAAGGCTGGAATACTTGTACTTTGAGTTGCGTCCGGGCATTGTACTGTTGGCTTGTCCCTGAGGCTGGTCTGTCATGTCCAAATCAGGAGACACGCACAATGGGGAAGGTACGGTATTGCTCCTGCGCACACGACAAGTAAGAGCAAGAGAGTCATCCACGTAAGGCAGTATGGATTGAGGAAGGTGGATGTACCATGGAGGCTAGGTTCTTCAATATGGCACCAGGCCAGGTAGATACACGCACACAATGGAGAAGATGCAGTATTGCCACAGTGCACTACATAGGCAGACAATTATTAGCAGGCCCTTTCTTAGACTCACCGGACCTGGATTAGGGTCGTCTAAGAAATTATCCAGCCACATCATAAAACCTCTAGAGAATATTAAAATTGCAGCAGAAGCCCGCAAGGCTAAGGCGGTAGTCTCATGATTATGGTGAGGGCAGAAAATGACGTGCCTGCTGCGGGCGAGCCCATTGTCCTTTGGCCAATTTGTCAATGGATCTGGCACAGGAGGTAGTGCGATCCTGGAAGTCTCAAAACCTTGGCCCCTTACACAGAGGGAATAGCAGAATCATTCTTGAAAGTTTGGAGGCATAAGGTGTCCAAAACAGTACAAGCGAGGGGTAGTCTGCCATATGAAACATCCTCCTCCTGTTCTATGGATCCTTCTCCTGTTCTAAAGCAACGCTCCACTCACCTCCCTCGGCTAGAAGGGAATACGAGGGATCCTCTGAACCGGTAGTCCCATCGCCAATCCTGCCTCCAGCGACATCAGAAGGATTTGGTGAGGGTGGTGGATTTGCTTCACTGCAGCCACAATGTCTCATAGCGCCAGAATGTCCTTGCGCATTTAGCTGAAGAAAAGGATTGGCCTGTGACCCTGACTGCACTTGTGAGAAGAAGCCCAGTAAGTCCTGCAACTGTGGGAGAAACTCAGGGGACAACTGTAAACCCAGATGAGGGGCAAGAGCAGCCCTCTGTGGATCCGAGGGCACTGACTGCACTTGGCGGAGCAGAGGCTGGTGCCTTTGTTGAGGCCAATTAGCAGTGGTCTCATCAGACCAGCGAGATGAGCCCCAGTTGATGACTTGGGTTGAGAAGGACAGTTCCCAGTAGGTTGGCTAGGGGGCCCTTCAAAGACATCCTCAGACGAGCTGGCGGGTGCATGAAAGAGGGCTGTTAATCAGTCATAGCCAGCAGCCTCTGAAGTCGGGACAGACATGTATCGTGCTTTCCTGGCAGCGGTGTGGCCAGATAAGTGTGTGGTTTTGGCGACAGCCTTCGAATGAAGTCTGGGTTGCTTGCACTTATTACACGGAGATGTCCTGGGGCCTCACACGGTTGCTGTGCCCATCGCACAAGGTGGGGGGGTGCATTATATAACACCAACACACTCCTTGTACACGCCACACAGATGGGGGAGAATGTACGGGATATATCACCAACATACGCTGCTGTACATGCCCACAGATGGGGGAGAATGTACAGTATATATATATATCACTAACACACACTTCAGTGCACGGCCACAGGTGGGCGAGAATGTACAGTCCGAAATGCACTTTGGTAAATACGTAGCAGGGGTGCAGTGCAGCTGCTGTGCAGATAAGTCATATGATGAGAAAGGTCAGTACACGCCCCCAGGGGGGAAGAATGTACAGTTCCAAATAGCCTTAGTACGCGTATGGGTGAGAATGTACAGTTCCACACAGCCTTAGTACACGGCCACGGATGGGGGAGAATGTACAGTCCCGAACAGCATTAGTACACACCCACGGATGGGGGAGAATGTAGTTCCAAATAGCCTTAGTACACACCCACGGATGGGGGAGAATGTATGGTTCCAAACAGGCTCAGTAACCAGCCTCAGTACACATCCAGGCTCCTATACTGGAGGGCGTTGTGTAGGATTCTCTTTACCCTGCAGCACACACACTGCAACTATACTGAAGGGCCTTGTAAAAAGAAGGCTGTAGTCCTTGTAGAGGCACAGCTGCAGGGGGTTCACTGGACCGGTGAGACGTATGAGTCACAGGTGGTAAAGTGGATTGAGGGGGTCAGTCCACAGGCTGGTTAGGAAACCCCTCGAAGTCATCCTCAGACAACACGGCTGGCGAGTGAAAGAGGGTTGTTAAACCTTCCTGACCAGCAGCGTCAGAAGGCGGGATGAAAAAATAACAGGGTCGCTTGGCGTAGTGCGGCTAGGCAGATGCTTGGTTTTAGCCACGGCCTTGACGTGCAGCCTGGGTTGTTTTTCTTAGCAGACTTGTGATGTGAGGTCTTGCAAGGCAGCTTTGTCCCAGATGAATGTGCCTCTTGTTGTTCCACCATTGTGCAGGCACAGAGATGTAGTCTATGTAATATATCACCTACACACGCACAGAGGTGGGAGGTGCGGTGTGGTGAGGGACTAATACCAACACACGCACAGAGGTGGGGGGTGCGGTGTGGCGAGGGTCTTCAGTACACGCCTTCCCAAATGCACAATGGAGCAGTTGTGGAACTAAGCATGTTTGTGCAGATATGCCTTTTGATTATGCACATGAAAATAATAAACAGTCCAATTACTCTGAATTACGTCACACAGAACACCATCGTGGGGAAAGGGCTTGGCACACGCCCACAGGTGGGGAGATGTACAGCACCAAATGTCAATCAAAGGAGAACAGAAAAGGCGGGAAAAGGGGGCAAAACAAATGGCGCCCGCAAAAAGGGCAGGAAACTAGAAAACAAATGGCGCCCGGGAAGGAGAAAGAGCAAGGGTGGACGGACAAAAAAGTTCCACATGCATCTGTCAGGCAAAAGTTAGGAAAAGAGGTACAAGGGCTCCAAGCACTGTCTGTAAAATTACAGCGCCGCCGCTGCCGCCTGAGAATCAAAGCTGGCGGCAAAAGGGGGGAAGCTGCACCCGCAGGCTCCCAGTCAGGCTGCAAGCCTGCAAGCGTCACCCAAGCCCGGATAAAAAGCAAAACCGGCGGCAAGGAACAAAGGAGAAGCTGCCACCGCTAGCTCCCGGCCAAGGCTCGTCTCAGGCAAAAAGGCCTGAATTGACAAGGACAAGCCGCCGCTGCCTGAGAGAAAGGCAGGCGGTAAAAAAGTTAAAGGGGCCACAGGAGCGAGCTCCAACCGCCACTCGCCAAAAGGAGACTGCAGCCTCCAAATACTAGCTGCCGCCGTTATTAAACTGGCGGTAAAAGTAGCTAAGGGAGCAGCAGCTGCGGTTCCCAGAGAGGTAAAAAACAGTAAAAAACGGCCGCCGCCTGAAGAGACGGCGGCAAGGCAATGAAGGGCTGAAAAGAGAGCCACTGCCGCAGCTCATAGCAAAGCGGCCGCCGCCTGAGCGAGAGACGGCGGTAAGGCAAAAAAAGGGGACTGACGAGAGAGCCGCAGCCGCGACTCTCAGTAAAGGCTCGTCTCTCAGAGACGGGAGCCCAAAGGGAAAACGGCAGCCGCCGGATTCCCCAACGAAGGGACTAAAGGGGGGAAGCAAATGATCCAAAAAATAAAATAAAAAAACCCCAAAAACGTCCCAGACAACACGCAAAGTGAGGGACGTAGGGAACGAGAGGAAATCACAGACGCTCACACTAAATCCCAAACTTAGCTATGCTAAAGAAGATCCAAACGCCTCGAACGAACGAAGGCAAGAATGAACTGGGGTGGGAGGGGCTTGATGCCCCAGGTCTTGACTTTGATCCATTCTTGCCTTCGGACGCTAGATGGCGCTATATCCCACGTGATGTCGGACCACCTAAGGAAAATGCCAGTGATTTGACGATCTCCTTGGGGCAATATATAAACAGTACCAGGAGGTCTAGAACCATGCTCACTACCCACACAGTTACACACAATTAATGGTGAATATAGCAATGCAGGTGACATTGAAACACATTCCTGAAGTCTGAAAGACCCGAGTTAGACAAATAATTCGAGTATTAACTTTTTTCCTACTAAGATCAGATAATCATGGAGGCTCCACCTCATTTATGAAGACCAAATGTGTTCTGAGTAAAACAGATACAGGCATACCCAGCTGGGCTGAAATTATCCAAGGCTGAAGCAGGGGAGAAAAAACACTGACAGAGAGGCAGCATGCTGATCCACATAATTCAAAATAGGAAATATTCCCTCATTGCCCTAAACAAAAAATGTGTAACCAAAAAGTACCCCAGAGAATACCAAGATTTAGGCTGCAAGTCGTATGGTCACTTACCTGAGAGTAAATGCCACTGAACTCAGTAGGGCTTACTTCTAATTAGGCATATACAGAATTGCACTATTAATTTTTTAAAGAGGAACCTACAACATATTTCAATGTGGAAGGTTCCTCTTCAGTGTTTGAGCTTATCAAGGCCTTCTTATAGGAGATTGCTTTTTCTCCTCATTAGCCCCATTTTTGGCCACAAGGACAGCATAACTTTGAATTTGCTATTAGTATATATAGAAGCATAATTATTTTTACTAATTATTATTATTTATTGAATTTTTAACTTGCTCTTCAACTTGAAGGTTCTCAGGGTGGTATACAGTATTTCATCAAACACAATTATTAAAATACATTAACATAAAATTCATAGAACCAGTAAACATTACCAGCATCTTAAAACCATAACACAAACACAATACAGCAGCAGACAAACCAAAATGTTGAAGTGTATCCCTGGTGTGCATACATTACCTGAGCCTTAGGGGGCTAAAACAACAAAAGTTATCAAAGGCAGGAGTCCCTGCTCTAAATTGTGTACTGCACTGCAGGGATATCATAAGCCACTCTCTCCCAGCCATAACTCCCTTCCAACCTTGTATGGACAAGCGAGGTGCACTGGTTTTGGAATTTATTTTAGCTAGGTTATTTTTAAAACCATTCCATACTAAATGAGAAATTAGAAAGAGCAGGAATTTTTATCTTTGCTGCTACCTTTTGAGAGTTTGTGTGCATAGAACGGGGAATGGGTAGACACTGGTGCCTAAGTCCAGCTACATTAAAATCTTGGATTTCTTCATTGATTTCTATGAACATTTCAGTCCCTAAGCCAGAAAATGACCTATCAAGACAATGAGAAGGTTCTGGCTAACCTTTTTATATTTACAGTAGGGCCCCGCATTTTGGAGCCCTGCTTTTCGGCATACCACTAATACGGCACCAGCGGGGCGATCAGCTGTAGTGTGGGGAGCTTCAGGGGACAAGTGCTGTCAGCTGTAGCGCAGCTGCTGGAGCTCCCCGCGCTTCAGCTGTAGTGCACGATCAGCTGTAGCTGGGGAGCTACAGCCGCCGTGCTACAGCTGACAATGATCAGCTGTAGTGTGCGATCAGCTGTACTGTACAGTTGATTGCGCCGGAGCAGCAGCAGGCTTCGGGCTATGTCCCACTTTCCGGCGATTTTTGCCTTTCGGCAGGGGTCTGGAACATAACCCGCTGTATGAGTGGGGCCCTACTGTATGTGTTTCTTCTTCCCTTCTCTTTTTCCATGACATTCCATTCCTCCTCCACCTACATAGGAGTGTGCTCAGTCCTCATTGAGCTGTTTGGGGAGGAGGTTCCCCTAAATATTTGTTGTACTTCTTAAAGTCTTGCTCTCCATCCTCACAATTTGCTGATACATGCCCACGCATCTACACCGGGTATGTGCGCTATCCTTGTGACTTCAATGTGGGCACACTCCCCTGAAGATTTGAAATAGAATACATGATATGATACAAACTTAGTTTGATGTGTAAAGCCCTAAATGGCTAGAGACCCAAATGCATGCAAGAATACCTTCTTCTGTATCGACCTTTCAATGTTTTTCAGATGAACAGATGAGGCTGGTTCCTAAACAGGATGAAGTATGTGGTGTGGTGGACCAGGAAAGGGCCTTTTCAGTGAAGGCTCCACATATGTGGAGCTCCCTCCCTACTGAAGTATGTAGCTGGTTAAGATGCACCTTTTTTGTGGGCATTTGGTGGATAAACAGGATTATTTGCTGCTATTACTAAAGTGCTATTTAGTGAACTGCTATGACTTGTGCATTTTAAGGACTGTGTTATTTTATGTATTCTTTTTATCTTATTTGACTTTGTTATTAACCACCCTATGGCTTGTGCAAAGGACAGTATATAAACCATCTAAATAAAAAAAGTGAAAACGCTCAGGATAAGTATAATCTTAGAGAATGTTATATACATACTAAGACTTGCATTTCAATATAAAAATGTCAGTGGAGTATAATTAAATGATTCTGGAGCAAATTGTTCTAAACATACCCATTACAAAAGACTCGTACCTCCTTTGACAGTATGCTAACTACTGTTAAAGACAGGATGATATCTGTACCATCTTTTCCCCACAGAAACTAGTAAAATAAGAGGCATCAGCTGTTCCTTTTGCTGACCTAAATGTTACCTTTTTTTAGAACTGCGTTCTCTGCTCCTGTCCCTGGAACTATGCCTACTTCTCTGGTGGCTGCGGCTCCTACTACGACTGGTCGAACGAGACCTGTGACGGTGACGTTTCTCACGGGATCTGGAGCGAGTTCTTTTCTTTCGTTCACGTGAGGAGGAACGAGATCGATGTCTACGGCGATCTTGGGATCTTGATCTGAAAAGAGATTTACAGTGGATGAGTTAACAATTTTATTAATAGGACCTATTGGGTCAGCTCTCCATGAAACATCTCTTATTGGATCAATTTCCGCTGCCCAAAATTTTGCAAGTTTTGGGAGTTTAGCACAATGCTTTGAGGCAGATGAAGAACACTGTAGCTTCATACCTGAAAATCTTAGTTGTTCTTAACTACTACTAAGAACAGTAACTTTCTACATTGTGTGCCAGCGGCAGGGCAGCAACAGCACTCTAGGACACATCACGCAGGAATTTGGAACTTCTGGACCTAAAAAGTCATGCAAACCTATGCTCAGTCTAAACAAACATTTCCATTGATCTGAAAAAGCAATCAATTTAACACTTCCTTGTATTTTAAACCCCAAGTGAGAGTTTAACACCCAGTAACAATATGGCCCATAGCCAAAGTGATTCCAGTAGAGTCCAAGGTGGCTCATGAAGTTCCAATTCTACAGAAGACCTATCTCAACTAAAACACCTACCATCGATTTCGACATTAATAATCAGGACTAAGGATTCCAGTTTTCCAGCAACATGAAGCAGAAATACACTATATTCTGAAATGAGATGTGGTTGTAACGCAGTGTAACTTCTCCACAGTTGTTGATGAATCACTTGGGATTCTGAAGGTCAACAATCAAATGCTCCATTGTTGTGCACGGAATCAGGACTTCTCCAGGGAAGGACCTCTTTGTTTAATAACATTTGATAAGATTTGATTCCAGCTGGGAAAATTTATAGGAAAAAGGGACTGTATCCTACCTTTTGGGATTCTTGCTATGGGATCGAGATCTGAAAACAAGTTAAAATACAGGTAAATGTTTATGCTGAACAGCCTATTTGCATAACACACTATTTGGAAGAAGGCATCATGAAAGTGATGTATTTTGTAAGCAAATGCACAGCTAATGCTCACCTGGAGTACAAAATCCAGGTCGACCCCCAGATCTTGCACCAAATGATGCATATATGCTATCTATTCCATTTTTCATTGTTAACGAAAACTACAGATGCATTTTTCAAAGTACATAAGCATTTTAAAATCAGTTATTTGCCAAATAAATGAAACCTATAGAGAATATAACAAAATGTTAACACTTAAAGGATAGAACATTCTCCAAGTAAAATGTTGTGGCTAGTCACATGGCAGTAAAATCTCACATGCAACTAAAATTGGTTGCCAGTTTGTTTCTGGCCCCAATTCAATTCCCAATTCATTAGTGTTTAGAAGCCCAAGACGATGTAGGCTCCAAATATCTGAAAGACTGCCTCCTTCCCTGCAGATCCTCTCAGGTGTTAAGACTGACACAGGGGACCCTCATGGTACTTCCGCTGCCCTCAGAGGTTGGAGGGGTGGTAGACTAGGAGAGGGCATTTTCTGTGGTAGTTCCTAGGTTGTAGAATTCCTTCCCCAAAGAGGTGTAGGTGGTACCATCATTACATAGTTTTTGTGATATGCTGAAGGTGCATCTCTTCACCCTGGCCTTTGACATCTGAGTATGTGTTTTCAGTACCCCCACCCAATTCCAGTAACTGTAATTTGTTTTAATTGCTTTTAACATTGAATTTAATATTGCTGTAACACACTCTAGGACCTGCTGGTGAATAGTAAATAATAATAATTAAAAAAAATATTTAACAATAGAACACAATGCTAAAATCTTATCTAAGTGCAAATATGTACTATCTTGTTGGTTAACAAAAGCAGATTTTTACCTCCTTAGCTTCTCCCTTTCTTCCTTCTCTCTTTCTTCTCTTCGCTTTAGACGCTCTTGGTTTCGTTTCTCTTGTTTATCAGCCACAATTCTCTGAAAAACAAAGACAAAATTGGAGACTAGTAAGCTTGTGTATTTCTCTTGACAGCATACTGTACTCAATAGGCTAGGAAAGCTCAAATGAAGATATATGAAGGTGAAAGAAGTGTACAATAAAATCTGTAAGTATTTTAATCAGTTAGTGGACACTAACAAATATTTAAATTCTTATGTTTGATGTTGAGTCCTCTTTTTTTATATACCAATTATTAATATTTTTGAGCCAGTAACCTACATGTATTATATCTGTGAGGTTATTTTATTATTTCATAAATTTATTAGTTGTACCATCTACAAAAGAGTACTCAGCCATGCAATATAAAAAGGATATCCAAAAGTCATACTCAGAGTTGACCTACTCAAATTAATGGTTTTAAGTAATATGTATTTACCCTAAGTTCTTCAAGCTTCTCTCTTATTTCAATAAAACCCAAGTGCAATTTTCCTCCAAAGTGATCAGCAAGCCGCCTGTCATTATCATGTAGACCAAGATAGGCTGAGCATACTTCACAGACTCGAAGCTTCTGCTGCTGAAAGCTGGAAGCAGGCATTGAATTCCTGTACACTTCCTGGAAGACATCACAATAGCTTTCTCAAATGCATGAATAAAACATATTCTTAATGAGTACAGAATGTTCTTTACTAGCTGGAACATTTTTAACACCAGGTCCCTTCCTTAATCAAACATAGGTGATTAATTTTGCCTGTTCCAAGCACAATCCCCAGCCTACAATTCCAAGCCCCAAATTCTTCTCTGAACAATGCTTTAGAACAGCCTTTCCCAACCTTTGGGTCCCCAGATGTTGCTGGATTACAGTTCCCATAATTTCTGACCATCGGCCATGCTGGCTGGGTCAGTAGAGTTTGGAAAGGCTGCTTTAGAATTAAAGACCTCATCCAACCCTTGTGACATGCACACACAGGTAAGCACACTTTCCTGGTTGTACACTCTGCTGCCACACACTTCTTAGATAAAACTGAAGCAAAATTGAAGAGGCTACAATAGCAATTCTTTCTAACAGGCAAGACCGCCAACAAAACATGGCAATATATCCTCAACAGAGTGTTTCTGCTCAGGGTTCCAGTCTGGTGTATCACAAGCTGTGAGGGACTCAAGCAGGTCAATTCACTCCCCACCATGGTTTTTTCACACACACCCAACTAACACCCAACATTGTTGCTGAAGACCACTACAAATAACACTGGATTTTTTTGGGGGGGTGCCCCCTTAACTGTTCTTAACTACTTAATTTTTTTTTGTAAACCTCCCTGTTTTTCAGCAGTTTAGCCCCAATCCTGTCAGCACAGGGACACTGGGTTCAATATTAGAGGGAGTGTTTAGTTTGCCAGGATTATTTTAGGAATAACTAGTTGATTATCTTTTCCCCATGTGATGCCCCTTGATGTGGGGAAGGGAGGTGCAAAGGAGAGCTGCAGAGTGGGCATAATATCTGAATGAGAAAACAGCAGACCAAATAAATCAGTGTTGATTTTAAAGCTGGTTAAAAAGAGTGCTGGAATCAGCATGGAGTGAGGGGAAGAGAAAAACTACATATATAGATTCTGATAATAAGCATTTTCAGATAAATTAATTAAAGAGACAAAAAAATGATGTACTGATACTATTGATAGGATTAAGTTTGTTTCTAAACATAAGCCATAACCAAGTTCAGAAACTTAGCTTAGAAGCCAGCATTATTATTATTAAAAAATATTATATAGCATGATCTATGTACATGGTGCTTTGCAAAGAATAGGTATGAAAGGCTCCTACCACAAGGAGATTGCCATCTAAAATAGAGGAGGAGAGAAAGTAGTGGCAGTGGGAATAAGCAGCATGGCCCAGGAGATTGGAAATAAAGGATAGAAGGGAAATTGGGTGGTAGTTGGAGAGGGAGGATCCTAGCATCAGAAATGGGAAGAAACTCCTTAATGCATGCTAAGAGATGCAATGAGCTAGAAATAAAACAAAAACCCCAACTCTTTTCTTATGTATATTTATTTGACTTTTGGGGACAATGGATATAACTGAATTAATTTAAGATCTCTCTCTCTCTATGTGCTAACACTGTGAATTAACCTGTTCATAAAGGATATGGATTGGAAGACTACTAAGCTTGGGACCACAGTTTTAACCTTGCCTTCAAATACCAAATTGAACTGCTAAAGAATGCAAATTCAGATTACCTCTGCTTCTCGCTTCTTTGCTCTTGCTTTCTCCACTTCATCCATTACTTTCTGAGATTCTTCCACATTCCCATCAGCTCCAAGTTGTTCCACTTTGGCAAGCAGCTTACCAATTTCCTCATTCAATTCATGGACTCGTTCAGCCTTTAGAGGGGGGAAAAGGCAAGTCTTATAATTACCACAATCCAGAAATATGCAAACACCATTGCAAAATAAAGTAACAAGTGGAAGCTGCAACAAATTGTTGCAGTGTAGAATGCTTCAGGATTCCAGCTGGCCAGCCAACTATGTCCTCTTCTAGGATAGCCCAGCCACCACCACATCCTGGTTTTCCATTTCCCTTGTCCCCAACAGTCAATCAGCATTCCACAGCCATTGAGTATCCTCAGTCCTCACCAAGCAGGGGTTTTTTTTAATTTGGGAGGAGGGGTGTTCCACTGCCCCTAAATCGCAAGATTTTTGGTATGTTGCAACCATTGCAGTTCACTGCCACCCTGAACCTGGGTGGTACTGTTTTGGTTACTTAAAGATAGACACTGAATGAATAGGTTCAACATTCCTATATATGATGTCTTAAAACCACAGATTAGGAAAGTCCAGTTATGGTATCTGTAAACAAAAATGCATGATCCTTAAGAGACAAAAAGTATAATTACACCTAAAAATTGAAGACAGATAGTCCAAGACTTCACTATGCATTATTTTCACTATAATTGATTAGTCTATGGTATTTACCCATTTTTTAACACTGTTACATCAGTATAAAATAGGGAAGGAGTATGGCTCAGTGGTAGAACACCTGCTTTGCATGCAGAAGGTCCCAAGTTGAATCCCCAACATCTCTAGGTATCAGGGATGTGGAGTTGGGAGTTGTGGAGTCGGAAGCAATTTTGGGTGGAGTCGGAGTTGGTAGAAATGTACTGATTCCGACTTCAAAATAAAATTAATAATTTATTTTTTTTTGTTTTAATGTATTTTAAGGTCTTTTTATGATGTCTTAAAGTGTTTTTAGTGTTTCTGTTCGCTGCCCTGGGCTCCTGTTGGGAGGAAGGGCGGGATATAAATCAAATAATAAATCAAATAAATAAATAAATAAATAATATACACTTGCCATTTATGAAGGAGTCTGAGTGGGACAGTAGAAAAATAGAGGAGTCGGAGTCGAAGGTTTGACGTACCGACTCCACAGCCCTGCTAGGTATGGCTGGGAGAGACCCTGGTCTGAAGCCCTTGAGAGTTACAGCAGTCAGTGTAGACAACACTAAGCTAGATGGACCACGATTGTCTGACTTGGCATAAGGCAACTTCCTTCGTTCCTTCCCAATGCCAAAATCACCAAATGTTCCTTCTTTATACCAAAATTAGATACATATAACACCTCAGTAATTAAGATGACTCTGGCATAGGGGTGGGTATTCTCACATTATCTGCACAAATAATAAAATATCCTCCTGCTCCTCTAACTCAGAACTTTTTCAATCAAGAGAAGAGCCCTTCAATTTGTAGTTCTCACAAGCAGGAAAATACTTTCTCAAAGTCTGCTCTTGCATTTTGAGCTCACTGCTCTTTCTTCCAAAATCTATGCATTCATTTTTGGTTCAAGAAAGCATGCTACCCATATGAAAAAAAGAAATTGCTAAAATCAGAACTGCCAGGAGAATAGGACCCAAATCAGAGAAGCCTAGGTTGAAATCCATGTTGTCATGAATGGTCCTGTGCATCCTCTCAGCTGTTGTATGACACCAACAAACTGAGAGTTCTAATAACCTCAGAGTAGGGGTTGCCAAGCTTTTTGTACCAAAGGGTACATTTCAAATTTTGAGAGGGTGTTGGGGGCACCAACCACAAAACAGCTATAATGGGAAATGGCATAACAAAATGGCTGCCATAGGAGCATGACATAACACAAAATAGAATGTAGTCATGTTGAAGCTTTTCCCATAATTGTATTTCCATAGTAGAAAAGGCTTGACCTCTTGAATTTCTGCCTGCCATACAGCTGTTTAAGGAAGAACCCTGCTTTTCCTCAATGCCAACTCTAAACCAAAGCCTAGGCTGCCATCCTGTAACCACTTACCGGGACGTAAGCACCATTAAACACAAAGAGACTTACTTCTGAGTAGACATGTATATCATTCTACTGTAAGTTAACTATAGTGAATTCTTCATGAGTCCCGTATCTTTAAGCTCCTGCAAAAGCCTCTTTGCAAACTGTTCACATTTCCTTTTGGGGGAGGGGATTCTTTAACATTTGCCCACATTTTTTGTGTAGTAGCATTTGCAAAAAATAACTTGTAGGCACTATCTGACATCAGGCAAACCCAGTAAAAGGAAGCCGCATCCTTGTTGCTAGGGAAAAAGGACAGGCAAAATATAGATTCCAAAGACAACAAAATGAGTCAGAAAAAGCAAAAGTACACTGAAGGGGAGAACAGAACAGCAGCTCTTTATAAGACTCCAGGGATTCCTACTGCGTGGTGTCCAAACAATTCAGTTATCAATCACAGCTTTAATTTCACTCATTGGCTAGTAACACTGAGAGGCAGAAGCAGCCAGGCTGGTTCATTTCACATATACTGCTTAGAAGGTTACCTGCACATTTTGCCCCATAACTTTCTTTCTAGGAGGGCTAGAGCCTTACTTTTTTAAAGAATATATATGAAAGCTCAGATTCTGGGCTACCTGCTGGGGGTATCACTGGAGACCTTTGCTGGTGCACTGGCACCTGTGGGCAATGGGCTGGCAACCCCTGCCTCAGAGGGTTGCTAAGATGATTTAAGGAGATGAGTGGGACAATTACTATAACACCGTTTCCACATTAAAGAGATGCTGAAAAAATAATGGTTTAATGAATCAAGCTAGAAGAATTCTCTATGGAGTGCCCTATAGAGTGAGAATATTAAATGCTTACTTTGGCTGCAACTTCAGCACTGATTTCCTCTTGGGTTTCAGCCAGTCTTTTCTTTGCCACTTCAGTTCTTCGATCACAATCAGCAATGAATGACTGTAGATGATCCATTGCCTAAGTCATTTAAAAAAAAGTCCTAAGGCATCAATCAAAAGACTCACTGCCAGATATAAGCATTTCTTCATAAGACAAGCATTAATTCACTGTGGGTTTAATCTTAAAAGATATTTAGGGGTTTTTTTTGTTCTTTTCTGTACGTGTTTCATTCAAAATCTAAAAACTTATTTTTGCATAACTCACCCTCTAGGCTTTCTGGGAGACCAAAAAGCAAATACACCTCAGCCATATTTACATGCATGTTTGCTTTCAAAGTAACAAGTACACTAAATTGTTAACACTGCTTCTTTAACAATCCTTTACAGATTACACTGAAAGCCATTTCAATCACTGAACTAATTAGATGGTACAATCTTATGTGAGGACTGAACCACATCTATGCCTGTACTGTATTTAAACTGACAAGGAATTGTTGAAAGTGAGAAAGTAAAGCTCCTTACTGTGTGAATGTTACAAGAATAATACTTCCTCTTCCACTTCTGAAGAGGACACTATTCACCATACACCTATTGGTACTGCAGGAAGTGGAGTTATTGGTAGTAGCTTGTCAGGAAAAATACAACAGAATCCTTCTGGGTTCCACTTCCTAAGCCAGTCCACCTACCGTGCCTTCAATGAAAGTAACCTCCTTGAGAAAAAGTGTTATGTATTCTTAACATACGCCAAAGGTAAAGAAGGCATAACCGCCAGAACATTATCTCTACAAAGGTAAATTCTATATTGAGAGAAATGATTTGCATTTTGGGCCTGGGGGATAATGATAACTCTCCCATTATTGCAATTGTCAAATGTTATGAACTACATGAAGAGGATATGGAACTGTAAATATTGCACAACAAGGCATGTTCCAAACAAACAACTCCTAAGAAGCTGGCACTTAGTTATCAGAATCCTTGGTAGAATTAAGGTTTTTAAAGACACAACTCCACCACACGCTTGTGTGAGTCCTTCCCCAGTCTCCCTTCTCTAGCTTTTATTAGGTAGGGATAGTTCCAAGACAAAACATACATCAAGCTCAAAGAAAAAGTCTTGTTCTTTGGATGCGATTTCATAATCTGCTCTTAATGCCAAGTCGTGCACCTTCAAACATTCTCCAAGGTCCATCCTCTGAAAATAGAAAAGCAGAATTTTACACTGAATAAGTAGTGGGTCTAAATCATATTCTATTCCAATACTGTGAAGCAAGCCATGTTTATTTACATTTTAAAAACAATACAATATTTAAAATAATTAGTTAAGTGATCAAATTCCATCTGAGTTGAAGTGTCAACAAACCACAGTATAATCATACTCTCAAACCAGAGCAGAAAAAATATTTGTTGAATTTCAACTATATAGCTCTGCAGTCCTGACAGCACTTGTAATACCTTTAAAACTGAAAATCCTAATTAAGTTTCCCCTCCTATCTTTGTTTAGTATCCTTATTGTGGCAAGACACAAGTTAGGAAACAAAAGGTGTGTGCACACTAGGTGTGGGGAACCAAGTTGGGGGAAGGGGAATGTGGCCCTCCAGGGCTCTCCCCAGGCCATTCCCCTCACGGGCCCTGCTCTGCACCCTCCTCCAGAGCATTCTCTGCTGGAGTGTGTCCTTGAACTGCGATAATGCCTCTTGCTTGCTTGGATGGAGGATGAAAAGGGGTGTGGGTGTATGTATATATAAACCTTTCACTTGTGTGGTTGGAATATAGCCCACTGCACAAAGATAAAAGTTACATCCATTGTTCTGACCACTATTACTTTTGGTTCTACCCACCGCTAGCATATGGCCCTTGGAAACTTCTTCATGAAGAAATACAGCTCTTGGGCTGAACAAAGGTTCCCCTTCCCAGTATACACAGACATGCACACACACACAAAAGCGCATTGTATTTCTTTTACAAAAAGTGAGACAGTGAAGCTACATTTTTTCATCATTACTAATAGCATTTGTTCTTTAATTTATACTCCTCTAACTGCCTTTTATGCCTAACCAACATCACTAAGATAGTTAAGCTGCATTTGCCAGTAATATGAAAGGTTATTTTTTTTAAAAAAATAAGGACATTAGCATTTATTTATTATGTACTTACCTATTTAAAGTACTTCTATATGCCAGCTTTCAGAGCAAAGCCCTTCCTAGGTGGCTTACAAAAGATAATTAAAGCTGCAAAGCAATTTTAAAAATACAAATAAAACAATCCAATTGCAAAAACGAAAACCAGCAGCAATTTAAAGCAATTGGCAGCATGTCCCTACCAACGCAAAATGGGGGGGAGGGGGAGAATAAAAAATTAAAGAGGCCAGGAGAGGTGGGGCTATGCTAGGTAACTCAGAGACATCTATTCACTTTCAGTTCACAAGTCTCACCACCATTTTATTTAATTTATATTCTGCCTTCCTCCCAAAGGAACCCAGAGCAACAAACAAATAATAAAATATCTTAAAAACAATTCCAATACAGATGCACGCTGGGAAAGATCTCTACTTAAAAGGCTTGTTGAAAGAGGAAGGTCTTCAACAGGTGCCAAAAAGACAATAGAGATGGTGGCTGTCTAATATTTAAAGGGAAGGAATTTCAAAGGGTAGGTGCCACAACACTAAAGGCCCAACTCCTATACTGTGCGGAACGGACCTCCTGATAAGATAGTATCTGCAGGAGGCCCTCACTTGCAGAGCACAGTGATCGA